>NC_136491.1:157120436-157720436 GCF_053919585.1 Euprymna scolopes
ACGAGAAATAAGAAGTGTGAAGAGAAACAACTCCACGGAAGATTCATAAGAATGACAAAAGATTAGAATAACGAAAACACCTGAACATGGATGCGAAAAGGACATATAAACCGAGAAACTGAATCTCTAATAACTGCAGCACAAGATAGCACGATAAGAACCAACTATATCAAAGCAAGAATCGATAAAACACAAGAAAACAGCAAATGCAGACTCTGTGGACAAAGTGACGAAACGATAAACCATATAGTAAGTGAATGCAGCAAACTGGCCCAACACGAATACAAAAACAGGCATGACCAAGTGGGGAGGGCGGTGCACTAGGAATTATGCAAACGACTGCATTTTGAGCGTACAGAATAAATAAAAAGCATAAACCCGCAACAGCACTCGAAAACGAGAACCACAAAATCCTATGGGACATGGACATACAGACGGACAAACCCATCCAAGCAAGAAGACCAGGTGTCATAATAATTAACAAGAAAGAAAAATCCTGTCAAATCATAGACTTTGCTGTCCCAGCTGACCACAGAGTGAGTATGAAAGAAAAGGAGAAACGAAGCAAATACACAAAGCTAACCAGAGAGTTAAAAGGGATTTGGATGATGAAGAAAATCAAAATAGTACCGATAATAGTAGGAACACTAGGAACAATTCCGAAAAACTTCGAAAAAAGAATGTCAGAAATTGGAATCAGATGAATAACTGCAAAAGTACAACGACTAACGATAATGAAAACGACTGAAATATTAAGGAAAACCTCTTGAATGCGGAGAATAATACAAGAAGACAATATAACGAATAAGCGTTACAGGGAATGAAGAACACCGAAGCTGCATATCTACAAGTTCTACACCCCCATCATGCACCCCCCATAGTTTAACCACCGCTCCTCCCAATAAAAAAGTGACACCAAAGAGCTAAGGGTCAAGAAGGACTGAAAGACCGAGGAGCGCCAGCGAGACCTCGGTTGGACAAGCGCAAAGAGAACTGGGACTTTGGGGAAGCTTAGTGCCACTCAAATTCCAGTATAAACAATGGCCACTGCCGGCGAGAAATCAATGGTAAGAGGCTGTTGCGATGATGCAAATTTATTTGCAAATGCTATCGAAAGAAGGTGTAGAGAACTGGACGTCTGGGGAGACTTGTTGTCACTCAGCCTCCAGAGAACACCACAGGTTTCCAATCAGATCGTTTGTTGACTTGTGTGAAAGCTCCATGTGAGCCAATAATAATAATAATAATAATAATAATAATAATAATAATAATAATAATAATAATACTGAGGTACAAACATAAGCCGACAACAGTACTTGAAAACGGAATCACAAAATCCAATGGGCCATGGACATACAAACAGCTAAACTCCTCCAAGCAGGAAGACCAGATGTAATAATTAACAAGAAAAAAAAAAGTCCTGCCAAATTGTAGACTTTGCTGTCCCAGCTGACCACTGGGTGAATACCAAAGAAAAGGAGAAACGGAGCAAATACGCAGCGCGAGCCAGAAAGCTAAAAGTGATTTGGAAGATGAAGAAAATCAAAATAATACTAATATAATAGTAGAAGCAAGATGGGAGAAATTGGAATCAGAGAAATAACTACAACCATACAACGAATAACGATAATGAAAACAGCTAAAATATTAAGGAAAACCCTTGAATGCGGAGATTAATACACATGAACTACATACGTGGGCCAGACAAACTGCTGCAGAGACAAAACCCGAAGAGGCGTTACAGGGAACCAAGAACATTGACGCTGCATATCTACAAGTTTTCCATCCCCTAACCCATCCAATCCCATTCCCCTATCACCGCACCCCTAAAAAAAAAGTGTGACACCAAATAGCCCAGAAGGGTCAAGGAGAATGGAAACCGAGGAGAGAGCGCTGACCAGACCTATGCTGGACAAGCGCGAAGAGAACTGGGATCTTGGGAAAACTTATTGCCACCCAAATTCCAGCGAGAAATTAATGGTAGGATGTTGTGATAACGCAAATTTATTTGCAAATGTTATCAAAGGAGGTGGAGAGTGCTGGAAATCTGGAGAGACTTGTTGTCACTCAGCTTCCAGGGAACACTACATGTTTTCAGTGGGAGGTCTTTGATGACATGTGTAAAAGTTCCTTGTGATCCAATAATAATAATTAGCAAAATAAACAAGGAAGACGTAAAAACTGACGAGAAAGACGACTAATCAGACCTCTACTTAAAGAGTGCAAAGAGAACTAGTAGCTTGTTATTGTTATTCAAATCCCAGTGAAGACGAATGGCCGCTACCAGCGAAAAGTCCATGACAAGCGACTGTTGCTATAACGCAAAATCATTTGCAATTATTATCGAAAGAAGTGGAGAATACTCGAACATCACTCAGACTCCAGGTGTTTAACCCCGCCATTAAATGACAACTCATCCGCCAAGTTAGGATTTTAACGTCACGCAATAGAATGCATATATAAACATAAATATCGGAACGAAGGGGAGAGGAACCAAAGAGAAGTAATAAGGAAAAGACGGGCAGCGATTACGAAGTTACGCTCGTCAAACATGTGAGTTTTCTCCTTGGAAAGCGAGCCGATCGGGCTGGCAGCTGTATCTGGTGCCATGTATTGAGAACCAGTTGTGTCTGGTGCCGTGTATTGAGAACCAGCTCTGTCTGGTGATATGCATTAAGAGCCAGCTTTATATGGTCTATTGAGAGTCATTGTATTGAGAACCAGCTTTGTCTAGTATCGTGTATTGAGATTCAGCTGTGTCTGGTGCTGTGTATTGAAGACCAGCTGTGTCTGATATCCTGTGTTGAGAGCCGGTCGACTCGTGATGTCTAGGAAGTATTACAGAGGGAATACCATCGGTTTTTTTTGTCAGTGAGTAATGTGTTGTGTGAAAACTTCTAATGACTACTACTACTACTACTACTACTATTACTACTACTACTACTACTACTACTAATAATAATAAAACGTGTCGAATGTTTCTGTTTGTTTTAGGATTAAATTTAATTATTTATTTCACCTCATTCTAATTTTATTGTTAAGCAACGTGTTTTTTTCAATTCATATATAAATGCATTGTTTGGGACAATAGCTAAATCACGAACGTGACAAGCTTGAGATACACTTTTTGTCACGCAGTCTTGTAACTCCTTTTCTCCTTATTGGGGTATTGCAGAGTACTTACTAGCTAGCCTGTTACTAGCCCAGGGAATTGAATGCTGGTATCGCGTCTCGTTCAACTTAGTTTGCCGTGAGGTAATTCTACCTTTCTCTCACTTTTTATAACGCTTCTTACCGTGTTTTTAAAGTTATATATGCACACATTGTTTGAAAGATAGTTCACGAGTGCGTATAAGTGTATTATTAGATATTCAAACGCTTTTTAAAAATATAAAACTTTTTATGTTTTAATATTATTTTTGTAAAAATATTTTCACTGAGAAAATCTGTGGCCAAGTAAAAATGTGAACTGCTGTAATTTGATAAATTTTACGCTGGTGAGAATCGGGAAACGAAAGAAAAATAAATCTCAAACTCCGAAGAGAAACAAATGATTGGCACCGAACATTGGGAAACGAACAAAAACAAGCAAGAATTAACGAAGGAATACGTGAACAAAAACAAATATTAATTGAACATGACCTCTCTTTCCTTAACATTTAATTAAAAAAAAAATCACAAGAATTTTCGCAACAATGTTGTTTATTTCCTTTTTCTTGTATTTTAGAATCAGAAATAAAATATTATTTTTACAGAAAAGTTTTAAATGGTAAGAAAAAGAGAGAAACTTTTAATACAGAAACAATGAGTTCAATAAGGTTATCCGCGTGGCACGCACTTAATTATGGAAATTAAATTGCAATAACAAATTATGACTTTTGTTATTTCTAAACGTAATATTAATAATAGAATGAGAAAAAGTATTTTATTAGCAGCTTTCAATGCAAATGAGTGATTATAAGGAATATAAAGGCAAAAATTGTGTAACACCAATCAGAGAAATAAGTTGAATTCTTTTAAATCTATATCGATGATAGAACACTGATCTATTATAAATATTTTTTGGGTTTGTAACGGACAGAAAAAGCTATATGTCTTTCTCTCTCTGGTTCTCTTCGCAAAATTACTCACTTTGCATTAGCTTTGCTTAACTCTCTCTCTCTCTTTGGCTCTTTCTCTTTGACTCTATTCGTAACATAGACTAGCTGGTAGGCCGATAAGAAAAGGCTTCCCATTAATTGTTGTTCGTAGACAACATGTTTACATCAAAACAATGTCTATTAAACTCTGTTAGTAATTTTTGTGGTTAAAAGAGTTTGAAAATGGTTAGAATCAATGAACCGTATATATATATATATATATATATATATATATATATATATATATATATATATATATATATATATATATATATATATATACATACATATATACGTACAACAACAAACGCTAAAAACGTTGAAATGTAAGACAAACAGTAATTTCAAACCGCGATTTATGTCATCCAAACAAAAACTAATTGGCAAAGTGGATACATAAATGAAGGCAGATATAAACGCATACCTGAAAAAAAAAGACAAGCGCGAAAATACATATACATTCGTACAGAAAAAATAGAGAAGAGAAATAGTAATATATGTATATATATATATATATATATATATATATAGAGAGAGAGAGAGAGAGAGAGAGATGGATAGATAAACAAAGATTAAAATAGATACAAAGAAAAGATATACAAGGGTAAACGGTATTGTAGAATTAAAAAGATTAAATCTAAGTAAAATAGAAAAAAAATCTATGATGTGATATTCCAATAGAGAAATCGGATAAAACAAAAAATATAAGTTGTTAGTAATTAAAAAACACACACAAAAAAATGTAATATTATATTATGGTAATTGGTAAGATGGAAACCGGGGTTAATTACAATTCCAGAAAGATTTTAGATATGTATGCAAAAAGAGGTAAATAAGAAATATCAAGGATAAACGAAAAAATGGAGAAAATGTATAAATTATGAAAATAAAAAAGAATATAATTATGAACTGTCAGTGAGGGTTATCAAGTAGACACACTTACGTTTTCTCTTCTGCCGACAATAAAAAATATTCGTTTTTGAATTAACAAAATGAATACTTTTATTTTTGGAATAAGATATTTTTAGAACCGCTTCTTAAATGCATAGTTGGCAGAATTTAGAATCGTGTGGGTAGGATTTAGACTCTTTAAGCTTTTTTTTAAAATTACACTTGCGTTTTATTGATTTTTCTTAGTAATTGCAATTGAGTTCTCTTTTGGGTTGAGCACTGTCCTGGATGAATTTCACCAGCTGCTTAATTTAGCGATTATAAAACAAATCATCAGCTCGAGCACTATTAAACGTAGGTCAGATGTTTATCTAATAGACATTTGATGCACCGTTTACAGGTACCGATTCTTAGTCCAGTGGTTAGAGCTGCAGACTGTGAACGCGAAGGTTGTAGGTTCGATCCACGGCTGGGGAAAGGTGCTAGTCTACTAGTCTAGTCACACTCATGAGTTGTAATACAACGAAACAGTACTGTATGTGGATGAATATATATATATATATATATATATATATATATATAGTCTTAAAAGTTTATATATAATCTTGGAAGCTTATAAATATATATAGTCTTCGAAGCTTTTTTTAACCTTTCAAACTATATAAAAAAATTAAGAAAATCTTTGGTTAGAAAATTATTTTGCCAGTAATTAAATTACCGTCCCGCAATCGGTGAATCAATTTGCTTTCATAAATTCACAATAGACCTAATGTTATTTAAGGATCATCAGTTGTCTACTACGAAACAATGTTTTGGGAATGTAATATATTTATACACAGTCACGTTGTCACACCGGTTCTCGACAGAACATCGAAATTAAGCAACGACAAGCCTGGCCAATGTCAAATGTATGTACCGCGCAAGATCGTAGAAATTTTCAGGTTGGTATCTGGAGGCGCGTTTAATTATCTGTGGGAGATGCACATCCGAATAATCCAATATACGTAAACCCTAAGTCCAATCACCCACCATCAATTATAAAACAGATTCCTAACTCGATCGTAAGTAGACTCAGCCATAACTCAAACGATGAAAATGCATTTAACAGGTCAATCACTATCTACGAAATAGCGCTAAAATAGTGGATACAAAAATATTGATATCAAATATAAGCAACAAAACACCAATAAAAATAAAATAAAAAATAGAAGAAAAAGAAATATGATCTGGTATGCGGCACCATACAATCAAATGTGAAAACAAAGCTTGGTAAAACATTTCTAAATCTCATCGAAAAACACTTCCCTGTAACCAATCCCTTACACAAACTTTTCAATAAAAATAACCTAAAGTTATCATACAGCTGCTGCGAAATTTTAGAGATAATAATTAAAGCACATCAACAACAAAATATTAAATAAAAGCAATGAAAACAACAACAACAAAAAATAAACAATAAAAAAGTGACCATCATGACAAAATAAAATAACACAAAGAACGCATATGTAGCTAGTAGAAATAATAATAATAATAATAATAATAATAATAATAATAATAATAATAATAATAATAATAATAATAATAATAATAATAAACCAACTCCGGACAACGATAACCATAGTAGTAATAAAAATAAAAATAATAATGAACAAGATTAATGCGCACACAATAAAAACATAGTTTAACGAGCCACAATATTTGTGAAAGAAAACCCGAATAACAAGAAATATTACGTAGGTATGACGTCCTTAGATTTCAAAACCCGATATTATGACCACAAAAGTACGTTCACAAATAAAAAAAAACACCGAATGAAAACAACACGAGCAAAAAAAAAATACTGGGAAATAAAAGATAGCGGACGTTCGCCAGTAGTCGAACGGAAAATAGTAAGACAAGCAAACACATGTAGAGACCTAGACGATCCATGTAGATTATGCCTTTATGAAAAATTTGCTATCCTATACTTTAAAGAACCCCAACATCTATGAAACTCTAGAAGAGAAATAGCGAACAACTGTGTTCACAGGAAAAACTTTACTCTAGGATAGCGATACAAAGTAATTTTTGAATTAGCAATAACAATAGAAAATAAATAAAATAAACATACATATACATAAATTATCGTATATATATATATATATAACTACTTAATTTACTCACATAAAATTAATATACGAAAGTATAGATTTATGCGTAAACTTTAAGTATTTACTTCAAAAGTGCTCAATACGTAGGTAGAGCTAGTTAGTAATTTATAAAATATATATGGCAATAAAGCTACACTGAATATTCCGCGTTTCTTCCAATCTAGGACTCTTCAGGCTTATCCGCGAATTCTGACAGAATTTGCTTAATTGCCATATATAGTTTATAAATAACAGAATATATATAAACTAATATAATACTAAAAAATCCCCCAAAATAACACATTTAACTACATATAGTTTTAAAATAGGTCAACTCACTAGATATATACACCCCCTGCTAAAAAAGCACACACAAAGAAGGGGTTCAACATAAGGCCAACTGGGCCTTTGTTTTGTAAGTGCCTTCCCATTGGCTGATTAGGAAGGGAGCGGTGGAAAATAGGAGGCTGATTGGCTAACTAAAAATTCAATAGAATATGCGTATATAAAAACGTGAGACCACAACAACTCTTCGCATAAGCCTGACGAATCCTAGTGTGGATGAAACGCGGAATATTCTGTGTAGCTTAATTGCTATATATATTTTTCTAACTTACTACCTAGCCGTACCTATGTATTGAGAACTGTTGAAGCAAATACTTAGTTTACGCATAAAATTATACTTTCGTATATTAATTTATGTGATACAATGAAGTAGTCATATATATATATATATATATATATATATATATATATATATATATATATATATATATGATGACTTAATTTAATCACATAAATTAATATACGAAAGTATAAATTTATGCGTAAACTTAAAGTGTTTACTTCAACAGTGCTCAATACGTAGGTAGAACTAGGTAGTAATTTATAAAATATATATGGCAATTAAGCTACACAGAATATCTCGCGTTTCATTCAGGCTAGGATTCATCGCGCATAAGGCTGACTAATTCTACCGTGGATGAAACGCGGAATAGTCTGTGTAGCCTGTCATATATATTTGGTAATGTACTATATATATATATATATATATATATATATATATATATATATATATATATATATACAAGGCAAGCATTATTATCCCTGAGTGGCTTGCGGGTCTTGATAAATGGTGACATATAATAAACATATAAATAAGTATATATATGTGGGGATAGGTAAGAGTGTGCTGCAAAACCGGAGAGGGAGAAATCAACAATCGGAAACGAAGGAAGGAGGTCTCGTGCGCACCGGAAGAAAGCGCGGGACTTCCGGTCGAAGGAGAGAAGATTCGAGAAGAGGATTCGCCCCGCTGCGCCAGTGAACGCACGGGCAGATTCTCCCACCCGACCTAAAGAGATGAGAAGAAGAGGATTCGCCCCGCTGTGTCAGTGAACGTACGGACGGATTCTGTCACCAAACCTGAAGAGACATAATGAAATAAAAAGAAGAAATAAGGCGCCATTCGACTGAAGCCGATTACGCTCTGTTGTTATGGGCCAACGCCTTCAATTCTAAACACTGCCTAACTTACACAACCAGAAAAAGAAGACACCGAAGTAAATTCAAACCAACTTTGTTTCCACCTAAACCGATAAGTACAAACTAAAAGAACATTCTCCTTTTGTGGATTCCTCTCCACGCTAATCTTTTCTCTCACAAATTCACGAACATTCTCTTCTGCCACAAAAATTCTCGCTCTCTACAACAATAGACTTTCCCTCTCACCAGCTAACAGCGAGGGACGCACGCCAAATTAAACACGTGCTGTACCCTTTCTTTTATTTGTTCCTTCAGGAAATAAATTCTAGTTCGTTTATTTCAATTTAACACGTTGTTCGTTTCTTTCTCAATTCAATTAATTTTTCCTATTTTTGTACAACTGGGGTATATATATATATATATATATATATATATATATATATATATATATATTGTGTACAGAAAGTTGTTAGTTGAGACAGATCATTGGTACCGTCGGTTTCAAGCCCGATAATAAGGCCCGTTTAAAGTATCCTTATCAAGCTCTCTTCAGCCAATATTCGTCTCCAGAAGAATATTGGCTGAAGAGAGCTTGATAAGGATACCTTAAACGGGCCTTATTATCGGGCTTGAAACCGACGGTACCAATGATCTGTCTCAACTAACAAATCTCTATACACAAAATATAAATACGCTCTTACAATTTGGATTTTCCATATTATATATATATATATATATATATATATATATATATATATATATATATATATATATATATATATATATATATATATATATATACCACTAATCCGCTACACTCGTTATACAGCTATGCTGGTTATCCAGACCCCAGTATACAACATAACAGTTGGTTACGTTTCAAAACCTTTTATATTTTATATCATCCATTTAAATCCCTCGCCCCGCTATGTAACAGATATCTATCTATCTATCTATCTATCTATCTATCTATCTATCTATCTATCTCTCTCTCTCTCTCTCTCTCTCTCTCTCTCTCTATATATATATATATATATATATATATATATATATATTACGTAACGAGGGGATTTAAACGGATGATATAAAATATAAAGGGGTTTGGAACGTCACCAACTGTTATGTTGTATACTGGAGTCTAGATATATTAAAATGACACACTGTTTCAATGAACCATAAAACCTCGGTGTTGCTTAAAAATAAACGCTTTAAACCGGGATAGAAACACTACTGCTCCTTCGACCGTCCACATTCCTAGACTACTGATAACTGGTCAAGACTATATACATTCTTAATGTTTTGTACGCTTTTATGAAGAGCGTTACGTTATGGATTTCGTTTCCATACTGTTCCCTCAACGACAGGGCGAGAGCACAGAACATAGTTCCATAGCAACTAATGCATGAATATAGAAATAGGCAAGAATTAATTTGGCGCAGATTTCTATTCACATTAATTGAATATTCTGAAGACGTTTCTCGGCGGAAGTAAAAGTACTTGGTGTGTAAAGAATTCTGACTCTTCAGAAAACATTTCACGAATTGTATTTTTGTATAATCCTGTTTCTTTTGTGCGACTTGCACATTAATCATTTTTACTCAAACGCAAGATGCGAAAGAAGATCAAGCTTGGCAAACATATTTACACCTCACAAGCGACACCGAGCTTTTATTTCCGATTCAGTGCGTTACTATAGAAACACGGTTCGTCATTCGTCAACGTCTTGGATGATGTTTGCCTTCCGGTTCCATCGCGAATTCACCATTCTTGTAAATAAATTGATGTATTTTCGGCTATCAATGAAAAAAAAGGCAAATCGATAATATTGATTGGACCAATCAAGACAGAACCTGTCATTGAACCCCTTTTAAACATTGCCATTATCTTTATTTTTAGTTTATTAAAGGTTTAATAGAAATGGAGGATAGAAAAAGAATAAGGAAGGTGGAAGTGTGTTTTATTTAATGTGTTTATTATTTATAAAAAAAACCCCGTGTTTTTATGCTTTGTGTATTTTAATTCGAATGTGCATCTTGTCACTAAAATATGCAATGCATTATCATCTTCGACATGGCAATCGCTCCAGAGTTGCAAGTCGATTTGACCCAGAGGTTAAAAGCATTTTTATCATATTTTCATAAAAATCATCCCAGGGTATTTATAAAAATCTAAGTTTCATAACTGCACATGATTCATAGCACATCTTATCGATGCGCAAGAGTATAACAAGAGTTATGTGATTTTTTTATGTTAGAAACATACGAAGCTACTTCCTAGCCGACTACAACAAGGCTAATGTAAACAAGTACTTGTCAAGGCTTCCTCTTGGATAATTAATTCCTCTTAAGAATTCTTCTGCCCATTCAACGGTTGTTTTAAATTCTCGCACGAACCATCGCTTTAATACACTCGCCTTGTTAAGCAGTAGTCCACTTTTTAAAAATGAAAATCGCTCCAAATAAGCCGTGAAACCACTTGGTGTCAGTGTAGTGTTATGACCCTTTAGGCTGTGATCATAGCGTAGTATCTGTTAACTGTGACAAGCGGGGTCAATGGTCAAAACATTATTATTATTGTTATTGTATTCTTATTAATTGATTTGAGCGACGGATGGTCGCTGGATCAGTTATTATGATTAGAAGAATAAACAATTAAATTGGGGAATAAATGATTACCGTGTGAATCGCAAAAAGAATGCGAAAATAGAAAATAGATGTAAACATTCTTTTGGATTTGGATAAACAAATAACTAGCTGGAAACATTAGGTTGATCTGATACACGTAATTAGGTGACGTAAGAGAACACGTGATATAGTTAGTTTTGGAGAGATTCAGAGAGTTGTGGACTGACCACCAGAGCAGACAGATGTAGACAAGGGTGGACAGACAGCTGGGAGCGAGCTGTATGAACAGAAAATGTAGACTAACTGCAGATCCTGTGAAAACCATTTGAGACGATGGTAATAAATTTATATTACAAAAATATAAAGAGTTGTTTTAATGGTTTCACAAATAAGAACAGATGTCTCAGTTGGTTGGTGCTGATCGCTTCATGGTTCCTTAGGGAGCAGCAGGAAGTTAAAAGGACTCTTCAAGAAAAAGGTATGAAGCATATATTATTCTTCTTACACATGAACTGTAAAAAATATCCCGTGCAATAAGTCTGATACAGCATGACTCAGTTTACACGTCAATATTATGCCCCCTGGCTAACAACATACATACGATTAATACGTTTATTATCTGTCTGTTAAAAGAACAATATCGTACATCCACTAGATAACACATGACAGGTTTTAATATATCATCTCCTCCAATATAAACAATATACAACAAACGCTCATTTGGTGTCCGTTGACCAGTTCGCATCGATGATGCGATATCGAACCGGGGGTGAAAAATACAACGTGGAAGCAGGTCCTGAAAATGGAATGGAGATTACGTGTCAAGAAAAAAAAAAGACAAGAAAAACACATAAAACACAATAAATGTCTGAAAAAAAAGAAAAAAGAAAGAACAATAGAAAAAAAAGCAATACACACGTACAACCTTTTCACGAAGAAAGAAAAGAAAGATATACACACAGATGTAAAACTTTATATATAGAAGATAGTTAAAAAATGTTTATCGTATTAAGAATTAGCTCGTTATGAACGGAAGAAATATATCACTTAATGCAAAAATTAGAAGGAAAAAAAAGAATTACGTTATTCTGTTTAAAACAATGGACCGATGAGAGAGAGAGAGAGAGAGAGAGAGAGAGAGAGAGAGAGAGAGAGAGAGTAAGAAAATGTAACGGGAACACGCACAGATGAAATTGTTTTGAATTGTGTCAATCATGATTTGAAATATTTACACCGTTGCAGCAGTTTATAGAGGAAATGGCCATCGCTTGTTTTGAAATGGTTAAAAACAGAAAAGAAAGAAAAGAAAAAAGAAAAAAGAATTGATGCTCTTTTTCAGGTCAAAAACAATGGACATTTTCTGTAAATTGTGAATATCGTTTTTCCAATTTTTGAACATTTTTTTAAGGACTGAAGACTGTTGTTTTATGTAATTAGAAGTTAATTTTCATTGTTAAAAAAATGTGTATTGATGATTTGATATTGTATTATATAATGTATAAGTGTTGTTTCCAGGAGTCTGCAAAATATTAATTAAAAAAAAGAAAGAAAAAAATCAGAAGATTGGATTAAGATAAAATGGTCGGTCTAGTCAAATCAGAATTTTAAAAAGGGGCCAGGATTAAATTTACGTAGGCGGTTAACTATTTTTTTGGGAAGAGATTCACAGGGCCCTGCAGGTTTTTTTTTTAAATAGGTTTTTCGATTATGAAAAATGCTATTTTCGCCGTCTGTATGTAGCTTGATTAAGCTGACCGGTGTGACGGTTGAAAGATCATATTCTTCGCATACAATAAAGACGGGAGTACTGCAGGCCTATGGGCTTAAAAGGCTTGTTGTAGCTGCAACGAGAGTGCGCGATAGAATGCACCCACATAGAATAAGCTTGCAGATAGAGCCGTTTGTGAGCTTCGGCTGATTGAAAATGCCCAATCTTGGAAGAAACAGAACTTCCAACACAAAAGCGGACGTTTAGTGGTGACGTGGCCACTATGTAGTGAATCTTAAGTAGGAGGAAGAATGATTAAAAAAAAAAACGATAAAATATATGCGGCTGATACGTAAGAACTTTAGAAGTAAAATGTTTCCGTATTCTGAATTAAAGGTTTAAATAATAAGACCCGTATAAAAGAAGTTAGAAATCTGTCGGATGAGATGTCGGCAAAATCTTTTTTTGAGATAAGGCGGGAAGCGCCTTGATATTGGAATTGGCATGGGATGGCTGAATGACAGCTGTTAACGAACATGAGGTTACTTTACCCACATCCCTGAATGATACCATATGGGCTGTGAAAATTAAATTATTTAAGACGGGAGACATAGAAAACATATGTCTGCGCCGTATATTTATTGAAAAAAAGGATGAAAATATATTAAAAATGCATAGCGGAGATATTATCTGACATTTTTCTGGCTCGAAGGTGATAATAGGGCGTATAGGAAAAATGTATGCCGTAAATTTTTGAAAATAGAAGGGAAAGGAGCGTAATTTTATGGCCCTTTTGGCTGTGATCATAGTGTAGTATCTGTTAACTGTGACAAGCGGGGTCAATGGTCAAAACATTATTATTATTGTTATTGTATTCTTATTAATTGATTTGAGCGACGGATGGTCGCTGGATCAGTTATTATGATTAGAAGAATAAACAATTAAACTGGGGAATAAATGATTGACGTGTGAATCGCAAAAAGAATGCGAAAATAGAAAATAGATGTAAACATTATTTTGGATTTGGGCAAACAAATAACTAGCTGGAAACATTAGGTTGATCTGAGACACGTAATTAGGTGACGTAAGAGAACACGTGATGTAGTTAGTTTTGGAGAGATTCAGAGAGTTGAGAATTGACCACCAGAGCGGACAGACGTAAAAATATCCCGTGCAATAAGTCTGATACAACATGATTCGGTTTACACGTCAATATCATTTCTCCTGGCTAACAACATACATACGATGAATACGTTTATTATCTGTCTGTTAAAAGAACAATATCTTACATCCACTAGATAACACATGACACGTTTTAATATATCATCTCATTCAATATAAACATTATACAGCATAAGAAGTTAATAAAAGCGAAAGATGATTATTGCAAATATAGGAGATACCCATTGACTTTAGTCGTGAAAGAAATAATAACAATAGTATAGGAATAAGGAAAATAGTAGGAAGACTTCTGCAGATCTGCAATTCTAGGAAAGAAGCTACTGGAGTAGGTAGTTGTATTACAATGAGGTATCAAAAACAGCGAATTGATGGGGATCACTAGACAAACAAGTCAAACCAGCTGTAGTATAGTTAGCGGAGAGTATATCAAATAATTTTGAAGAACACATGTAAACTCCAACCCCTGTCCAGTCGACGGAATGTTGCATCTCTGTGTCTGTTTTACAAGAAGATTAATGCAAGATATTCCGATGAACTCCAAGCCCATGTACGCCCTCAACGTAAATGATATGCAGAAGTTCAAGTGTAATGTTAACAGATATCTTTCTACTCTTCTCCCTTCATAATGACCCCGCTAATTAAGTCCCTAATAGTAGCCCCCTGCTTCAAAGTGGCACTGTGCCTTGTTTGGGGTGAAAATTGAATAAAAAAAAATACATTCAACAAACCCGACAAGCAGCAAATGCCGGAAATAAGTTTCTCCCTTAGACTCCTAGACTTTGGAATTATCTCTCGAGTCTCTACTTCCCTTATGTACTGACATGCAGAAGTTCAAGTGTAATGTAGACAAACATCTTGTTTCTCAATTTCCCACATAGTATTCCTCCAAACTATACCTCAAATAGTAAACCCCTACATTAAAATGGCACTGTGCCTTGTTTGCGGTTGAAAAGCAATAAAAAAGTATTTATAAAAAAACGACAAACATTAGCAATATTTAGAGAGAGGTTACAGACAAGAAGGAAGGTTGGGGACAATCATATTTTTGCATCTTATGAAGAGTAATCAATGCATGATCTGATACTAAACTTGTAGAGGTAGTAAATAGTCTCAGGTCCGAGAAAGTGTTTGAAATAATAGAGGCAATCGACTTCATAAAACGCAGAAAGAGCAATGGATATAATATATGAATTCCAAGAAAGATATGACAAAAAAGACAGAGAAGAGTTATCCGTGAGAATCCCAAGAAGAAAAGAAACAACATAAACATACAACTGAAAAACATATTGGGACCCTACACCAGTAAATAGCGATTAAGTTAACTAGTAGGAATTTTGAGGAGGGTCACATTGGTGCATATTAGTGTAACCTATCATTAAACTAAAATATATCCAGTTGCAGGTGGCGTGATTGAAGCCGATGTCAAAGGTTATACGGCATTACAAATTGGCTTCTGGCAAATCAGACCAGACGTTAATAGGAAAACAACGGGCTATATCTTTTTAACACCCACTTTGATTTATTTCTTCAAAAGAATATGGTCGATTAAAATTCCGAAAACGGCTAGAGGAATGCTATAATTGTTTTGTCTTCAAAAATGACATATTAATAGGTAGATATTGTGTAGGTAACCGGGTGATACCTCAGACCGACACCTAAGACTGACACGTGGAAGTGACCTTTGATGGCCCCCAGAGGCGATAATGTGATAGAAACAAAACGACTGGGAATTATCGATATTCAGCACAGTTAGACTGGGGGTAATCGCGTCTTGTGATAAAGCGGCGTGGGGACAATTAATTGGTCAAGAAGTCACGTAATCATCCAGTTTTAGAGAGAATTCTGCATCTCGAGTCTACCAAAATCTCCCTTCCTTACTTTCAACAGAATTAATCCGTCGACTAATGCATTAACAGGGGACTGAAAAAAAAAAGAAAAAGTAAAAAAAGGTCAATTCCAACGCGCATGGCCAAATCGCATGCCCTAGATACATTTCATTGCGTGATTTTTAAAATTTTATTTTTTGTACAAAGCTTCATTTATCTTTTTGTTGAATATATGCCTGCAGATCGAACTCGGACCTTATCGTTGTTTTTCTCTGAATTAAAATTTAATTGGCATTTATTTCATTGAAATCGTTCCTTCACAAGAGCAGAGCGTGTTGAAAGCTGAGAAGAACGATGTTGTTCTCGCGTATGACCGAAGCCAAATTGACACTTTTAGATTCAGCCAGAAGTTAATCTAATCCGTTTTCTTTTTTCGTTTGTGACCTATTTGTTACTTCTGAACACAAACGAAAGCCGATTTTCCGGATATTTTTTGTGAAGTGTTTGAGTCCTGGAGACTCGGCGACTGAAATGGTCATACGAACCCCAAAACTGTTACGTCTGACCTCTGACACGGCCTGTAAACGAGGTCACGAGATGAAAGGCTTATATTTAGCTCACTAGACGAAACGCGTAAAAATGTACGATATGAGAGTAAAAATAACGTCAAATATTCTGAAGAGAGAACAGAATTTCTAGTCAGTCTCTCGTTGGGAACGATACAGACGAGATGCCTTCGATCATGTAGAGATACACCAAGCGCATGTTACCTCGAGATTTTGCCCGTATGCGTCTCTCAATTCTCATTCTAAAAAAAAAAAAATCAAGTAAGCAAATATTTAATTACGTGCTCCTTCAGGAGCCATCTCTTTCTCTCAGTAAGTCTCTATTGTATTTTAATGAATTAATAGGTTTTTGTATAAGTTAAACAAACGATGAACAGCCACGAGAGGATAATGAACGACGATAAGAAGCAACTATGAAAAAAGTTCAGCACATATAAACTATATAGAAAGATTTTTGCTTTATTGATTGCTCACTGGTGAGAACGCATATGTGCAAAGCAACGCGTTTACGAAAACAGCCATGTACGTGTTTATTAACGAAAGTGTTACAACACGAGCTTAGTTTTAAACGAAACTAAACATTTTGTATAAAATATAAAACTAGACTTAGGTTTACTTTTAGATTATATAAAAAAATGGCTAGAGTTTCCGGTCAGCTTGCTTAAAACCTAACAGCTTGCATACTACTAAAGCATATAATTTAAGCACGTCTAAACACGAAAGAGAATTCATGAAAGAGTTTATGAATTTACACACACTTCGTTCTGACCAATTATAGCAAACGTTATCATCAGGTCCTATTATGAAAATTAAATCATCAGACATTGATACATCACTCATTAGCCCGTAACTTGTCTAAAACGCTAGAATCACAGCGAGAGTAGGAATCAAAGCATAAGGTACAAAACAGGAGAGGGTAGCGCGGTAGCCCTCGATATATCTAAGGCTTTTAATGGGGTATGGCACGATGGTCTAAGGAAAATTAGATCATATGGTATCAGTGGAAGAATACATAATGTAATTAAATCTTTCTTAAGTAAGAGAAAAAATCCATGTGTTCATCGATGGTCATACATCTAAACAATATGATATAAATGCGGGAGTACTTCAGCAGTCTATCCTTGGACCTTTTTTATTCCTGATATTCATAAATGACCTCTCTGATAAAATTGTTTCTGAGATGGGTATATTTGCTGATAACACCTCTCTTTATAACAGGCACGAGGGGAAAACAACACATATCTAAGGAAATGGCAGAAACACTAGAGGATAACCTCAAATCTGTAGTGGGATGGGGACAAAAATGGATGTTTCCTTCAATAATTACAAGACACCTTCTCTACCACCAATAGGGATGGCCAAGAACACATTACTCGAAAGTACTTCCTTTAAACTCCTCGGCCTAACGTTTACAAGGAACATGAGCTGGAATAGATACATTGAGAGAATTACCGAGGCTGCTGCGAAGAAGGTGGGCTCTCTCTACCGTGCTAGAAAACTACTTACACATGTATCTTGTACCTCTATGAGGTCACCATTCACCTGTGTATAGAGTACAGTTGTCACATTTGGGCTGGTGCATATGCTACTTGTTTCTCACTCCTAGACAGAGTTCAATAGAGAGTCGTCAACCTAATAGGTCCTGAACTGTCATCTAAGCTTCAGCCTCTGTCTCATCGACGAAATGTTGAATCCCTCTGCATATTCTGCAAGTACTTCTATGGTGAATGCTCTGACGAACTACAAGCACTTGTACCCCCTCGACGTGAATACCCCGACAAACCCAACAAGCAGCTAAATCCCACCCCTTCACATTAGAGATCCCTAGGTGTAAGAAAGCCTTCTACTCCAATAGTTTCTTTCTCAGAACTGTTAGACTTTGGAACTCTCTTCTGGGATTCTACTTTCCCAACTGTACTGATATGCAGAAGTTCAAGTGTAATGTGAACAAACATCTTGCTACTCATCTCCCTTCATAATACCCCTACAGCTTATATCTCCGATAGTAGCTACGCACTCCAAAAGTGGCACTGTGCCTTATTTGCGGTGAAAATTGAATAATAATAATAATAAAAAAAGTCTTGCTTTACGTTGGATAGAGAAAACCGGGAAAAATAACAGTGGATGTAAATAAGAAACTAACAGTAGAATGAACGAAGAGAAAACAAGGCGAAGAGGAATAAGTAAAAAAAGACTTGGATAGGATGTTGTAAGTGTGGAATCAAAATGACAGTTATCGACTTAAAAGAATTCAAAAGTTCTTATGTAAATATTTATTGAATGAAGCAATATTTATAGATTCTTCACTTATGAACTAAAAAAAAGAACTCTCATCGAATTACATCTGAGCATAGTAAAACATTTGAAAATATAAATCCGTCTTTAATTTTGACTAGCAAGCGGTTGTTGTTGGCATTGTCCAAGACCCAACCCCTCACACCTCAATCTCCCCATGTTAAGAATGGCTTTTGGAATGGACACTCCAACCAACCTCTGTTTTTTTTTTTTTTTTTTTTTTTTTACACAGTGATCACCACTTATCAAGGCCCGGAAGCCACTCAGGGATAAGGGTTATTGCAAGTACATCACGTTAGTGAGGAGATTTTATGAAGTGTTTAATTAGGGGGGCGGTTCATTAGGAATTTGTTAACATTAGACTTGAAGACATCCAAGTTGTAGTCCGGAGGGAAGCAGGCAGACGGAACAGAGTTAAGGAGGTTTTCGGAATAGACACCCCATTTTGTGTGTGGGGGGGAGTGTCAAAATATTTGCCCCAAATATAATCTTGAAAACCGTTGTCATGATCCCCACGCGCAAATACTCTGAACCAACCTTGTAATTTTAGGTGTACAATATCGGTCGGAAAAGTGTAAATGCTGGGTACTTAAGTATTTTTCGTTACCGTGCTGAAATAATAATGTTATTATTTTGAAGGCCATTCTGAACATGTTAAAAGAGGGTGTTTTGTAAGTAATCTGGGCTTCCACCTTCAAATTTAATAATCACATAATTACATGTTCAATAATAACGTTGTTAAATTTTATTTGTATAAAGTTTGTGAAGCATTTAGAATATAGACAAATTGAATATATATTGAAAATGTAGAAGAAACCAGTTTACATCAAGTGAGATATCCGTGTTGACTTCTAAGACCCCCTTTTAGTTATAGGGTGTGCGTTGAATCAAAAAGATAAAAAAAACACAGTAAAAAAGAAAGAAAACGGAACGTCGGTGACTACATTGCCCGAAACTTCTATCAAATATCAATCGTTTATAACGCAAATAGGTCACAAATCTGTAGGCAAGCCATAATTGTTTTTATTATTTTTTTTTTTAAATAATTTCGCAACTGTAGTTTCTATAAAATAACTGTGTTCAATCACCTTGATTTAACCCAACAGTATTTTTTTTTTACATTTTTCTTTACATTTACATTTTTTTACCCTTATCAAGGCCCGGAAACCACTCGGGGATAAGGGTTATTGCGTGAACAGTAATCAATGCGATAGTATCGTAGTAATCGTTAGTATTGGAGATTTGATAAAGTGTCTTACTTAAGGGGGCGATTTATCAGGAATTTGTTTATGTTGGACTTGAAGACATCCAAGTTGTAGTCAGGTGGAAACAGGCAAACGAAAGAGAATTCCATAGGCGTGCACTTCTAAGAAAGAATCTTTGTTCATGGAATCTACGTTTTGATTTAGACACAGAAAAAGAATGGGGAAAATTAATGACAGTGGTTTCAGTTGAGGGGTGTTTTTTTGTGAAAGATTGGCGAGGGGGGACCAGAGATTGGAGCTCAGACGAGCACCTGCCATGGAAATAACGATAAAACAAAGACAGGCTCGCAACGTCTTTTCTGTGTGCAGGGAAGAGAAAAAGGCATCCCCCTAAGTCACGAAGTCTATTTCGTACTCTGTCAAGGCAGGATAGGCTGTTTTAGCAGCTCCTGCCCAGATGTGTGAGACCTTCTGGAGCGGTGGAAGGATCCTACCATTTTCCCAGCGACCTGGGCAACAGACTTGATGTACGTGTTTCATTTCAGATCAGGAGTAAAGGTCAAACCAGGAAGCTTGTCAAAACATGGAGCCTCCCCAAGACGAGAGCCATCCATTTCAATTGATGCCAGATGGGGATCAGAGCGTTGGTGATGTAAAGATAGAAGCTTGGTTTTGGATGCATTAAAAGTGACCAGCCACCTCTTCCCCCACTGTACCACGTGCTCGAGATCAGAGGAGAGAGAATCAGAGAGAACTTTGTCATTTAAAGCTTTTGATGCGTTGCCATAGATGGTCGTGTCATCAGCATAGATGTCAACGAATGATTTAAGTATGTGGTTTTGGAGATCATTGATGTAGATCAGGAAGAGAGTTGGGCCCAGGATAGACCCCTAAGGGACTCCAGCATTAATACTGTGGCCCTCTGATTTCTGCCCATCAACCACTACTCTTATGAGCCTATCTGAGAGAAATGATTTAGTAATTGAGAAAACATTTCCAGTTATACCGTAGCTGGAAATCTTGTGAAGCAGGCCCTTATGCCATACCTTATCGAAGGCTTTTTATATGTCAAGAGCAATTGCCCTAGGAAGGACGCCTTTTTCGAGAGATTCACTAATCCTATGAGATTTAACCGTTAGCACATCTGCTGTAGATCTAGCAGAACGGAAACCATATTGCATGTCACTTACGAAGGTTATTTCTGCTGAGGTGATTGACTACTTCTCTATTTATTATGGATTTCAGCAGCTTACTCATGATACACAGGAGACTTATTGGTCTGTACTGAGAGGGAGATGACTTATCACCTGAATTATAAAATACAGGACATACTAATGAGGTTTTCCAGGGTGTTGGAAAGCACTTCTCCTTAAGGCAACGCTTAAACAGTTTTGTAAGTATGAGGGCAAGTTCTGGTCGAAGCTTTTTCAACACTATAATAGGAATGCCGTCTTGGCCAGTTACTTTACTGGAATCAAGGTTATTGATTAGCTTGGCGACCTCACGCACAGATATTTGGATGTTGCATAGTATGTTGTCTGTTATAGGAGGAAATACAGGGAGTTGATGGCCTACTGTTCAGGATCCTGTTTGCTATTTTCCAAAACTGGTGGGAACCAAGCCGCTACTCAGCTACTTTGGATTTAACAGACTGAGTATATAGCTCTCTTGCATTTTTTTATTAGTCGGTTGCTGGCAGTTCTAAAAGCAGCTTTAGTCTCAGTACATTTATTAAGTTGGTAGCTATAGAAAAAGTTATTTCTGTGCGCTATGGCAGCAGCACATTCTGGGGAGAATCATGGCCGGCTGTTAGGTTTATGTTGGAATTTTTTGGATGGTATGAATCGGTCTATGCCTACAATTAACCATCCGATCAGGTCTGATACTATAGAGGACACATACTTTTTAAACATGGAATGCAGAGGTAGATCAGATATAAATGTACGGAAGCTATCCCAGTCAGCCATAGAGGTATCGATATAGTCAGCCACAGAGTATTTTTTACAAAAATAATAAATGAAAAAAGTTATATTGCTCAATATTCGAAAAACTACCTATTCACGTACAAGATAATGCGGTATTTTTTATGTAAACGCAAATAGTTCACAAATAACGTAGGTAAACGATAATGAATTGTTTTATCCTCAAAACTACTTATTTGCTTACA
Source organism: Euprymna scolopes (assembly GCF_053919585.1). Lineage (NCBI taxonomy): Eukaryota > Metazoa > Mollusca > Cephalopoda > Sepiida > Sepiolidae > Euprymna > Euprymna scolopes. Next base: position 157,142,654 of record NC_136491.1, read on the forward strand.
ATTTAAATGCGATATTGGTTCTCATGATTCTTTTGCCTCCCAATATTTCGTCTCCTAAATTTTAATAACGTGATTACGGTGTAGCGACAATAAAACATTCATTCAAGTGCCGCTTTTTTGGTACTTATGCAATTATGTTACCGGGCTTGCGGGTGTTTTGTAACTATTCTTTACTTTAACCTAACAATTTAATAAACAGAAAAAAAATATTGTAAAACTTGAATTTATATATATATATATATATATATATATATATATATATATATATATATATATATATATATATATATATATAAAATCATTTTATTATATATATTTTTTTTTGAGGGAGTGATTAACTTAATTTTAAAGTGTTGAATAAATTCACAATGATTTACATTCTAAGCGGCACTTGGATGAATGGTTTATTTTAATGTCGTTACACCGCAATCACGTGATTATAATTTAAGCAGACTAAAACTTGGGAGACAAAAAGCAACGAGAACCCGCAACGGTATTTTCTAGAAACATGTCCCAAAGATCGTAGGTAAATCAATTAAAAAAAAAATAATAATAATTTCGACACTGTATTTTACAAAATCAATAATTTTGTGCCAACATACTATTTCCCCATTTTAATTATGACAACTTCGGTTATTAAGGTTTTAAATTATGACAACTTCGATTATTAAGATTTTAAATTATAACAACATCTGTTATTAAGATTTTAAAATTAATACAACTTCGATTATTAAGATTTTAAATTATAACAACATCCGTTATTAAGATTTTAAAATTAATACAACTTCTGTTATTAAGATTTTAAATTATGACAAGTTCGGTTAAGATTTTAAAATTAATACAACTTCGGTTATTAAGATTTTAAATTATGACAACTTCGGTTATTAAGATTTTAAATAATGACAACTTCGGTTATTAAGATTTTAAATTATAACAACATCCGTTATTAAGATTTAAATTATGACATGTTCGGTTATTAAGATTTTAAATTATGACAACTTCGGTTATTAAGATTTAAATTATGACAACTTCGGTTATTAAGATTTTAAATTAATACAACTTCGGTTATATAGATTTTAAATTATGAGAACTTCGGTTATTAAGATTTTAAATTATGACAAGTTCAGTTATTAAGATTTTAAATTATAACAAGTTCGGTTATGAAGATTTTAAATTATGACAAGTTCGGTTATTAAGATTTAAAATAAAAAAAATATCTAAACTTTTATGCGCATTTTTTTCAAGCAATGAAAATGTTTTGTTTAAAATAAATAAAAAGTGTGTAATCTTTTTCAAAAATGTGTTTAGTCTGTTCGAATGAAAACAAAACAAATCTCTCTCTCTATCTCTCTCACTCGTTCGTTGGTTCGTTTATGTGCTCAACTCTCTCTCTATACACACACACATATATATATAGATAGATATAGATATATCACTCGTTCGTTATCGTGCCTGACTGTCTCTGACTCTGTTTCTTTCTGTCTCTCTATCTATGTATCTATCTGTCTATTCACTGTGTTCGATTTAAGCTAAATTTAATGTAACTGTTTAAACAACCTATACCTCATTCAATTCACCTTTTATTCCTCTATAATTTTACCTGTTCATATTTGACTTGTAATTGAAATATTTTAGTGTTCACGGTAATTAAAAAAAAATCAGCTAAAATTATCGCCCCTAAATCAGTTTATAATATTCACCAACAGATAACAAAGCATCTCTAATCGTAATTGTTGTTGTTCCAGGTTATACAGCGTAACATTTAGCCCATATGCCACGACTTTTATTAGTGATCGTCAGGTGCTCAATAATCTACACATTTCTGGGTCATCCAATCGAGAAATCGGCCGCAGATTGAGATGTGATGAGAAAACGGTACGAAAGACTATGCAAAAGCACCAAAAAATTGGCAGTGTTCGTGATGCCCCTAAATCTGGTCGTACTAGAGTTACTTCTAACAGGGAAGATAATGCTATCACGATCCGCAGCCTAAGAAATAGATCTGAAACGGCTCCCCAAATCCAGCAGCAGCAGTGCAATCTTCTTAAAATGCTTTCTTTCTACCGTCAAGAAAAGATTAAAGGAATTTAATTTGCGAAGATATGTTGCAAGACGCAAGCCAATGATTTATGTAAAGAATAAAAAGCGCCGTCTGGACTTTGTCAGATGCAACGAAGATCATGACTCTTCATATTGGTCCAAAGTGCTTTTTAGCAACGAAATCAAGTTCAATAGGCTAGGCAGTGATAGTAAGCAGTACGTCCGTCGGAAGAAATTCGAAGAATTTAATCCTAGGTGCGAAGTTTCAACGCTGCAAGATTGTGGAAGTTCAGTTTTGGTGTAAAGCATTATTAGTAACAATGGTTCAGGGCCTATAGTTCGTTTGCAATGTCGAATTAATTCGACCAAGTACATTAATATGTTGACTGAGCATTTTCTACACTACTTTGGTCGAGATTTGAATGATAACCCAATCTTCATGCAGAATAATGCTCTCATTCACACAGCTTGCAATGTCAAGAGGTTTCTGGAAGAGCATGATATTCCGTGTTTGGATGGGCCTACATAATCTCCAGACCTCAATCCTCTCGAAAACGTATGGCATTACATCAAGCAACATCTACGCAATGATAAAATTTCAAATTTGGAAGAACTTTGGACAAAAATTAAAGAAAAGTGGGATGCCCTTTACCCGGAGTATTGCTGCAGTCTAATTCAAGAATTCACAAAAGATTGCAGGCTGTCAAATTGCAGAAGGGCCATGCTACTAAATATTATATAGTTCATTGTGTTCCTGTTGTACTTGTGTTGTATTAATGTCCTAAAGTTACATTTCAATAACAATTTTCGATTTTGCGGTCTTTATTTTTGCCTCCTCAATTTGAAGTTATTTTTTAAATTGACATGAACACTAGGATATTTTCAATTAAAAGTCAAATATGAACAGGTAAAATTATAGAAGAATAAAAGGCACGTCAAATGAGGTATAGTTTGTTTAAACAGTTACATTAAATTTAGCTTAAAATTGCAATTTTTGAAAAGAATTCAAGTGCGGACTTCCTTTTTGCCGCCTGTGTGTGTGTGTGTGTGTGTGTGTGTGTGTGTGTGTGTGTGTGTGTGTGTGTGGTGTGTGTTTGGTGTGTGTGTGTGTCTGTGTGTGTGTGTTCAGTAGAGTATTATTTTTTCAAACAAATGCAAAAAATAGAAATAATAATAATGAAATTGCAATATTGAGGCAAGATATTACACTTTTTGAATAAAAAATAAAAATCTATTTTAATGTCACAGTCCCTTAGCTCAACTATCGACCTGTTTGAGTAGACGTCGAACACTGTTGGGAATATCTGGATTAATAGAAATAAAAAACGGTAAACACTTAAACTGATATAGATAGAGAATAGAGTGTAAGAGAGATAGTCAAAATAAAAACTAAAATAAATCGAAAACCAACGAACAACAACAAAAGAAAAAAAAACAAACAAGAAGCAAAAGAAAGAAGAATGAAATAAAATACAATCGTTCTGATTTGACATATCCAATGTACTTTTAATCTTTTACGTCTTTATAACGCGTTTAACCATTAACATTTTCTCTGGAGGACTATCATGATACGCGATGATTTTTTGTCAAATGCCACGCTCTCCTATGTCGGGGTGATCCATAAGTATTTATTCTGTTATTAAGAAAGTTCTCCGCCCACTTATGATGTATTTCTGAACATATATGGAGAAACTAGCAAGAAGGATGTCCGGCATTACCCGGCGTTGCCCGGTCGTAAAATACAGCCAAATAAATAATAAAAAAACGCAACTTCAGTTCTATCAGACAGATGCGAAACCGAAAGCAAAACTTTGTAGCAAAAAAAAATAAAAAATAAAAAATAACAAACAAACAAAAACAAACAAACAAACAGACAACTAAACAGCAAAAGCAAAAGGAAAAAAACTACCGCATTTCATCAAGAAATAATTGATGATGTTTTTCTAAATTCTCGATATTATGTGTCTGAGAGATCGTTTTTTCTAACAATACTACATTGCTGCCGTGTTAATGCGAATGACAAAAGTTTTTATCGGACATACAAACATACAAAACTACACACAGACGGCGGAGATTTATATAATAGATGTCTGGCGTTAAATAGAACTTTCTTAGAGCCTTCCAATACGTTCTCTTTGAAAATGTAATTAACAATTAAAACAAAATGTAGAAAATTAATTTTATTTGAACATTTCACATTTAATCACAGATTTAACAATATCTAGAACATTTTATGAAAACTGAAATGAAAATAAATAAATCATTAGAAAATAAATTAACTCGTGAAATTTCATTACTTTATATAACTTTCTACATGTAATATGTTCTTATGTTATGAAAGTCAAACACACGACGAGGAAAAGACTTCCCGAAATATATAGCATCACGGATATGCCACCGACCACCTGACGCCAGTAAAAATATAAGAAGATATTACATGGAGATAGTTATCTAAAATATATATGTGTGCATGTATATATATACGTGAAATTTCATGCTTATTAACCACACCCAAGGCACTTTTTCACTGAGACATAAGAAGTAATATTAGGCATATTGTGACACTATGTAAAGAGCTGTGCAGTGAGATATCTCTTCGTATTACATTTAAATTTCTGCATATGAATACAGTCACAGTAGCAGGAAATAGAGAAGGAATTCCAACGCCTATCAGTTCGAAAGAAAGAAGCTCTTAGAGTACGATGGTTTCCGGCATCTAGAGACCACTATAATATAGTGAAGGGTTTTTGTTGCTTGTCAGATAAGTGTATTTGAATTAGTTGCTTTCCCACTGTGATAAAGTTTTTTTGTTTTTGTCATTAACATTATACTTTACAGGATGACGTCATAATAAACATGCTGTTACCTCGGATGATAAAGGCGAAGTGCGTTGGAACATCCAATCGATCTCTCTGGTTCGTTTCTGCAAGTATCTATTATGCAACGAATATTTCGTATGCAACTTGAAGAATGTTGTATTTAATTAGTGAAAAGTTTGATCTATTCGATGTACCTTTCTTTTCTTATCTCACAATGTTTTGGCCGATGTAACCACCCGACCTCCTTCAGTTGTATGTTCTCGAACTCGAGAATTTTTCTGTTGAACTCGAGAATCTACCCGGCCATGATACTTCAATGGATTAGATAAAAACTTCCGTTCTAAATTCCCTACAATTTTCCCAGTTCAACAAGATATATCTTGTTATATATATTTAATTTTAAAAATGAAGCACAAGATAAGTAGAATTTACTTGATTCCTCCGGCCTTGGCAGACGTGTTTTAAATATTCTCTCCAGTGCTTTTTCTGTGCACATTTGAACTTTTCCATTCCATTTGTGATTTTGTCCAAGGAATTCTGCCTTTTGGATTATTTTGGACCATTTGGAACTCACCTGTTGGATTGGAAGTTTTTAATTCGACCGTGTTTGGATTTTACCATTCTTGGATTTTTTACCCTTCACCGGACTATCCATTCATGTGAAATCTTTTTATCATTTTTTCTTTTACCTCCTATTCCCCTTACCTCACCCTTTTTTAACCAAGTAAGATCTGTGACTTACTTGTAGTTTCATTAAATACTTTACATGCAAAATCCGATCCCGCATTTTGCTAATTCCTGTCCTCTGATAAGAAGGAGAGTATTTCTTCGAAACTCCGCGGATTAAGGACTATCCACTTATCTTGTGCTTCCTTTTTTAAAATTAAATATGTTTTTAACTCTTTTTCAAGATGTCTTTTAACATGTTTTATTAATCATTTGTTCATATTATAAGCTCTATTTCCTTTTCGTTTTTATTGAACTTTTACATCTGGTTGAGATTACTTTACTTGTAAATATTAACTCTTTAATATTTATAATATATTTTAAGTTTACCATTTTGATTACCTTGGTAAACTTATTGTAATTTTTATTTCTATATATATACACACATACACACATCCAGCTTTATATATATATATATATATATATATATATATATATATATATATATTGATTGTGATGAACATGATTAGCAAGAGCATGGATCAAGTGGTAAAAATAATTTTGACTTCTCTTATTACCGTTATCACCCCTGCTCAGGTACACGCTATTATAAAAAACCTTGACACTTCAAAAGCATGTGGACCTGATCTCATCCCAGCTGTGCTTGTTTCTACTTGAGGTGCAAAACATAGAATTGAGAAAGTATATCTTCACATGAAAGCAAGAGCATAGACGACCTGTGACCCGTGCGATCTGTCTAGCATATAAGATGTTGATCTGTCTAGCATATAAAATGTTACCTGACTGACGCAGCGAAGTAAATATTTTCAAATCCGTTTGATGCTTAATAATGATCAGTATTTAATGCAAACATTAGCACGAATTTAACAATATTCAACCAATATTTTGACAGAAAACAATAATTTGAAATACACAGGCTATAACTTTTGCCCGTTTTAAAAAAGTAAACTGATATATGTTTTTCAATTATTTATATGTCTATTTAGTGTTTTGATATATTTGCATGTATTATTTTCTCTTGAAATATTAGATTTTGTATTATTATTATTGTATATATCGAGTAGCGTAAGATATTTGCATATATATGGATTTATGATACATATACAGATCTGATTAAGCATCGATTTAGACTAGTCTGAGGTTTAAGAAACTGAGTTAGTATCATTTAACATTGCCTGCTATCTATTTAGTTATCTGTGCATGAACTTGGAGGAATTATAACTTAACAATAATATCTATCACCACTGTCGCCCATGCACACTGGGAAACTTTGACACACACGTTGGCTGCACCGTCATTATTTCATTTTTTTATATTGGTATTGTACGTTAGATGTTCTATATTTTCAACCGAAATACGTACAAATCTCAAAAGCGTTTTGATTAGCTATAAGTATAATCTAAATGAACTAAAATATAGAGAAGATGAGTATTACTAAATAGAAATGTATATATATATATATATATATATATATATATATATATAGATGAGGGGCGTTCTGTTTTTTATTCTGTTCCAATGGATTAGAGGGATCACAAATTGCATTGTGATGATGACTAGTTTTAAGCATTCGTGACCTAAAAGTCTCATATCTCTGTTGCAGATATTGACAGTGTAAAACTCTAAGAAAGCAACACCTGTCATAGACGTGCATCAGAAGCAGAAATGCATAATAGAATTCTATGCATTGAAAAGGTTGGTGACTATGTAGTAAAATATTCTAGAACACAAACGACCGCTCTTGGAATGGTACAAATCCCATCTTCAACTTCAACTTTCTAGTTAAAAATAGGTTTTACTTTTGGAAGAACCCTCGTATATATATATATATATATATATATATATATATATATATATATATATATATATATATATATATATATAAATGAAAACAATAATATCAGTATTTCCGTACCACAGGGCTGCTTCCCGACTGACTACATTATAGTTGTTTTCAAGTCCAATGTAAAACAAAGGGATGTAGAGTTTACCTGATAAATGGTAAACTTCAAACTAATATAAATAACAGTATTTATATATAGAAAATGTAAACCGAATTAAAACTCAATACGCAATAGAGAGTAGATATAATAAATTCTCTTGTATATATATATATATATATGTGTGTGTGTGTGTGTGTGTGTGTGTGAGTGTGTGTGTGTGTGCGTGTGTGTGTGCGTGTAGTCATTTAAAATGGTATATGAAGTGAATAGTAACAGTAAGTAAAGAATTGCCTTTTAGAAAGGTTTTATTAACTGTAAAATACACGTACGCTCTTGAAAGGATCGAGCGGGAAAATGAAACAGAGGGCGCTTTTATTATGAATGTCAATCCCAAGGGGGATAACTCTTAACAACAAATTAAATCATAACATTTTCCCCGTCCTAAAGTATTCAAGTAAGGGGTAATTAATTTTAGACAAATTTTTTTTTTTTTTTTTTTTTTTTTTTTTTTACAATCACATAAGAATCATTTTATTTACAAATAACATATGAACCCAAACTGCAGTTTTTTCAGTATTTAGTCACAAAATCCTTATATTTACTAGGGAATTGTCGAACTCGGGACGACCTCCGCACAGATTGGCAAGAATGCTGATTTTCAGTATTATTCTTTAGTGAAATCTGATTTTCTTCAAGATCAGACGATTGATTTTTGTCTTCCTCATGACCAATGTTTTCATTAGTAGAAGGTTCAAATAAAGTCTCTGAAGTAGTAGGATTATTATTAGAGTTTTCTTCATTTGATGAGTTTGGAGCTAAGTCTCGAACGTTGACAGTGGTTTCAGTACCAGAAGGTAGTTGAACATAAGCGTAGTGGGGGTTGACATCTATTAGGGTTGCAGGCGTTACAGGAGGGTCATGTTTACTTGTTTTAGTGTGGTTTCTAATATATATTGGGCCTGGTTTAACCCAAGAAGGAATTGAAATTCCGGAAGCAGATTTACGACTATATTTAAAAAGTCTATCATGGGGAGTCATATTAGTGGCAGTACAAAGTAATGATCTAATTGAATGAAGTGCGCCCGGTAGTATGTCTTCCCAATAAGGTAGTTTCATTTGATTAGAATGTAATGTTGTTTGAATGGCCTTCCATAAGGTACCGTTGAGTTTTTCAATCTGTCCATTACCTTCAGGATGATACCTACTTGTTTTAGAAGTAGCAATTCCTTTTTTGTGTAAAAAATCCTTTATTTCTCTTGCCAAGAAATCAGAAGCACGGTCAGTATGTATCATGTCAGGCAAACCAAAAATTGAAAAGAGTTTGTTTAGACAGTGGATAATGGTTTTGCTTGTCATATCTCTGCAAGGAAAAGCGAAAGGAAAACGGGAATACTCATCAATTAGAGTAAGTAGATATTTGTTGCCATGTATAGAAGTAGGTAGAGGGCCTTTAAAATCAAGATTTAATCGTTGAAAAGGTAATATGGCTTGAATGAGAGTCCCTCCATTGGTGTTGGCGAATTTGGGTTTCAGTAATTGACAGGATGAGCAAGAGTCAGTAATATTCTTAATTTGATCCAAAGTAAAAGGGAGGTTCCTCGTTCTTATAAAATGGCTTAATCTTGAAACACCAGGATGACATAATTGTTTATGTAAATCACGAAGATCTTGTAGATTGTAAGTAAGAGCAGAGATGCGAGAGAATGTGTCAGCAGCAATATTTTCAGGTCCAGGTCGATAAACTATAGTGAAATTGTATTGGGATAATTCTATACGCCAACGACATATTTTTTCATTCTTAATTTTAGATTTTCTTTTATTGTCGAATATGAAGCTGATGCTCTTCTGATCTGTGATGACTTTAAAGTGCCTGCCGAGTAGAAAATGTCGCCACTTACGGAGAGCTTCTACAATAGCGGCTGCCTCTTTTTCTACTGCATGGTGCTTAATTTCGTTAGTATTGAGAGTTCTTGAAAAAAATGCAATAGGACGACCTTCTTGATTTAGTGTTGCAGCAATGCAATAGTTACTAGCGTCCGTTTCTACTTCAAATTCTTTATTTGGATCTACCGTTATTAAAGTGGCGTCTTTTAGATCATTTTTCAATGTTTGAAAAGATTTTAATACAGATGGAGGTAGTGGGAATTCTTTGTTTTGATTTAGTAATAAAATTTTATCAGAAATTTTTTTAATGAATTTGCAGTGATAGGAAAACATTCCAACTATTCTTTTTGAGATTTAAGATTCAGCGGAGGTGGCATTTCGAGTAATGGTTTTAGTCTTTGATAATCGGGAGCTATTTGATTATTTTCTATGGTGTAGCCGAGTAGAGTAATAGAACTAGAAGAAATTATGCTTTTATTTTCATTTAAAGTGATGTTATATTGTTTAGCAATTTTGTAGAATTTTTGAAGATTGTAATCGTGTTCTTCTTGATTTTTCCCACATATAGTTACGTTATCAACATACACAAAGGGATCGGTTAGATTTTCTTTTTCTATAATATAGTCTATGCTCCTCTGGAAAGCACTTACTCCATTGGTGACGCCAAAAGGAAGACGAGTAAATTGAAAAAGTTTGCCACTTACTTCAAACGCAGTGAATTTACGATCAGCATGATTTATAGGTATTTGGTGATAAGCAGATTTTAGGTCGAGAGTAGAGAAGATGTTATATTGAGCGATGTCGTCTACCATCTTATTGATATTAGGCATTGGGTAAGCGTCTAGTTCCGTGAATCTATTGATGGTATCGCTGTAGTCGACTACCATTCTTTTCTTATGATTCTCATTCGAAGTTACAAGAACCTGCGCTCGCCACGGAGATATCGAAGGTTCAATTATGCCTTCTTTCAACATTCTAGCAGTCTCTTCTTTTATGAATTTGTTGGCGGCAAAAGTGTAACGTCGGGATTTTGTCGCAATAGGAGTAGTATGAGGAGAAAGGTTAGAAAAGAGAGGAGGGGGTGGAACGTTTATGGTAGGAAAAAAATTATTCGTGTTTATAGCTCCAATTATAAGTTTGTCTCTAGGACCGTCGAATTTAAGTGTTACTTTTTTATATTTTTTTAAAATATCTTTTCCGATTATTAAATCAATGAAAAGGTTTTCAATGATTTCAATTGTTATTCCAGAATGGGTTTTATCTTTCAGTATTAAATCCACGACAGCTTCGCCAGTTATTTTAGCATGTTGATCGGAAGCAGCCAGAGCTATAGTTTTGTTTTTAGGTATTGTGAAGAGTTTAAGTTTTTTAGCAGTATTTTCATTAATGAATGTTTTTACACTGCCGGAGTCCACCATAGCGTTCACGAAGTGCCCGTTAATTTGGCATTGAGTGAATGTGACATCTTTGGAGTTAGTTCCTAGTCAGGATAGAGAAGGTGAGGGGTAGTCAGAGTCGTCATAAAGAACAGCAGTATGAGTGTTAGAAATAGAAGATTTACACACTTTAGCCCAATGACCATTTTTTTTTTGCATTTTTTACATTCGGCGTTTCGTGCAGGACATAAATATCGAGGATGACGTGATTTTCCACAGAAAAAACAAACCCCTTTTGGATGCATATTTTCTTTAGTCACAGCTATACGATTGTAGCCCGAAGGATCATTTGTAGCTGCTACAGTAAAGTTATTTGCGTAGCTTATCGAATGCTTTTCTGCTTGTTCAAGAGATCTGGCCGTGGCATATGTGTCTTGTAAAGTCAGGATGGGTTTTTCTAACAGTCGTTGTCGGATGGACGAAGAAGAAATTCCGCCGATGAAAGCTTCCCGAATGTATTGATTTTTGTTTTCTTCAGCAGAAACCGCTTCGAAGTTACATGTTTTGGCAAGCATTTCCAATTGTAGTATGAATGCATCTATATTTTGTGTTGTTTGTTGCTTCGTCGTCATCAATCGATATCTATTATAAACAATATTTTTAGGTTTTAAATAAGCGGCGTCCAATGTTCTTAATGCACTATCGTAGTCGGTTTTATCGCTTATTAAATCGAAAACAGAGGCTGAAATACAATTGATCAAGGCAAAGAAATTATCTGAAGTGTTTTCGATTAATCCGTTATTATGTGAGCGGATATAATTCTGGAGGGTTAATTTCCAATGCCTATAGGATTTTTCGGAATTAGGGCATGTAGGTTCCACCTCGAATCTGTCGGGACGTAAGATTCGATCCATTATTTTATTTTATTTTTTTTATTCTTTTTTTTTTACAGTTAATAAAATTGAAGTGAATAGTAACAGTAAGTAAAGAATTGCCTTTTAGAAAGGTTTTATTAACTGTAAAATACACGTACGCTCTTGAAAGGATCGAGTGGGAAAATGAAACAGAGGGCGCTTTTATTATGAATGTCAATCCCAAGGGGGATAACTCTTAACAACAAATTAAATCATAACAGTATATTGGTAGTATTTAAAGTAATTTGGTTAGCCGGGAACCTGTAAGTGCTGTCGAGCGTGGCGCAAAGATAAGTATTATTTCCAAATCACCCTAGTCCTAAAAAATACTAACTTTGTCATTTCTTCTCTTTTAAATTTCTTATTTGATTTTGTAATTATGTGTATTTTAATTTATATATGCATTTGTCTTTTCTCTGATTAGATTTTTAAACTCCCTCCCCCAAGCAAAACTCAATCACGTTCTCTCCCAGCTAAAATAATTCCACGCTCTGTACTAAGGCTAGAGATAAAATAGCATTAGGCCTGGTAAATTTTCCGAAATTAGCACAGACGTGGATTTATTTTTCTACCGTAGAAATGAGAAGAACTTTATGTAAGTAATATACTTAATATCTACATATCCTTTGCTCGCTTGTATTAATAAAGAGGCCTCGTTGATATCTCTACCAAACCACTGGATATAGCTTGTAATTAACTGATACTAATATTGTAACTGAAATCTACAGTGATATTAGCTGCGGCACTAGGACTTTTTCTGAATAGATACGATGTTTTACCCCCAACCTTAATGACTGCCTAAAAATATGAATTCCGAATCACGAAATAATTGGTTCTCTTTACCTCCATGTCTAACCTGCATGCAAAATAGGGGAAAAGAAAGGAAGAGTTTATTCTTTTCTCCCAAGCTAAAACAATACTGTAAACTCTAAATCCAAATGAAACTTTACTGTAATCAAAAATAGTAAATAACCCCGACCCTTGAAAGCTAACAATCTGCCCCCCTCTAGCTGCCACTAAAACCCTATATTATACATACGCCTTAGTAGTGGAATCCTTAACCTCAAGCTCCTAACATTCACATACTAACCGCCTAACAGTCTTCACTAAACATCTATAAATTTCTACCCCAGACATACATTAGAGTTCATTCCTATCCAGTTAGGTACTTACCAGCCAAAGTATGCACTCGGATACAAAGTGATCTTCATTACATAACAATTGCCTCTTCCGAGATAGTTTTGCAACAAACAATACTAAACAAAATCCTATACTCCCTGTCATGCAAAACTCTCTATGACTCTTAAATGAAAACTGAAATTATCTCCCCCTCAATAGTAGAAACACTGACACAACTTCTATTTACACCTACTGAAAACTTGCCCAAATATCTATTTACTTAATTATACATACGAAATACACCATAACTTAAAATATACCTCCAGTTACACCCTGAGTGTACTGCACCTACACCTTAACCTTCGTAAACCTAAAAATACAGTGACTGGGCTAAATTTCTTAGCTCAATTCCTAATACCTACTCAAACTATAACGTTATCCTGAACCTAAACTAACATAAAGTTTTAAAAAAATAGGAAAACCTCCGGTAAGAGTCCTAATCCGCACTAACGCTTTTCTAACATTAACAAACAAGCCTCACCACAAAACCGCTCCGACTGCATGCCCCTAAATCACTTTGAGGAGTGTAACTATTCATTAGATATATAACCTCTACAAACTAACCCTGTAACATTAACTAACCACACGGGGTCGCAGAAATACCTGGAGTAGGACCCAGGCGCGGAGCAAACCCTCTCAGGGCTGATGGACCCAGTAGATCTTCCCAGATCACCGTCTAGGAGAAGGAAAACTCTGAAAATAAACCAAAGGGGAATGACGTATCTCGAGTCTTGGACAACAACCTTCCTAGAGCTGGTGACTCAGACAAATTACCGGTCTGCAAACCTTAATTGCTTAAGGATTAGATAGGCTCTGTCTATCGCCGGCTTCCATACTCCTTCTTTGCCTATTAGTCAGGCGCAGAGACACTCTCACAAGTGAATCGACAAAACACTTAGTGGTAGATCTTGTTTCTTGTCTAGGGCATTGAATGCCGTTCCCCCACTCCCGACACATCCCACCCCTCATAACTGGGCACTTGGGAGTGCTTGAGTACCATGCCTGCCTGTCCAATTAGATTGGGGTGATCTTCTGATGGGCTGAGGGTACCGGATTGACAGTTCCTGGCTGCTGTTTCCGACTGGTAGTACTGAAGCCCTAACTCTTTGGTAGCGCTTAGAGCGGCTGTTCCATCAACAGTTGTATAATATCGGGATGTTTGTGGTGCCATGTCGCGCATGGAAAGGGACCCTGAACTCATCCTCGATGAGCTTTCCCGAGGCCACAGTCTTAGTTGAAGAAAGGGCAGCTAATGGTCTACTTGTGTTGCATGTCTGATACCCTGCATAACCTCTTGTTCAGCTCCCCCTCACCTAACTGAAACTCTTTAAAAACATGATGAGAGTACAATCTAAAAATAAGCTTAAACCAGGCCTAGGGACAAACAAATCCAAATCGCCTCCTCCTCCCTTGAGGCTTGCATTCAGTAATACCTGTAGGCTTAGAACTAATTTAGCTGATGTTGAAGCATTTCTCCTAACAAATACCCCGGATATCTTAGCACTAAGTGAGACTAACCTACACTCCTCCATCCACTCTAACTACTTTAACATGCCTGGCTATCTCCCACTCTGCCGTAAGGACTCTGACAGACATATGCACGGACTTGGAGTCTACATTCGTAACACCCTCCCCCTGACTAGAGAAACAAACCTAGAAACGGAAGATCAGGGCTTTCTGTGCTTTAGACTAAACATACAACACAACATTAGCTACTTTTATTTCCTCTACCGCTCTCCCTCGACTCAAGACTGCACCATAATAAACAAAGTCTCTGACAGCATATACGCAGCACTCTCCCTCGACACTAGCGCACAAGTACATGTATTTGGTGACTTTAATGTTCACCACAAAACTGGCTTGGATTCTCTACTCACACAGATGCAGCGGGCAGCACAACACATAGTTTTGCTATATCTCACTCTCTTATTTATAGAGTAGTGATCACGTGAGTTAGAAGAATATGCAAATAGAGGTGAACGATTTTGCGATATAAAAAGCCTGTGTTGTTAAGAGGAGGGGCAGACTGTTGGCAGAAGTCAGTGCTGTCAGACGTGTTTTAGAGTTTTGTTATTATATGCTGTGTTCGATTGTTGGAAGAGAGAAAAGAGAAGAGGAGGAACCAAGAAAACATTCTGCAGATACTTGACTTTGTGTTGGTTTTAAGCTATTTCGTCAGGTGAGTTGTTACACACTCCTTAGCGGATTCCGACTTCCGTGGCCACAATCCGTCATGGTCAAAAAATGTTTGTCCCCATAATATGTTATGTCCATCCCTACTCGCTGCCAGTTGCCCTCCACCTCGAGCTTTCCTTTTTGCCATTGGGATGGTGCCGGATCAATTCTCTGACACTCTTCACACGAACGTATGGCTGCTTTCACTGATGCTTTTGTAGTTGCAGGGCATACCCTTCGGACAAAATATGCAGTCCTCTGAATTCCAGGATGTCCAATCTGCTGGTGTATCATACGGATCTGGTCAGGTGTTAATTGATCCGTTACAGTCGCGCATGTTTGTTGTTGAAGATCGGATCCCTGCCTCATTGCATCGATCCACCTCTTTGGTACTCGAGTCAAGCTATCAGCCAAATTCTGCATCGACGAGACTAACGTAATGTCTACCTGCAAGCTGTATTCGTCAACTAGACGCTTAATTATTGCTAGTCTCCTTCGTACTAGCATTTCACTTGCAGCTCTAGTCTTAACTCGAGCCTTTCCAGTCAAGGTGTCGGTTAACCAATGGTAAACACACAATGAGTCAGTGTGGAGATGCACAACATTAGTCTGCCATTGCAATGCGAGATTAAGACCTTTTAACGTGGCATCAAGTTCTGCCAAATTTATATGTTGGGCATCATTTTTTGGACGAAGCCAGCATGCATCTTCCACAACAACACCTAGTTGTTCCAACACGACACCTGTAGCCAACGAACTTGCGTCAACCCATGCATTTAGTTCGTTTCCAGACACTTGCCACTCACCCCGGGCAGGGTCATTCCCATGCACTCTGGACAACATTTCAGCCATCATTTGTTGGAGAGAATCATCATCCGCAACATCGTCCCATCCTTTTGTTACTGTAGTCACTAGTCTTTTCACCACTCCTGTTGCCGATCGGAGCCATCCACAGACAGGTAGATGTCCTACCAATTTACCACAGATAGAAAACACAGTACGTCTTGTTAATACATTGGGTAACTTTGGAAGTGGGCTCCCTCGTTTCCATCGCAACGTATTGCCCTCCTCCCAGACCTCGAGGCCTCGCACGGGCACTCCATCCTTTAGGCGCTTAGGGTCTTTGCTTATTAACCCAAACGCTTTCAGTTTTATTCGAACTGCATCCGCAGACATTATGTCCTCATTAACATAGATGTCATCTATGTAGGCTGAAGCAGCTTTTGCTGTTGTCTCATCCTGCATCAAAACAGTTTTAATAATGGTTGTCATAATCAAGGGTGCTACGTTTAGGCCAAAACCCAAACGTGTCAAACAATATAGTTTTCCCTTGAGTAGTACTGTCTGAAACGGCCATAATGACTCATGGACACGTATCTGCAGGTAGGCCCTCTTTAGATCCAGAAGTGCTACATTGCTCCCTTTTTGACGCCACTCTCTCAGTTTAGCAGCGCACACATCTGCGTTTCCGGTAAACGCATCAACATGCCGATTCAACTCTCGGTAATCCATTACGGGACGAATTTTTTCTTTGGTAGGTTGTTCAACAGCCATGAGCGGAATTAATCCCTTGGGTGGTCCCAGACGTTCCTGTGAAGAGTTTCAGAGAATTGATCCGGCACCATCCCAATGGCAAAAAGGAAAGCTCGAGGTGGAGGGCAACTGGCAGCGAGTAGGGATGGACATAACATATTATGGGGACAAACATTTTTTGACCATGACGGATTGTGGCCACGGAAGTCGGAATCCGCTAAGGAGTGTGTAACAACTCACCTGCCGAAATAGCTTAAAACCAACACAAAGTCAAGTATCTGCAGAATGTTTTCTTGGTTCCTCCTCTTCTCTTTTCTCTCTTCCAACAATCGAACACAGCATATAATAACAAAACTCTAAAACACGTCTGACAGCACTGACTTCTGCCAACAGTCTGCCCCTCCTCTTAACAACACAGGCTTTTTATATCGCAAAATCGTTCACCTCTATTTGCATATTCTTCTAACTCACGTGATCACTACTCTATAAATAAGAGTCTTGACCGTTTCTTTTCTTTCTTTTTATTTATTTTCGGTGACCGACCCGCACGTGGTCTATCCAGGTAAGTCACGCATTTCTCCACACCTATCACAAATGGTTACGTTTCAAACCCGTTTCCCTGACCAGCAAGAACAACAAGCATCACTTCTAGATCTGTTTCTGACTACACTTCCCGAGGATTGTACAAAAAATGTTGACAGCCCACTCGGGAACGCTGACCATGCAGTGATAATGGTAGAAATCGCCCTAAATTCTCGATCCAAAACCCAAAAGAGCCAGTGCTCAAAACAACGAGATATTATAAAAAGGCTAACTGGGAAACCATCAGAGATCTTTTCAGAGATGCCCCATGGGGAAATATTTTTCTCTTCCTGCTGAACAGTGCGCAAATGAGACCACTGAATGGTTCAAAACAGCAATGGAAGCACATGTTCCCATGCGGAAATTTTATAGCAAGGCCCACTCTCCCCAATGGTTTACTTCGGCTTGTGCAACTGCCATTACTCAAAGGCAGTATGCATACCGCGGATTTAACCGACATAAGTCCAGTTCAAACACACAGAAATATATAGAAGCTAGAAGTAACGTTAAGAAAGAAATAGCGACAGCTAAGAGAGAATTTACTGAAACCACTAAAAAACGCATCGAAGCACAAAAATTAGGAAATCGTGACTTCTGGAAAATCTACAACAGTGCAGTAAATAATGGGCAATCAACAATTCCCCCACTAACCAACAATCACGAGGTTGTTTGTTCAGCAACCGACAAGGCTAATATGCTTGCCAGCCGGTTTGCGTCAAACTCCACACTGGACCCTTCAAACCACCCCCTGCCTGACTTTCCTTTGCGGACAGACACCACACTAGACGATCTAAAAAGCACCCCTGCTCAGGTACATGCTATCATAAAAAACCTTGACATTTCAAAAGCATGTGGACCTGATCTCATCCCAGCTGTGCTATTAAAAAAGTGCTCAGCCGAAGTAGTTTCAGTTCTCTCCAAACTTTACAACAAATGCCTTAATGAATTATGCTTTCCAGGCTGTTGGAAAACTGCTTCTGTGGTACCAGTATTCAAGAATTCTTGCAAAAGAACTGACCCAGCAAATTATCGCCCCATTAGCCTCCTCCCACTTTTCGCCAAAATATTTGAGACCATAATTAACCATGCTCTAGTCCGGCAGCTTACAGATGCTACACTTCTGACTGACAAACAATATGGATTTAGACAAGTCCATTCCACAGCTGACATCCTCACTGTAATCTCTGAACGTATATACCATTCACTGGACAAAGCGGAGGAGAGTAAAGCGGTAGCTCTAGATATATCTAAGGCTTTTGACAGAGTATGGCATGAAGATCTTCTCAGGAAAATCAGATCATATGGTATCACTGGAAGAATAAACGACAGAATTAAACCCTTCATAGATAAGAGAAAAATCCAGGTTGTCCTCGACGGTCGTACATCTAAACAATATGATATAAATGCGGGAGTGCCTCAGGGGTCTATCCTAGGATGTCTATTGTTCCTAATATTTATTAATGTCCTTCCCGACAAAACTGCCTCTGAGATGGGTATATATGCTTATGACACTACACTCTATAACAGGCATGACAGGAAAACAAATGAACACATATCTAAAGAAATGGTAGAAACACTAGATGATGACCTCCAATCTGTAGTGGAATGGGGACATAAATGGATAGTCACATTCAATGCTGCCAAGACTAAACTGGTTTCCTTCAATAAGTACAAGAAACATTCTCTGCCACCAATAGCAAGGCCAATGACTCCCTGTCCGAGAGAACATCTTTCAAACTGCTTGGCCTAACGTTCACAGGAAACATGAGTTGGAACAATTATATTGAAAACATTGCCAGGGCCGCCGCGAAAAAGGTAGGCTCTCTCTACTGTTCTAGAAAACTACTGACACCTGAAAGTATCCTGTACCTCTATAAGGCCACCATTCGCCCATGTATGGAGTATTGTTGTCACATTTGGGCTGGTGCATCTGCTACTAGTCTTTCGCTCCTAGACAGGGTTCAAAAAAGAGTCGCCAATCTGATTAGACGAAACGCTGCATGCCTCTGCCTGTTCTACAAGTATTTTAATGGTGAATACTCTGACGAACTGCAGACACTTGTGCCCTCACGACGTAGACACCCTCGACAAACCCGACAGGCACCTAAATCCCACCCTCACACAGTAGAGATCCTTCGATGTAAAAGATCTTTCTACTCTAGTAGTTTCTTCCCCAGAACCGCTAGACTCTGGAATTCCATTCCAAGTTCCTGCTTCCCCAACTGTACTGACAGGCAGAAGTTCAAGTGCAACGTGAACCGACATCTTGCTGCCCAAATCCCAACATAGTGCCCCAGTAGTTGCTGCCCCTGATAGTAGCCCCCTACACCAAAGTGGCTATGCGCCTTGTTTGGGGTGAAAATGTAATAAAATTTTTTTTTTTTATTTCAAATGGATGTTAAATTAATCGTAGCGTAATTGTACCCACATTTTAACATATTGTAGCCGTTAATATGTAGGGACCCAACACGTTGTAGATTCCATCGCAAGGAGCGTAAGAAAGGGAATCAGAAGCTCACAGTATTAATGCCGGTGTCCCTCAGGGATCCATCCTGGGCCCAACTCTTTTCCTGATCTACATTAATGATCTTCCAAATCATATCCTTACATCATTTGTAGACATTTATGCTGACGACACTACCATTTATGGTACCACATCTAAGACAGTAAACGAGCAAGTACTCTCCAATTCTCTCTCCTCTGATCGTGAGCATGTAGTACAATGGGGAAAGGAGTGGCTGGTTACTTTTAATGCATCTAAAACCAAGCTTCTCTCTTTACATCATCAACATTTTAATCCACATTTGCCATCAATTGAAATGAATGGCTCTCGTCTTCAGGAGGCCTCAAGTTTTGACAAGCTTCTGGGCTTGACCATTACTCCTGATCTTAAATGGAACACGTATATCAAATCTGTTGCCAAGGCCGCTGGAAAAATGGTGGGATCTTTCTATCGATCCAGTAGATATCTCACTGCTGATGCTATTCTCTATCTATATAAGAGCCAGGTACGTCCAAGGATGGAATACTGTTGCCACATCTGGGCAGGAGCTGCTAGAAAGGACTTGTCCTGCCTTGATAGAGTTCAAAATAGACTTCGTAGCCTCGTAGGAGATGTCCTTTTCTCCTCCTTACAACCTCTATCTCACAGAAGAGATGTTGCGAGTTTGTCTCTGATGTATCGTTATTTTCATGGAAAGTGTTCAACTGAGCTTCAATCTATGGTCCCCCCTCGCCAAACTTTCACAAGAAACACTCGTCTAGCTGTAAACACTATCAATAATTTCCCCCACTCTTTATCTGTGCCTAAACCTAAACATAGATTCCATGAACAAAGCTTCTTTCTTAGAACTGCACGCCTGTGGAATTGTCTTCCGTTTTCCTGCTTTCCGGCTGACTACAATATGGTTGTGTTCAAGTCTAAGGTAAATAAGTTCTTGATGAGCCGTTCCATATAAGTTATTAAATTTACCAAATTTTCATTACTAATGATTACTATATTGACCAACTTCTACTGTACACTCTTTAACCCTTATCCTTGAGTGGCCTCTGGGCCTTGATAATGTGGTGATGCCTTTGTAAAAAAAAAAAAAAAAAAAAGAAAAAAAAAGGGAAATGAAAGAAATTCAATCTATTGTTTCACGTTTTAAAATGAAGCCTTTATTTATAATTCTACAGCGACGTGTGACTGCTCGTCTCAGTTATGACATCACCTACGTTACTTTAATGTGATCTTCGAATACCTTTATACCGCTTCCTTTTTGGACGCTCTCTTACAACCAATGCTAGGCCCTCAAATGGATGTTAAATTAATCACAGATTCTAGTAAATATTTCATATTGATATTATTTGTTCAGGAAGGACACATAGTTCGAGTGTTTTAACATCAGTTGAATCTAATTACCCTCATATCGAAAAGGAAATATGATGGCGGTTTAATTTTATTGGGAAACATATTCTTTTTTTTAAGTCCAACCACCAATGAATCCAAGTTAGAAATTATCGAAAGTGACATCATCAGAAATATTAAGATAGGCCATAAAACTAATGGCTTTTGATGTGGATATCGAACGCCATGTAGATTCATGATCTAAATAACGTTTTTAAAATGGGACAAAATAAATCAGATACAAAATTATATGGTTTACTAAGTGGAAACTGATGTTTTAACGATGGATCTATATATTTCATATCGTTTAAGGATCTAATATTAAATTGTGCCTTGTATAAATATAATAAATAGGAAAAGTGTTCAAAAGCTCGAAGGCCATACACGGAAATACTGATATTATATAGAAAGAGCGGTTGGCCTACTGGAATGCAGCTGCTGCGGCTGAGAATCTTTTTTCACATCTGAGACAAAATCAGTTAGGGTCGGGGTTCCACAAGAACACTTTTTGTGCCTAAAAAGACCCGTCTGTAGAACAGAGTACCACTGGACTGCTTCCAGACTGACTACAGCATAGTTGTTTTCAAGCCCAATGTAAACAAATTCACGAAAATAGAGAGCAGCCATCTTACCGAGGAGCTACTGAGGCTGGATAGGTTTTCTTTCCAACATCTAACCTCTAAAACGAAAAACGATTTTTACGGGGATTTATACCAGACGAGGAAGGCATTCAAATGTTATAAAAAGCATTCATTTTTCCTTATCGCCAATATAATTAATAGGCATGGAGGAACGGTTGCTAAGAAAAGTATTATCTTTTCGCAACTTCACCCTGGCAAGCTACACCCTGAGTTACCGTTTGATTGTTTTTGTTATTACTTCAATTATGAGATAACCCCACCCCCCAAGTTTTGTTTATTTATTGCTAGTCTCCTAAGGCATCCCTATCGAGGAATGCCGACACGTTTGCTTAGCAATTTTTACAAGCCAGAGTACTCCTCTTCTTAGGTACTAGATTTAAAATCCTACTTTTCGTCCCTTTTGTAACATCATCCTGCCGTACTTGTACTTGCACTTGAAACGACATTCACCCTGGAGGAGTTGAGTCGGCTTCATGAAGATGCACATCTCGTATCGCTGCGGCCCAAGCCCGGCGATCGGAGACAAGATCCCGAGTGAGCAACAGCCAGTCACGTCTCCAACGAGACAGGCCATAGATGAGCGGGCCCGAAATAAGCTCAGCGTCGGCTTTGATAGTCCCGAGCCACGTTCTTAGCTGGCCACCGACACGTTTTTTCCAGCCGGGTAGAGGACGTGGGGAGATAGCCTCGTGGATAAAGACCTCTGCATCACAGCGAGAGGCATGGCCGAACCATCGAAGGCGTCGGGCCCGCTTTCAGCTACGTCTTGATATCACGAAGCTGAAAGTGGACGACATCCTGCCGTAGGGCATAATTAACACATACCTAACGCATAACTACACAGATGTGCTTGCATTTCTGGCATCAACTTGACGATCATATTTACAAACTGAATTATTATTTATTTATAATTAATCGATTATTTATTGCAATACAAAAATGAAACTCCGTAAACAGAAAATAAAAGAATCTTATTAATCGAATATTTATTAAAAAGAAAATGCAACACTGTAAACAACAAAATTAAAATTATCTTGTTAAAACAATAATTTAATTGTGAAATTAATTCTGCCAGAATACGTTTAAGAAAAAAACAAGTCAACCATTTTAATATTTTTTGACAGTTGAAAAAAATACATTAGTTCGGGACTCTTAGAAATGTAAAAGGAATTTACAGACGTGTAAACTTAAAAAGGAGAATCCTTTCTTTTTTTATTAAGAATTGTAAGGGAATTCTGATACATCAACTGCAGTGTATTCGTTTGCCGCTAAATATTCTCAGCATCTAAATTCGAACACGTCGAATCATAACAACACGATTATTCATTAAATAATACTTCATGCCTTGTCATTTCCTTCTCGTCCTTCGTTTTTTTTCAGTCGACATGTATCGTAGACCAGTGAATATTTGAAATTATACTCACTATGGACTTTCATTCTTTTAAAAGACGAACAGAAATTATTGATTACTTCGCGCGGACAACAGGTGAATAAGTAAGAGAGAGAGAGAGAGAGAGAGAGAGAGAGAGAGAGAGAGAGAGAGGAGGAGGAATAGAAAAAGAGAGACATGTTTATGAATGTTTTAGATGAGGATTAGTAATTTGTATTATTGGAACCTTCGAACTACTCTTCTCATCTTAAGTGTTATTTTCACAACGTATCTCTTGATGTAAACGATGACTGAATTTCATGTCATGTGGAACTGGAGAATCGTTTTGTCAAACTCGGAAATCTGCACGGAATTTCGAACGAAACGCTTTATTTTATCTACTTGGTAAACATGCTCTTGTTCCGTCAGCCATGATTGGGTAGAAGTCCTACATAATTCGCAATTAGATTTTAAGTGTTGCTTGCACTGAGAATTAAAACTTCAACCTCCAGAAAAGTGTAATTTACAAATAAATTCACCTAGTACTTTATCCTCTACGCCACGGGTCCTGGTAGATTAAAACATACCAAGTATGAGACCTTTAACAAAGTGTAAAGTTATATATTTTTCATCGTCTTCAATTGCTTCTTCTATAGCGTCTTTTATTTGTTTAAACAAAACTTTCCGTCTTTTAATTATGACGTCATTTTTTTCTTTCTTATGCCCTAACTCTTTTTTTTTAATTACATTTTCACCCCAAACAAGGCACATTGCCACTTTGGTGTAGGTGGCTACTATCAGGAACATAGGCATCAGGGGTACTGTGTAGAAAGTTGGGCAGCAAGATGTCGGTTCACGTTGCACTTGAACTTCCGCATGTCAGTATAGTTGGGGAAGCAGGGTCCCGGCAGGGAATCCCAAAGTCTAGCTGTTCTGGCGAAGAAACTACTGGAGTAGAAGGCTCTCTTGCATCTAGAGATCTCTACTGTGAAGGGGTGGGATTTAGCTGCTTGTCAGGTTTGTCGGGGGTATTTACGTCGAGGGGACACAAGTGCTTGCAGTTCGTCAGAGTATTCACTGTAAAAGTACTAGTAGAAAAGGCAGAGGGATGCAACATTTCATCGATGGGACAGGGCCTGAAGTTTAGATGACAGTTCAGGACCTATCAGATTGGCGACTCTCTTTTGAACCTTGTCTAGGAACGAGAGACTAGCGGCAGATGCACCAGCCCAAATATGACAACAATACTCCATACATGGAAGAATGGTGGCCTTATAGAGGTATAGGATACTTTCGGGCGTTAGTATCTTTCTAGTACGGTAGAGAGAACCCACCTTCCTCGCAGCGGTCCTGGCGATACTCTCAATGTAATTGTACCAACTCATGTTTCCTGAGAGCGTTAGGCCGAGGAGTTTTAAGGATGTACTTTCAGATAAAGAGTCGTTGGCCATTGCTATTTGTGGTAGAGAAGGTTTCTTGTAATTATTGAAGGAAACCAGGTTAGTCTTGGCAGCATTGAATGTGCCCAACCAATTATGTCCCCATTCCATTACAGACCGGATGGCATCATCTAGTGTTTCTGCTATTTCTTTCGATATGTGTTCATTTGTTTTCCTGTTGTGTCGTTATAGAGTGTAGTGTCATCAGCATATATACCCATCTCACAGGCAATTTTGTCAGGGAGGTCATTTACGAATATAAGTAATAACAGAGGTCCTAGGATAGACCCCTGAGGCACTCTCGCATTTATATCATATTGTTTAGATGTACGACCGTCGAGGACAACCTGGATTCTTCTCTTATCTAAGAAGGATTTAATTATGTCGTTTATTCTTCCAGTGATACCATATGATCTGATTTTCCTGAGAAGACCTTCATGCCATACTCTGTCAAAAGCCTTAGATATATCTAGAGCTACCGCTTTACCCTCCTCCGCTTTGTTCAGTGACTAGTATATACGTTCTGAGATTACAGTTAGGATGTCTGCTGTGGAACGGGCTTGCCTAAATCCAT
The DNA here is from genome assembly GCF_053919585.1 of Euprymna scolopes. Lineage (NCBI taxonomy): Eukaryota > Metazoa > Mollusca > Cephalopoda > Sepiida > Sepiolidae > Euprymna > Euprymna scolopes. Next base: position 157,167,698 of record NC_136491.1, read on the forward strand.
ATTGTTGGTCAGTGAGAAGTTTAGCATCTGTAAGGTGCCGGACTAGAGCATGGTTAATTATGGTCTTAAATATTTTGGCGAAAAGTGGGAGGAGGCTAATGGGGCGATAATTTACTGGATCAGTTCTTTCGCCAGAATTCTTGAAAACTGGTACTACAGAAGTAGTTTTCCAGCAGGCAGGAAGGCAAGATTCATTAAGGCATTTGTTGTAAAGTTTAGAGAGAACTGGAGCTACTTCGGCACTTTTTTAATAGCACAACCGAGATGAGATCTGGTCCACATGCTTTTGCAGTGTCAAGATTTCTTATGATAGCATGCACCTGAGAAGGGGTGATTTTCAGATCGTCTAGTGTGGCGTCTGTCCACAAAGGAAAGTCAAGGAGGGGTTAGTTGGTAGGGTCCAGTGTAGAGTTGGAGGCAAACCGATTGGCAAGCATGTTAGCCTTCTCACTTGCAGAGCAAACAACCTCTTGATTGTTGGATAGTGGGGGGATTGTTGATTGCCCATTATTTACTACACTGTTGTAGATTTTCCAGAAATCGCGGGTCCTAATTTATGTGCTTCGATGCGTGTTTGGGTGGTTTCAGTAAATTCTTACTTAGCTGTTGCTATTTCTTTCTTACAGTTACTTCTGGCTTCTATATACTTCTGCCTGTTTGAACTGGACTTATGTCAGTTACATCTGCGCTACGCATGCTGCCTTTGCGTGATGGCGGCTGCACAATAAGAGGTAAACCATTGGGGAAAGTGGGGCTTGCTATAAAATTTCCATGTGGGAATATGTGCTTCAATAGCTGTTTCGAACCATTCAGTGGTCTCATTTGCGCACTGTTGAGCAGAAAGTGAAAATATATTTTACCATAGGGCGTCCCTGATGGCTTCCCAGTCAGCCTTTTTATAATATATTTTTGTTAGCAGTGGCTCTTTAGTTTTGTGCTCTAAAGTTTAGGGCTATTCCGATTATTACCACTGCATGATCGGCGTTCCCAAGTGGGCTGTTGGCATTAGTTACACAGGCATCGGGAACTGTGTTCAGAAACAAATCTAGAAGTGATGTTTGTTGTTCTGGTATGGGAAACGGGTTGGAAACATAACCATGTGTGATAGGGAATGGGATATAGAGAAGTTATATGTTGTCAAACCAGTTGCGTCTGTGTGAGTAGAAAATCCAAGCCAGTTGCTGTGGTGGACATTGAAGTCACCAAATACATGCACTTGTGCGCTAGTGCCGAGGAAAAATGCCGTATCTATGCTGTCAGAGACTTTGTTTATTAGGGTATAGTCCTGGGCCGAGGGAGAGCGGTAAAGAAAATAAAAGTAGCTAATGTTATGTTGCATGTTAAGTATAAAGCACATAAAGGCTTGATCGTCCGATTCTAGTTTTGTTTCAAGGGCAGGGTGTTCCGAATATATACTCCAAGCCTGTGTATATGTCTGTCAGTCATAACGGCAGAGTGGGAGATATTCAGGCATGTTAAAGTAGTTAGAGTGGATGGAGAAGTGTAGGTTAGTTTCACTTAGTGCTAAGATATTCGGGGTGTTTGTTAGGAGAAATGCTTCGGCATCATTTAAATTAGTTCGGATGTTCATTAATGCAAGCCTCAATGGAGATGTCAGGTTTGTTTTGTTTGAGTTTGGGCCTGGTTGTAGCTTAATTTTTTTATTGTACTGTCATTTTTTTAAGAGTTTCAGTTTAGGTAAGGGGTGCTGAACAAGTGGTTATGCAGAATACCAGACATGCAACACAAGGAGACCATCAATTTTCCTGCCATCTACTAGGATTGTGGCATCGGGACAGCCCACCAGGGATGAGTGCAGAGTTCCTTTCCATGCGCGACATGGCACTACAACCAACCTGATATTATACGACTGTTGATGGAGCAACCGCTCTAAGCGCTACCAAAGAGTACTTCTGTACTACTAGTCGGGAACAGCAGCCAGGAACTGTACCTCAACCCATCAGACGATGGTCAACCCAATGTACTTGTACTGGCATTATGGCATTCAAGCACTCCCAAGTGCCAAGTTTAAGGGATAGAATGCGTCGGGAGTGGGGAAAACGGCGTTCATTGCCCTAGTCAGGAAACAAGATCGACCACTTAAGGTCTGTCGACTCCCTGTGATTCAACCTCTACGCCTAGCCAATAGGCAAAGAAAGAGTATGGAATCCGGGCGATAGACAGTGCCCATCTACTCCTTAAGCAGTTTAGGCATGCAGACCGGTAATTTGTTTGAGTCACCAGCTCTAGGAAGGTTGTAATCCAAGACTGTAGAGGCCTTCCTCCCCTTAGGTTTAGTTTCAGAGTTTTCCTTCTCCTAGACGGATGAACTGGGAAGATCAACGGGTCCATCAGCACCGAGAGGGTTTAAGCACGCCTGGACCCTAATCCAGGTATTTCTGCGCCCCCGCGTAGGTGGTTAATGTTACCGGGTTTGTTTATAAAGGTTATATATCAACTGAAAAATTATACTCCTCCAAGTGATTATAGGGCATTGCGATTTCATTGTTACTGGAGGAGGGGCTGAGTAAGATTTCATGCAGTGGAAGCAGGTATATTTGCAAACAGGTCTGTTGGAAGGAGTTAATATGGTTTGTTTTTTTCCTTTAGATTAAAAAAGTTTCCTTTTCTTATTTTTATGTTGGCTTAGCAATAGGATAATGCATTGCAGAATGGTATGGTATTACGAATTAACTACAAAAAATTGTACAAGCTCCAGATATTTTAGATAGCAGGGTTAAGTTGTATATTAAATAGATACAAGTAACGTCATTTTTAATATGAAGTACATTACAATACAGGTATAATTTGGAGTAAATTATATGCTATGTCGTATACAGTATGTATAGTACAAAAAATACATATATGGTCATATTTCCAGTAGATGCGAATATATGAAGATTGTAGGTATTAAGTAGGTTACCATTTCTAATGAAGATATCTTCAGCCTTCGTTTAAAAATCAGGAAGTTGTATTTTGCATTATAGAGTATCGGTTCAGTTTTTGTATTTAACATTAGAAAGCTAAGGAAGGGACAGCTATTGCTATGTAATATAGATAGTTGTAAATCTAAGTACAGACTGTTGTTAGTGAGTATCTACCTGGATAAGAATAAACTAATGCATGACTAAGGGGTAGAAATGTAGAGATATTTAGTGATCATGACTTCCAGTCGGTCAGCATGCGAAGGTTAAGGGCTGAAAGCTAAAGACCCACATCTAAGCCGGGTGTATTGTATAAGTGTTAGTGGCAGCTTGGGGAGTAGAGCAGATTATTAGTTTTCAGGAGTGGATTAAACTTACAGAATACAGTAGGATTAATTATTAGGGTTTTGAGTGCCAAGTAAAGTTTAGTTAGAAAAGATAAGAAGAACATTTTTTCCTTTGAATTTAACATGTAAATCAGACATAGACAGTCGTCTTGGAGGCAAAGTACATATTGGATATACGTAGCAATTCTGCAGGGGTGCTTGTACCGTAATGAGAAAAACTATTAGTATATAGCGCGTCGAGATTAATAATTAAATACACTCAGTTTGGTCAAGCTCAAAGCATTGTGTATTTATTCAGTAATAGTCCTAGCGACGTATCTAATGTCACTGAATTTTAATTTCAAATGTAATTGAAAGTAAGACTAACTATATTCGATGGTTTAAACGAGATAAGTCATCGGCACCGTCGGTTTCAAACCTGTTTTAGATACTCATGTCAAGCTTTCTTCAGCTGATACTCATCTGTTTTATAACCGGAATTGCAAACATCCATATATATTACAAGATCTCGTTCAAATCACGTTTTTCTTTGAACAACCTAAAATTCAAATCATAAAATTAAAAAATGTGTCAGTTTTATGTTTTGGATACTAAAGAATCCTTTTTTTCCAAAAGTATAATAGCTTTCACCAGGAATTTACAGTAAATACCAATAGCCCAGTGATTGTTTATTATTGAAAAGGAATACCACAAAACAGAAAGTATAATTTGTTAGACAATTATTTCAAAAACACCGGATGGAGAAATATACGTTACATTACTCTACTAAGACACATCAACACCCAGTAACCAGCTATACACGAGAATGCTGCTGACAAAAATTGAAGATGTAATCAAGAGGATGAGATGGAAGATCATAAATGAAATAAACGTCCAGAAGAGGGTAAAAAACAATTTTGAATTAAAATCACTTAAATACCACGATAAAATAAATGAATTAGAAAATTAAGAACATTTTTTTTTGGATATAATCCCCAAACTTGAATTGGCACACAAGCCAAATATATTCCAAAGAACAATAGCCGCTGATATCAAGAAGATAAAAAGAAAAAAAATAAGACGTTTCCTCAGATAAAACGAAAACGTATACAGAATGGAAAAAGAAAAAGAAAAAACAGCTAACATTAAACTCCATCGTCGATAAATACCAACGAGCGGAAAAATGAAACTTATAAATCTATTAACCAAGAGGCCACAGAAATAGCTACAACATTAGGCATAGAATATTGAGTTAATAGATTAGCCTTCACATGCCTTCATAACTTTGAAAGACCATAAAGAGAATTTTAATCATAAGCCAACCTGCAGCCTAATAAAATCAGCTAAAAGTGAAATTGGTCTAACTAGTAAATCTATCATCAGAGAATTAGTTAAAGTTATAAAAAGAAAATCAAACCTTAACTTGTGGTCAAATACAAGCTCAGTCCTAGACCGGCTCACTCAACTGGACATTGTGGATTTTTACCCATTCATTACTAATGTAATTTTGGAAAAAAACATTACATTCCGCATCAACATATAAAAGGATAAGTGACTTAAATATGGAAACAACTATGCAAGCAAGGCAAATCTTTTTGCTTTTTGAAGGTAAAACATGGATTTAAAAATCTAATCTTGAAAACCCATTGGATGTTGCGATATGAACATATGGCATTGTGGAAGTCTGTGATCTAGTTGGACTTTTCTTACTAAACGCCTTGAAAAACAAATTCTCAAGACATTTTTTCGTGTTGTATAGAGATGATGGATTATGCCTATTGTTGGACTATAATGAATGCGCATTAGACAGACTCAGAAAAGATTTAGTTAAGGTTTTCAAGAAGCAAGGTTTTAAGATAACGATAACAACAAATTTATTTTTAAATAGACTTATTAGATGCAACACTAGATCTTGAGAAAAATATATAAACACTTCTATAAGCCAAATGAAAAACTCATATACATAAATAATGGTTCATGCCATCCACCCACAGTGTTAAAAAATATGGTAGCTAATGTTAGCAATAGAATATCAAGAATTTCTTTCAATGCCAAAATGTTAAAACAAGCAGCACCATATCATGATGCACTCCATAAAAGTGGATTTAGTAAGAACATAAAATTCCAACAGACTTATAATCAACAAGAAAAATAAAAATTAAATTAAAAAAAATAGGAGGCGGAATATAATTTGGTTCTTACCCCCCACTCTCACTTAATACTAAAACTAGAGTAGAGCATTTTTTCCTTAGGCTTAAATATTTTCCACAAAAACCCAAACTACATTAAATCTTTAATAGGAACACGGTGAAAGTAAGTTACTCGACAACACCATCGATTAAGTCCATCATCTCTAGGGAACCAACAGATAGTTAACGCAGGCTGCTCTTGCAGATCCAAAAACGAGTCCCCACCAACGCAATTGTAAGAAAGAGAAAAAGAAAAAGAAAAGAAAACCATTTTTCTATATATAATTTCTTGAACCTTCTTTTCATTTGATGGATGTTACAGTGTTACAGTGTCAGTATTAACAGTCATAATTAAGAATCTGGCTATTAATAATTAATAGACACCCAAGTAATGTCAGTATATAATCAGTCACTTCCAAATATCAGCAGAGAATATTCAGTCAGTCCTGGAAATTGCCGAGGTAGTTTATGATTTCAAAACCACAAAAAAAAGTTAAAATGTAGAGTTGATTAAGGGTCAAAAATATTTTTCTCCTAAAAAAATTGTGTTTTATATATATACTAGCGGGGGTTCGTATTTAACACGCGTTACACACGTAACGTTTTAGAATTTTCGCACGATTCCTGTTTGTTTTTTAAAACCTGCTTGTTCGTTTTTGCACTCACTTTACCTGGTAATATTATACACATCTAATTCATCCACCGATGGAATGTTTTGCAATCTATTTAAAATAATCTTAGCGAGATTAAAGCAATATTACTTTAACAAAATAAGTTATAACTTTTGCTTATTAATTGAAATTTCGAGACCAAATTATACTGTGATAATTGAATTTACGTTTCAAAATCACATTAAAATGATTTGATAAAACGAAATGTTAAATAAATACGCGGAAAAAATACGTAGAAACACCCAAAAATGGCGCTGAGTAGGAAACAGCTGTTCGAAAAAATTAACAGTAGAAAATAGTATGACATAAAATACATAGAAAATATATAAAAATAAGAATTCGCGATGAAATACTTTTTGTAGTTAATATTTTAAATTAGAAACAGAACGATCTGAATATTCATATAATGTTAAACTCACGTACGCACATATCTGAAAATTATTCTCGCCAAAATAAGATACATGTATACTTTAGGCAGAGATAACGTTTCTTTCTGATTAGTCTGGTGTTTTGTGCTTTCAAGATAGAATCCCGAGTGAATAAATCAACAATTGGTAGCAATCGACTAACGAGAGCAGTAGTGTCCAATAATGAGGTCGATACTTGACCATTATTATTCCTGATATTCATAAACGACCTCTCCGATAAAATTGTCTACGAGGTGGATATATTTGCTGATGACACTACGCTCTATAACAGATACGAGGGAAACCCGAATCTACACATATCTAAGGCGATGGCTGAAACTTTACAGAATGACCCCCAGTATGTAGATGTTAACAGTAATTAGGTACAGGCAATTAATGGCTGCTTCGGTAGGGGGGTATGTGTTTTAACGTCAGTTAATCATAATAATTTTTTAATTTTCGAGTACTATTTTATTGTATTTGAAAGATCATAGTTTAAAGTTAATTTCTCAAAGAAAAAAAGTGTGTGAAATAAAAAATACATGGAATAATTTTATCTAAAATCTGAAAAACCCTAGATTTCACGTAAAAATTAATTATGACAAAAATCGCGTTATAAATTAATTATGACAAAAATCGCGTTATAAGTTTTCTGGAATTATTTCCCAGTTAAGTATTAAGTTAAAGTCTTAAGATAATGAATTAATACAATAAATGTACCTAACTTTTGCTAAAAAAGTAATTATTATCCAAAAATGCATCACTGATAGCAACGAGACTCGTCCATTCGTATCAAAATATACTCTCGCGGCAAAATTGAAATATGTATAGGAAGGACAAATTAGACATAATTTATGTCTTTATTCCGGCATACAGAGCGACTTTTTTTTTCTTTTTTGAGTCGAAGACCCTCCTTCCTTCATTTAAAAATGCATAAAAGTTAATTAAATTCATTAATTATATTACTGACAATTTATTATTTGAAAAAAAGTTAGCACCATTATTTATTAATATTAATACAGAATTACAATTGCTTAAGAAAACAATTTATAATCATTGAAAAAATTACACACTTAAAAATACAGACTTGCGTCAAAATTTATCATAATGTTTTTTTTTTAATTCAATTTTCACCCCAAACAAGGCACAGTACCACTTTGAAGCAGGGGGCTACTACCAGGGACTTAATTAGCGGGGTCATTATGAAGGGAGATGAGTAGAAAGATGTTTGTTAACATTACACTTGAACTTCTGCATATCAGTGCAGTTGGGAAAGCAGAATCACGGAAGGGAGTTCCAAAAACCCGCAGTTCTGGGGAAGAAACTATTGGAGTAAAAGGCTTTCTTGCACCTAGGGATCTCTACTGTAAAAGGATGAGACTTAGTTGCTTGTCGGGTTTGTCGGGGGTAGTTACGTCGGGGAGGTACAAGTGTTTGTAGTTCGTCAGAGCATTCACCATTAAAATATTTGTAGAACAGGCAGAGGGATGCAACATCTTGTCGATGGGACAGAGGCTGAAGCCTAGATGACAGTTCAGGACCTATCAGGTTGGCGAATCTCTTTTGAACACTATCCAGGAGCGAGAGACAAGCACCAGCCCAGATGTGACAACAGTACTCCATACATGGGCGACTGGTGGCCTTATATATGTATAGGATACTGTCAGGCGTAAATAGTTTTCTAGCATGGTAGAGGGAGCAAACCTTCCTTGCAACAGCCTTGGCAATGCTCTCAATGTATCTATTCCAGTTCATATTCCCTGTAAACGTTAGGCCGAAGAGTTTAAAAGACGTACTTTCAGACAATGTGTTCTTGGCCATTGCTATTGGTGGGAGAGAAGGTTTCTTGTAGGAAACAAGCTTAGTCTTAGCAGCATTGAATGTGACCAACCATTTTTGTCCCCATTCCACTACGGATTGGAGGTCATCCTCTAGTGTTTCTGCCATTTCCTTGGATATGTGTTCATTTGTTTTCCCCTCATATCTGTTATAGAGAGTGGTGTCATCAGCATATATACCCATCTCCGAAACAATTTTATCAGGGAGGTCATTTATGAATATCAGGAATAATAGAGGCCCAAGGATAGACCCCTGAGGTACTCCCGCATTTATGTCATATTGTTTAGATGTACGACCGTTGAGGACAACTTTGATTTTTCTATCACTTAAGAAGGATTTAATTACATTATGAATTCTTCCAGTGATACCATATGATCTACTTTTCCTTAGATCATCGTGCCATACCCTGTCAAAAGCCTTAGATATATAAAGGGCCACCGCTCTACCCTCCCCTGTTTTGTTCAATGAACAGTATATACGTTCAGAAACTACAGGTAAGATATCTGCTGATTAACGGGCTTGCCTGAATCCATATTGTTTGTCAGTCAGGAGTTTAGCAGCTGTTAGGTGCTGGACTAGGGCTTGATTAACTAAGGACTCAAATATTTTGGCGAAAAGCGGGAGGAGGCTAATGGGGCGATAATTTAGTGGGTCAGTTCTTTCACCACAATTCTTGAAGACTGGTACCACAGAGGCGGTTTTCCAGCAGTCGGGAAAGCAATATTCGTTAAGGCATTTATTGTAAAGTTTGGACAGAACTGGAGCAACCTCGGCAGAGCATTTTTTTAATAGCACAGCCGGGATGAGATCTGGTCCACATGCTTTTGAGGTGTCTGGGTTTTTTATAATAGCATGTACCTGAGAAGGGGCGATTTTCAAATCGTCTAGTGTGGCGTCTGTTCGCATAGGAAAATCAGGGAGGGAGTGGTGTACCGAGTTCAGTGTGGAGTTTGAGGCAAACTGACTGGCAAGCAGATTAGCCTTGTCAGTTGCCGTGCAAGCAACCTCATGATTGTTTGATAGTGGGGGAATAGTTGACTGTCCATTATTTACTACGCTGTTGTAGATTTTCCAAAAATCCTGAGTTCCTAATTTCTGTGCTTCGATGCGTTTTCTGGTGGTTTCAGAGTAATCTGTCTGAGCTGTCTCTATCACTCTCTTACACTTATTTCTAGCTTCTATAAACTTCTGTTTATTTGAGCTGTACTTATGTAGGTTGAATCTGTGAACGCATGCTGCCTTTGACAAATGGCAGCTGCACAAGCAGAAGTAAACCATTGGGGAGAGTGGGACTTGCTATAGAATTTCCGTGCGGGAACATGTGCTTCAATTGCAGTTTTGAACCATTCAATGGTCTCATTTGCACACTGTTCTGCTGGAAGAGTAAAGATATTTTGCCATGGGGCATCTCTGATGAGCTCCCTGATGGCTTCATAATCAGCCTTTTTGCAATACCTCGTTGTTTTGAATAGTGGGTCTTCAGTTTTAGGGCGAGAATTTAGGCTGATTTCTACCATTATCACAGCGTGATCAGCATTCCCAAGTGGGCTGTGGGAAATTTTTGTACAGTCATCGGGAACCGTTGTCAGAAAGAGATCTAGAAGTGAGGCATGTTGATCTTGCTGATCAGGGAAACGTGTCGGAAATGTAACCAACTGAGATAGGAAATGGGATATAGAGAAGATATGTGTTGTGCTACCAGCTACGTCTGTGTGATTAGAGAATCCTAGCCAGTTACTGTGATGGATATTGAAGTCACCAAATACATGTATTTGTGCGCTAGTATCGAGGGAGAGTGCTATATCTATGCTGTCTGAGACTTTGTTTATTAGGGTACAGTCTTGGTTTGAGGGAGAGCGGTAGAGAAAATACAAGTAGCTAAGTAGTGTGTTGCATATTTAGTCTGAAGCACATAAAGGCCTGGTCGTCTGATTCTAGTTTTATTTCTCTAGTCAGGGGGAGGGTGTTACGAATATAGACTCCAAACCCATGCATATGTCTGTCCGAGTCCTTACGGTAGAGTGGGAGATAACCAGGCATGTTAAAGTGGTTAGAGGGAATGGAGGAGTGAAGGTTAGTTTCACTTAATGCTAAGATATCCGGGGTGTTTACAAGGAGAAATGGCTCAACATTATCTAAGTTAGTTCTAAGCCCGCGGATATTAGTAAATGCAAGCCTCAAGGGAAGACGCAGGTTGGTTTTCTTTAAACGTAACTTTTGCTTGACCTGTCATTTGATTTTATTTAAAAGTTTCAGTTAGGGTGAGTGAGTGAGGGGGTGCTGGACAAGTAGTTGTGCAGAATACCAGACATGCAATACAAGTAGACCATCAGCTGTCCTCATCCACAGGATTGCGACCTCAGGAAACCCCACCGGGGATGAGTGCAAGGTCCCTTTCCATGCGCGACATGGCACAACAAACATCCCGATATTTTACAACTGTTGATGGAGCAGCCGCTCTAAGCGCTACCAAAGAGTTAGGGCTCCTGTACCATCAGTCGGAAACAGCAACCAGGAACTGTCGATCTGGTACCCTCAATCCATTAGGCAAAGCCAGCCCAGTCCAACTGCACCGACATATATGGCATTGAAGCACCCCGCTGTGTCCAGTTTAGGGGGATGGGATGTGGCGGGAGAGGGGAAAAGCGGCGTTCATTGCCCTAGTCAGGAAACAAGGTCAACCACTGGGTGATTCAGACGAGTCCCTGTGATAGTACCTCTACGCCTGGCCAATAGGCAAAGAAGGAGTATGAAAGCCGGGCGATAGACAGAGCCGATCTCCTCCTTAAGCAGTATAGGTTTGCCAACCGGTAATTTGTTTGAGTCACCAGCTCTAGGAAGGTTGTCGTCCAGGACTGAAGAGGCCTCCCTCCCCTAGGTTTAGCTTCAGAGTTTTCCTTTTCCTAGACGGATGACCTGGGAAGATCTACGGTTTCATCAGCTCCGAGAGGGTTTGCCCCGCGCCTGGGTCCTAATCCAGGTATTTCTGCGACCCCGCATGGGTAGTTAATATTTATTGGTTATTTAGGTTAATATCTCCTGAAAAAATTGGGTATTTAGGTTAACTTCTACAGAAAATTGTCACTCCTCAAACGTGGTTAAAAAAGGACATTACTATGCTTTCCATTTTCATTTTTACTGAGAGAGGGTATGGGTAAAAATTCATGCAGTGGAAGCAGCTAAATTTGCAACAGTATTGGATTGAGAGAGACGAGTTAATGTATGGTTAGATATAGTTTTGTAAGTTTAGGAATGTATGGTTAGATATGGTTTAGTAGGTTTAGGAATGTATGGTTAGATACGGTTTAGTAAGTTTAGGAATGTATGGTTAGATATGGTTTAGTAAGTTTAGGATTAGGATAAAGTGTTTAAGTATGATTTACTTGCTATTAGAAATTATGATTTGGTGCCCAAACCGAATATTTAGTAAGACTGAAAGATAAGATATATGCTCAGTATAGATACAAGAGAACATTTGATATGGAGTACAGTTATACCTGATAGATATAGGTTATTGCATATTCTGTAAGCATAGTTAAATATAGATGGATGAATAAGTAAGTTGATGAACACAAACAAGCGGGTAGTTGAAAAGAGGAGGAGGGTGGACAAAACAGACTGGTTTTCTTTTCAACTCTGCGCATTTGTACTTACCCACATGGAACGTTCGTATAATTTTTGCCATTTTTTAATTAAATTTTTTTCTATGTTTCTGTTTTTCAATTTAACATTTTTTACTTTATTTTCTAAGATTATATGAACATTATTTTACATTGATAATTATACGTTCTTGCGTGCAATGGAAATATTAGAATCTTACATGTAAAGATTACGTTAAAAATGTAAGAGTAAAAAAAAGTAGAAATAATTTAACATTTTTTTGTGTGAAAATATTAAATAAGCAATGTTTAATTCAATGATAATATTGGTAGTTCGAGAAATTAATTTTTCTTCGAGTTATATCGAATTCATTAATACGGACTTCAGCGGCTTTTTCTTCGTAATCTTCCTGCAAAAATTATTTTATTTTTATTTTATTGTTACAAATTACGATGCTTTATTTATATAAAAAAGAAAAATAAATTATTGCTTTTTTTATTTACTACTGAAAACCATAACTTTAGTAAAGGTATTTTTTGTTTAAAAAAATAATATATTTACATTAAGATTTAAATAAAAATAATTAGTTCATTGTATTCCGCGATCATTATTTCATAAATACTGAAAATTTCATTAAACTTGGTTATTTTACTGATTTTTGGTGAATTTTTAAGTAAAGGGAGGAGTCAAAATGTTTATACATTTTGAGCATCGGCATTCATTTTGCCCGTACCTAACAGTACTAGTGTCAATATAACAATTACAAGAAACCTCTATACCACGATAACGATGACGATCTCAGAGGGCGTTCTCGGTATAAAAGTTTAACTTTAGGCGTATTCTAGTCACGGAGAACCCAAATATAACACGACAGATCCCTGCTACTTAAAAAGTTCAATTGTTATTCTGCTCACCAAGAATAACCAGAATAATACAATGGGTTGTGCTTCATCGCACTAAAAACAGACTGGGTTTGATGAGAGTAATCGGGATTCTTCTTAGAAAAAGAAAAGTCCGTAAAAACAACAAAGCAAACCAATATATTCCAGACAGATGGGTGTGGCATCACATCTACAGATCTGTGCACCACGCCCTCTTCCGTGTGGGTAAAGTTAGGCATAAGTAACTTTTTAGCACAGAAGCCTTAGCAATGCGCTCGATGCATCTGTTCCAATTCATGTTCCATGTGAACGTTAAGCCGAGGAGTTTGAACGAAACACTTTTAGGTAAAGTATCATTAGCCATGGCTATTGGTGCTTGAGAAGGTTTCTTGTAATTATTAAAGAAAAGAAGCTTAATCTTGGCAGCATCGAATATGACTGTCCATTTTTGTCGCCATTCCACTACAGACTTCCTCTAGCGTTTCAGCCGTTGCCTTGGATACACGTTTATTCGTTTTTCCCTCATGTCAGTTATGTGGTGTTGTCAGAAAATATCCCCATTTCAGAGACAATTTTATCAAGGAGGTCATTTACGAATATTAGGAATAATAAAAGTCCAAGAATCAACCCTTAAGGTACACCCGCATTTATATCATATTGTTTTGACATACGACCATTGAAGACAACCTGGATTCTTCTCTTATTTGAGATTCAACTTTGTTAAGTATCCGTCCAGTAATACCATAGAGTCTGATTTTCCTGGGAAAACCATCGTGCCATACCCTGTCAAAGGCATGAGATATATCTAGGGCTACTGCCTTAGCCTCCCCTAGTTTATCTAGTGCATGGTATAAACGTCCAGAGATTACATTAGGATATCTGCTATAGAACGAGCTTGCCTAAACCCATACTGTTGGTCGGTCAGAAGTTTAGCAGCTGTAAGGTGGTGGACTAGAGCTTGATTAATTATGGACTCAAATATTTGGGCAAAAAGAGGGAGGAGATTAATGGGCCGATAATTTAATGGGTCAGTTCTTTCGCCAGAATTCTTGTAAACTGGTACCACAGAAGCAGTTTTCCAGCAGTCAGAAAAGCAAGATTCGTTAAGGTATTTGTTGAAACGTTTGGGCAGAACAGGAGCAACTTTAGCTGAACAATTTTTAATAATACAGGATGAAATCACGTGGGGTTTTCTATAGAACTTCTTTATAGGAACACGTGCTTCACTTTCCGCTTTCAACCATTCAGTGGTCTCATGAGTGCACTGTTCAGCAGGAAGAGAAAAGATATTTGGATCATCTCTGATGAGGTCTTTAATGGCATCCAAGTAAGCTTTATTGTAGTACTTTGTTGTTTTGAGTAGTGACTCTTCAACTTGGGGGCAAGAGTTTAAGGTGATGTCTATCATTATCACAGCAGAAACTGTGGTCAGACATAGGTCCAAATGTGAGTCTTGCTTGTTCTGACGATCTGGAATACAAGTCGGGAATGTTACTATCTGCGTCAAGGAATGAGATATAGAAAAGTGATGTGTGATGCTACCAGTTGTGTCTGTGTAGGGAGAGAAGCCAAGTTAATTATTGTGGTGGGCATTAAAGTCCTCATGTATTTGGGTGCAAGCGTTAAGCAAGAGTGCTACATCTATGTTGGTAGAGACGTGATTGATTACAGTACAGTCTTGGGTCGAGAGAAAGATTAGAGCACAGTCTTGGGTCGACAGAAAGATTAGAGTACAGTCTTGGGTCGGGAGAAAGATTAGAGTACAGTCTTGGGTCGAGAGAAAGATAAGAGTACAGTCTTGGGTCGAGAGAAAGATTAGAGTACAGTCTTGGGTCGAGAGAAAGATTAGAGCACAGTCTAGGGTCGAGAGAAAGATTAGAGCACAGTCCTTGGTCGAGAGAAAGATTAGAGTACAGTCTTGGGTCGAGAGAAAGATTAGAGCACAGTCTAGGGTCGAGAGAAAGATTAAAGCACAGTCTAGGGTCGAGAGAAAGATTAGAGCACAGTCTTGGGTCGAGAGAAAGATTAGACTACAGTATTGGGTCGAGAGAAAGATTAGAGTATAGTCTTGGGGCGAGAGAAAGATTTGAGTACAGTCTTGAGTTGAGAGAAAGATTAGAGTACAGTCTTGGGTCGAGAGAAAGATTAGAGCAGAGTCTTGGGTCGAGAGAAAGATTAGAGTACAGTCTTGGGTCGAGAGAAAGATTAGAGTACAGTCTTGGGTCGAGAGAAAGATTAGAGTACAGTCTTGGGTCGAGAGAAAGATTAGAGCACAGTCTTGGGTCGAGAGAAAGATTAGAGTACAGTCTTGGGTCGAGAGAAAGATTAGAGTACAGTCTTGGGTCGAGAGAAAGATAAGAGTACAGTCTTGGGTCGAGAGAAAGATTAGAGTACAGTCTTGGATCGAGAGAAAGATAAGAGTACAGTCTTGGGTCGAGAGAAAGATTATAGTACAGTCTTGGGTCGAGAGAAAGATTAGATTACAGTCTTGGGTCGAGAGAAAGATTAGAGTACAGTCTAGGGTCGAGAGAAAGATTAGAGCACAGTCTTGGGTCGACAGAAAGATTAGAGTACAGTCTTTGGTCGAGAGAAAGATTAGAGTACAGTCTTGGGTAGAGAGAAAGATTAGAGTACAGTCTTGGGTCGAGAGAAAGATTAGAGCACAGTCTAGGGTCGAGAGAAAGATTAGAGCACAGTCCTTGGTCGAGAGAAAGATTAGAGTACAGTCTAGGGTCGAGAGAAAGATTAGAGTACAGTCTTGGGTCGAGAGAAAGATTAGAGTACAGTCTTGGGTCGACAGAAAGATTAAAGCACAGTCTAGGGTCGAGAGAAAGATTAGAGCACAGTCTTGGGTCGAGAGAAAGATAAGAGTACAGTATTGGGTCGAGAGAAAGATTAGAGTACAGTCTTGGGTCGAGAGAAAGATTAGAGCACAGTCTAGGGTCGAGAGAAAGATTAGAGTACAGTCTTGGGTCGAGAGAAAGATTAGAGTACAGTCTTGGGTCGAGAGAAAGATTAGAGCACAGCCTTGGATCGAGAGAAAGATTAGAGTACAGTCTTGGGTCGAGAGAAAGATTAGAGTACAGTCTTGGGTCGAGAGAAAGATTAGAGCACAGTCTTGGATTTTAAGAATATACAAGTAACTAACGCCAAGTTGTAAACTTAACCTAAAGCACATGAAGGCCTGGTCATCTAATTCTAGCTTTGATTCTCTAGTCATGGAGATGCTACGAATATAGACTCCAAGTCTGTGCATGTGTCTGTTAGAATCCTTACGACAAAGTGGAAGATAACAAAAAATGATAATGTGGCTAGAGGGGGTGGAGGAGGGCAAGTCAATTTCACTTAGCGCTAAGATGTCTGGGGAGTTTTCTGGGAGAAATGATTCTACCTGCTATAAAGTAATTTCTAAGTCCACGGATATTTTTAAATGCAAGCCTCAAATGTTTAAGTGTGCGTCTGGTTTAATCGTTATTTTGGAGTGAGCTGTCAATTTTATAATTTTTTAGGGTGAAGGGTGCTAGGCAAAGTGTATGTGCATTGTCACCATCATGCAACACAAGTCATTAGGAATGTGGCATCGGGAATGACCACTGGAGATTATAGTGTATAACATTGCACTGCAATAATCCCAATATTATACAAGTAATGCTAAAGCAGCCGCTTTAAGCGCAACCAAAGATTTAGGATACTTGTACTGTCAGTCGGAATACAGTAGCCAGACAAACTGTCAAACCGGTACCCCCAAACATGTTAGAGGGTGGCCCAATCCAATCATGTTAGCATACATAGTAAACAAGCACCCTCAAGATGCTTAATTTAAGGGAAAGGGAATGAGGCAGGTGCGAGAAACGGCGTTCATTGCCCTAGTCAGGAAACAAAACCAAGCACTTAGCGTCTCTAATGAGTCCCTGTGATCGCAGTCCTGCTCCTTTCTAATAGTCATAGACGAAATATGGAAGCCGGGCTATAGGCAGAGCCTACCTACTCCTTAAGCAGTTTAGATTTTTAAATCGGTGATTTGATTACCATCTCTAGGTCGGTTGTCGACCAGAAATGAGTAGGCCTCCCTCTCCCGTTTGGTGTGAAGACATATGAGGTCAGGGCACAAGTTTAATATCGGAGTTTTCCTTCTCCTAGATAGATTACCTGACGAAATGTACGGGCCCATCAGTACTTAGAGAGTTGGCCCTGCGCTTGGTTTCAAAGCCAGGTATTTTTATGTCTCCACATGGGTAGTTAGGGTTAATCAAATGAGTATCAAAGGTAGTTAGTATCTTCTATGAAGTTACACTCCTCAAAATAAGATTGGAAGATCTGGTTATTCACACGTTATTAGTGGAAAGGCTTGTGGTTATGTATGAGTAAGGGTGTAGATTTAAGGTTCGTATCTACTAGAGTTAAACGAGGATTAAATATTGCTTGTGGATTAATAAATACATTGGAAAAAAGTATAGTATAAGGAGTTTAGGTACGATTCAAAATGAGTTTCAAACTTCAGATTTTAGTTTTCATGTAGAGACAATCATCAATACTTTTGCTCATCTAAGGGAAATCAAAATATAGAGTTTCTACTTAATATAACTTTAGGCATAAGTTCAAACTATGGTTAATAAGTATACATGTTATAAATAATCTAAAGAGTATACGTATATATTATAGATAATGCATGTCTACTAATATAGATTAATACATATGTTTAGTCAGTGGCACAGGTTTAACATCAGAGTTTTCCTTCTCCATCAGCACCAAGAGAATTATCCCCACGCCTGGTTTCAAATCCTGGTATTTCTATGAACCCACATCGGTAGTTAGGATTAATCAGGTTAGCATCCAAGGTAGTTAGTACTTTCTATAATATTACACTCCCCAAAATAAAATTAAGATTAGGAGATGTGGCTATTCGCACTTAATGAAAGGAGATTAGATTTAAGGTTTGTATCTACTAGATTTAAACGAGGAATATGATTTGATGAAAAGTAAATATGATTTGTGGGTTAATAAATACATTGGAAAAATATATATGCAGATACGATTCAAAATAAGCTTCGAACTTCAGATTTTAGTTTTCATGCAGAAACAATCAATAGTGCGTTTTCCAATCTAAGGAAAAGAAAATATAGTTTTTTTTCTTAATATAACTTTAGGTATAAGTCAAACTATGACTAATAAGTAAAATTATATATTATAGACGCATGTCTACTAACATACATAACTATAGATGTTTATCGATTTTTAAATTTCTGTCTTCTAAGATTAAGAACTGGAACATAAACCCCCTTTCCCATGGTACGTGCAAAATACGATGTATGTTATTTTATAGCAACTTGGGAAGAAAGGCAATTGGCTTTTGTTCAATTAGAACAAAAGAGCTGATCCAACCTACAAATGTACCGTATAAATATACATCAGGATATGCAAGAATTAGGGTAGGATTCAGAATTATAAATATTTTATCTATAAAATATTAAGCCTCAACCAGAACTTGCCCTCATGCTTACAAAACTGTTTAAGCGTTGCCTTAAGGAGAAGTGCATCCCAACACCCTGGAAAACCTCATCAGTATGCCCTGTATTTAAGAATTCAGGTGATAAATCGTCTCCCTCTCAGTACAGACCAATAAGTCTTCTGTGTGTCATAAGTTGCTGGAATCCATATTAAATAGAGAAGTAATCAACCACCTCAGCAGAAATAACCTTCTTAGTGACATACAATATGGTTTCCGTTCAGCCAGATCTACAGCAGATGTGCTAACGGTTATATCTCATAGGATTAGTAAATATTTTGACAAAGGTTTCCTCTCTAGGTCAATTACTCTTGACATATAAAAATCCTTCGATACGTATGGATATCTATAAGTTTATCATGCAAAATAGACCCAGGCAGTCGTCTTGGAGGTAAATCGATATTTACAATTAAAATGTTCCAGTTATTCTAATATCATATCAACAAGTATAGGTCTTACGTAATCAAGAAATGATGATTTAAGAGCTTCAAAGAGTGAGGAAGTATCAATACACTTTACAATAGTAAGCAAGTAAGGATAAGAAGTACAAGGCTTGCCTTTCATTATTTCGACTACACGTTGCATTCAGCATTATAAGCAGTTATGTTTCTACTTGTTTTCAGCCTGTGGTCAATACTTAAGCATCTCAGAAGGGGGGGTCTTTTTGTGTATTTTTAGGAATTTATATTTTATAAGGATAAAAAGTTTAACATTAGTACATTTTGCAACAACTTTAAAATAACGACCTAAACAATTCAAGCGAACACAAGTACATAATACAAGCTATAGAATTGAAATATTAAGTACCATACTTAAATATAGTTTTTCTAGATCCTGAATTAAAAAATAATAATAAAAATCCCCCCTACAAAAATACGATATTGTAATTACGTATCAACATCGGGAGCAGACTCATTATTTTGTATTAATTCGGATTATAAGAAGTCTTTGGAAAATGTGGTAAAATAACTAATAACTATATATATATATATATATATATATATATATATATATTACATAGTGATCACCACTTATCAAGGCCCGGAAGCCACTCAGAGATAAGGTTTATTGCAAGTACATTACGTTAGTGTGGAGATTTAATGAAGTGTTTACTTAAGGGGGCGGTTCATTAGGAATTTGTTAACGTTGGACTTGAAGACATCCAAGTTATAGTCCAGTGGGAAGCAGACAGACGGAACAGAGTTCCACAGACGTGCAGTTCTAAGAAAGAAGCTTTGTTCATGGAATCCACGTTTTGATTTAGGCATAGATAAAGAGTGGGGGAAATTTTTCACAGTGGATTCAGCTAGACGAGTGTTTTTCGTGAAAGATTGGCGTGAAATATATATATATATATATATATATATGTGTGTGTGTGTGTGTGTGTGTGAAAATATACGTTTAATATAATTTTTCTATTCTTTATGTATACCAACATTTCTAAAGCCGAAGCTCGATGCTTGTTAAGATATAACAACAGAGCATATGCAAATAAAAATTGTGTTAGATTACAAAGTCCAATATTTTATTCGTCTTTCCAGTAAGACTTGTTTTATTTATAAAGGAACATTTAGTATTTGTATGTCAATCCCGAATATTTCCTCCGTGTACTCAGAAAACAAGAGAAAATGCTCAATCAGAAAAATGCATAACGATGCAACCCTTCCAAAAGAAAACTCACGTTGAATCTTTCTTCAGTTGCGGGGGGGGGGTTAGGAATCGCTAATTCCAAAAGAGAACCAGCATGTATAATGACATATCTTTATAAAAGATACGCAATGTACTATCTTGTAAAATTCCCAGTTGAGCAGCAAAACAACGCGAAACAAACTTTGTGCCAGACTTAAGTAAACATAGGAAAATCGAAAACCAAACAGATTATACGAACAAAAAAGTTTACTTCTGTTAACTTTATACCTAACATTCGTAAGTTCGAATAAGTTTTGTGTACTTCATAAACGGACATAGTTATTTTCAGGTTAGTAATTTTAAACAACCAAACTAATTGCTTCTTGAATTCAAGCAGAGAATTGCTAACAAATGCATTGTATTTAAAAGATACATCTTGTACCGATCGCTACCCAACCTTAGGTTATCAAAAGTGATTGAGTAATCTATCATTTTAGACATCCCGCAGAGTAAAGTATCGTTTTTCTTTTTAGTCAAGATACAAAAAAAAGAGGGATGGTTCTTGACGAATAACCCTTCATGTCATATACGTACTCTACAATACGTCTTAATGCTGACAGTTGGAATTTACAGTGAAACTAAGAAGCTAATGAACTCTATATCTAAAAGACAAACTACTAGCACGATACCCGATACGAAGTGCATTCAATAAGTTTTCAGACTTTCTTGCATATGGACACTTTTATTGATAGTAAAAATTTAATCCCCTTTAAAGTAATCTCCTCTGGATGCAATACACTTGTACTGTTCCAACAACTTCTGGAAGACCCCATGGAAGTCCTCATGTGTAGGCATGTCAATGATCTCTGTCACAGCCACTTTCATCTCCTCAATTGTCTCATAACTTCAGCCTCTAAGGTTTTTCTTGAGCTTAGGGACTAACAAGAGGTCACAGAGAGTAAGGTCTGGACTAAAGGGAGAGTACGTAACAAGAATAGAGTTGTGGACTGCTGATTTGTCCTAGCTAATTTGTAGGCTGCTGTCCTCTTTCGACGGTATATCTTCCTCAACTCCTTTAAAACCTCAACATAGTATTACTTCTTGATTGTCTTCTCATAATATTACTTCTTAACTGTCTGTCCAGTGGGAACCCCACTGCATTTAGATTATGTCCCTGCTGTAAAAAAGAGACCATCATAAGTTCCTGGGTGGATTTGCTCTGTCTGGCATTTTTGGGTCTGGAAGAGCCAGCATGCTTTCACTAGGAACTCTCTCTTGGTGTCTAGGTTATAGCAGTAGATCGAGCTTTCATCGCAGGTCACCAGAACATCAAGAACTGTAAGATCTGGCTTGATCAATTCGACCACCTCCCTACTGTCATAACAATGTCTTTCTTTCTGATTTTATCCGAGCATTCTTGGGACAAACTTCGCGCAAATCTCGGCATCAATAGTTCCTCGCGAATAATTGTACATACAGCTCTCACACTGACATGAAACTGTGCACTTATTGTCTCTATAGACACACGGTGGCCCTTATCCATAAAATTCTTTATTTGGCAAATAAACTCTGGTGTTTTGACTTCTTTACTCTTTCCACATCTCGCATCATCCTTTACATACTCATTACCTTTCTTGAATCTCTTATGCCACTCAAAAAAAGCTCGATTTATGCAAGGAGGTTCAAAAGCAGTCAGAAACATTCCATGCGTTTCTGTGTCATTTTTTCCAAGTTTAAAACAGAATTTTATCGCATATCGTTCTCCTAAATGTTGTCACGTCCAGATTGCATTTTTGAAACTCACCAGCTGTGACAATCAGGCTTTAGTAGGGTGTATTCCAATTTCTGTTGTAGCTGTTCATTTGAATCTGTGATCATATTGGCCAGTCATCTTATAAGATGTATAGCAATAACATAGTGAATATTCAAGAGTTTACGACAATTTTAAATGCCTGCACAAAGACAAAAATGTCTGAAAACTTATTTAAAACAGCTCGTATTTTAAATTATGTTAGAATGATCCTCTACTCATTTATTTAATCTGCTTTAAGTAGTTCATAATTATCATGTGTCTTTAATGGAGAAAGTATTGATGGATTTATTAAAATCGGCATGGGGCATCTTGTCTTCCCACATTAAATCTATAAATATACTATTCTTTGGGATGGTCAATTGTTGATATTAAGTTGCCCCTCAAATAGATCGTTAGAATGCAGGTGCTTGTGCAATAGCCCATGTCTTTTATTTGGTTCCAAACTCCAAAATGTATTTCAGAAGAAATTAAGAAATCAAAAGCAAATTTATATAGATTACAATTTATTGTAGACTAGCAAGCCGCCCGGCATTGTCTGGTCGTAAAATATGCTTAAATATGATATTTTGATTAATGCAGATTTCGTATTTATTATTATATTATATTGGACCTAATATATTGTAATAATTTAAAAAAATTAAAAAAAAAGGAATGACTCGTACGCAGCCACCGGGAATCGAAACCAAAACGTTTAGTTTACGATTTACTTTTTCCTTTGACGTTAATACCTGAACTATAAAGACATATTTGCTGCAAGGTTAAAAATTAAAACATGAACCAATAGCTGCATATTGGTAGTGCCGTCAGTCGACCATCACCTAGTAAATTCCATTTTTTAAATTTTTACAGTTTTGCATCGATTTTCCCCGGCTTAAACCCAAATATAAAGTTTGGCATGGGGTTGAATACCCTATATATTAAGTTTCATGTTTGTAGACCAAAAACGGACGGATTAATTTAGTAGGCAATTGTTTAAAACAAATATACATACACATACATAGATATATATAGAAAGAGGTTTGTGTATATTATAACATTTTACGAAAATATTTCGCAAGTATAAATTATATAGAATATCTGCATGAATATAATTACACGTATTAGTTAACGAAAGATGGTAATCACATAAAAAAACGGAAAAAACTAATATATAATAATGTTTAAAAGAATATGCAAATTAGCTAGATCTTTTGCAGATTAATTCAATTCCACAACCATATATAACAAAGTTGTATTTTGTTTTTAAATAAATAGAAAAAAGGGGGTTTAATATGAATATCAATACAACCCCCCCCAAAAAAAAATTATAGATAAACGACATTTATTTTAGCACACGCTGCGTGTCGTTAAAAATAACGGCGATATTGAATTTTCTTACTCATTATTCCAAACTTGTGGCACCGTTACTGAACTGTTTCTCTTATACCAAACAATCATTATTTAAGTTTAATTTAGATAGTTCCAAACCGATGATTAAACATTAAAAATAATTTAATATAAAAAATTAACTGTTTTTAAATGTTAAACACTATTCCACTGGTCTGTTTCACGACTGAATACAACATGGTAGCCTTCAAAACTAATATAAACTAGTTCTTATTAAGCCGTCCCCATAAATAAACAGATTCTATCCATTAACAGTTACTACACTGAAAACGATTTTATGTGACTTTTGTTTGTTATTATTATGATGGTTTTGTGCAGGGGATGCAGTTTATTGATGTCGGCCCAGAGCCACAAATTCGGAATGTGTGTGAGGTAGTAACTGAATATCGCCATTTAATAGAAAAAAATGGCTGATTAAGTATAAAATAACGTGGCTGTCCGCTATTACCTGGAGGCATGTATCACAGTATAGAAATGTTAGAATGGGCGCAAAATCTATTTAAAAATCCTTTTCTCTCTATTACGCCTATTCCTCTCTCAATCTTTCTCTCTCTTTCTTTCTATTTAAAAATCCTTTTCTCTCTATTACGCCTATTCCTCTCTCAATCTTTCTCTCTCTTTCTTTCTAGCCCATCTCTCCTCTTTGTGCACATATTCTGCCCAATGCAACGCTGAAAAAGAATCTATACGCTTTGTGGGTGTGTCTTTGTAGTATCCCACTCATAAACAGACAGCCACTCTTTATATAATAGACTAGCAGTTATTACGGGAGAAAAGTGTAACCTATTTCAATTATAACTTATATCTCTTCTATTTCTTTCTGTTATTCCTCCTCCCAACGGATCCCTCCCTCCATTTCTCTCCTCACTACTCTCTCCAACCTATTCCTCTCTTTGAATATGCACATAGATAACTTATTTTTATAGATTCCACGATGAATAAGGTGACATAAGGGAATTGACTCTTTAATTATTTTGAAAACTGATACCCGAAACAAAATCAGCGCTAATTTACTAAATTTTAGATATTATTCACCTGGAGCAATGCCGATTAATAAAACATTATCTTAGTAGGTGTTTTATCCTTACTTTAATTTTAGCCGGATATACAAGCATACAAACGTACACACAGAGAATTGTCTTTTATAATATAGATGAGGAGTGTGCTTTAAGCTGTCTTTGAATCCATTTTTAATAAGATCAAAACTACGTATGGAAGGAATACTTTGAAATAAGAAACGAATGACCAGTATGCATGGTGATCAAAACGTTACATTAAATTTAAGGTCAAACGATTAAATCATATGCAACGATCAACGTATATGATTGCACTGAATTTGGTTTATACTAAAAAATATACGCAACATTTAACAATCATGCATTCGTATTTATAAAAGGAGACTTTAAGTAACTGGAGAGGAAATCTCTTTTTTTAATGTTCTTATCAATTTGCTTAAGCTGAGGAGTCGCACTCTTCCATGTGCCAAACATTCATTCGCTATCTTATATATTCAAACCGAGAGATCCTTTTAAAGATTCTGACCGACCCTTGAAATGCAATTGTTTGAATCTTTCTTGCACTTGGTTAACTGGGTATATTAGCCATGTATTTTAAAAAATTCTCTTTCATGATCCCAGCTGCTTCTATAATTATATGAATGGTGCAGATCTTCTTAATATTCCAGTTTCTTTTCATGTAATATATAAAACCTCGGTATTTCTCGTGTGTGTATGCAAATATAATACTAAAAATGGATGTGTCTAAATTATGTCAGTTTATTTCCCTTATGAACTAGCATTCAAAATTCAATATAGCCACGCAAATCAAAAATGTCGAACCGTTTTGATAGATGGTGTATTTTTTTTTTTTTTATCTAATCTTATACAGGAAATTGGGTCCTTTCAACTTCAATGTAAGAAATGTTTGTGACATTTCGGTTCGAGAAGATTTCTTTTCTTTTATCGATTAAAAAAAAACCCAAAACAAAATGGCCGACAGAAGCACGATGTTTTTAGTTTGTGGAAAACAAATGACTGTTTCTCTAGATCGTTTCTTTTTCTCCTAGGAATAAGTTATTTACAAGTTGAAATATACAATTTTGAAATCTTTTTTTGGCCGAAAGATTAAAAAGAGGAAATGTATCTGTAAGAACTAAAATAATAATTCTCTTCGGTTAAAAAGATCAAAATAAACGCCTTTGAGTTTAGATTCAAATACTTTTATGTACGAAAGTGCTTGTGAGAAATTCATTTTTAAACAAGTTGTTCATAATTCATAATTTTTTGTGTAATCGCATATTTACTGAGACAAGCGACTTCCTGTTTTGAATCTGAAAACCACAGAGAAACTCTAAGTTAACGCATAAAGTAATGAGACGTTGCGAGCCTATCCTTATTTTATCGTTATTTCCATGGCAGGTGCTCGCCTGAACTCCAATCTCTGCCCCCCCCCTCGCCAATCTTTCACGAAAAACACCTGTCTAGCTGAATCCACTGTGAAAAATTTCCCCCACTCTATATCTGTGCCTAAATCAAAACGAGGATTCCATGAACAAAGCTTCTTTCTTAGAACTGCACGTCTGTGGAACTCTGTTCCGTCTGCCTGCTTCCCACCGGACTACAACTTGGATGTCTTCAAGTCCAATGTTAACAAATTCCTAATGAACCGCCCCCTTAAGTAAACACCTCAGCAAATCTCCACACTAACGTAATGTACTTGCAATAAACCTTATCTCTGAGTGGCTTCCGGGCCTTGATAAGTGGTGATCACTGTGTAAGAAAAAATAAAAAAATAATGTCTGAAAATGTTCATTTTCAATGAAATATGTTTAGTTCTAAAAGTTTTTTGTGATGCATATATTCATAAATATGAATTATATATTTTATTTAAAGAAATGATAATTGCTGATAGCAATTAATCAAAAACATTTTTAATTAATATAATTAATCAAAAATAAATATAATAATAAAATCATGTAAATTAATGCGTACTTAATCTTCTTATAAGTACGAAATTTTCACACATCAGAAATAAAATAGAATTAACGTAATGAGATATATTTAGTTATAGATTTTTATTTCACATACAATGTAAAATGAAATTAACGTCATGAAATATTTCTAGTTAGAGAAGTACGAGGGGCGTGCAATAAGTAATGCCCTTGACCCATTTCCAGTTGTCTGATCTAGCTGAAATTTCGCATGTGCAATGATTTATATCTATACGGGTTATGTGGCAAATTACAGCTCTGAAATAATTATGGTTTCTGTTTTATAGGTGTTTGAACTGAGTCAGGTGTGAAACGGAGCCTGTTGAATGTCGAGCAGTGATCTGGTTTTTGTATTTGAAAGGATGAACACCACAGGAGACTTTTGATAAAATGAAAGAAACTTATGGTGATAATGCCCCATCATATGACCTTGTAAAACGCTGGCATCGTGAATTCAAACAAGGCCGGAAGTCTGTGGAAACAGCTCCCAGACCTGGTTGCTTCACTTCTGCCATTGATTAGGCATCTGTCCGTCAAGTTGAGGCTGCCATTTTGGAAGATCGGCGCATTACTATTCGCCAAATAGCCCAAGATGTCAAGATTAGTACAGCGTCTGTGGAAACTATCATTTATGACCATTTGCATATGCAAAAGGTATCTGCCAGATGGATTCCCAGGTTGCTCACACCATTCCAGAAGCGAGAATGCGTCGAGTGCTTGAGGATGAATTTGGAGATGTGCCAAGAAGATGAGTCAAAGTTTTTCAAAAGACTGATTACACAGGATGAAACCTGGGTCGATCACTATGATCCAGAGACCAAAGCGCAGTCAATGCAGTGGAAGCACTTGGACTCATCACCTCCAAAGAAGGCAAGGGCGCGGTCCTCCACTGGCAAGGTCATGCTCACAGTCTTCTGGGACCAGGACGGAGTAGTGATGACAGATTTCCCGGTATATATATATATATATATATATATATATATATATATATATATATATATATATATATATAACTACTTAATTTAATCACATAAATTAATATACGAAAGTATAAATTTGTGCGTAAACTTTAAGTATTTACTGCAATAGTGCTCAATATGTAAGTAGAGCTAGTTAGTAATTTATAAAATATATGTGACCATTAAGCTACACTGAATATTCCGCGTTTCCTCCACTCTAGGATTTTCAGGCTTATGCCTGAAAAATCCTTGAAAAACGCGGAATATTCAGTGTAGCTTAATCGCCATATTTATTTTATAACCTACTATATATATATATATATATATATATATGTATATATATATATGTATATATATATATATATATATATTCTCAACCTATATACTCAACGAATTATATATATATAATAAAATCCTATATATATATAATAAAAAAAAACAACAACAATAAAAAACACCGTATAAAAACAACACTAGCGAATAAATACTGGGAACTCAAAGAAAGCAGACATTCGCCGGTAGTCGAATGGAAAATAATTAGACAAGCTACCACGTGTAGGGACCTAGGCGACCCATGTAGATTATGCCTTCATGAATAATTTGCTATCCTGTACTTTAAAGAACCCCAACATCTATTAAACTGTAGAAGAGAAATAGCAAATAACTGTGTTCACAAGGTAAAATTTACTCTAGGATAGCGATACAAAATTGTTTTAAAACTAACAAAAACAATAGAAAATAAACAAATAAATAGATTAAATAAACATGAATATACATAAACAATCACACATATATGTATGTATATATACATATATATATATATGTATATATATGTGCATATATGTATGTACACATATATATATATATTTATATATAAACTAACAATAAAAAAACAAAAAAACAACAACAAAAAACACTAACCTAATTTTAACCTTTGTCCGATACGATGCATGCCCATTGGCTGATAGGAAGGACGCGGTGGATACTAGAAAGCTGATTGGCTAACTAAAATCTCAATAGAAGAGGAGCATATAAAAACGATAAACAACCACAGAATTTGCGCATAAGCCTGAAGAGTCCTAGAGTAGATGAAACGCGGAATATTCAGTGTAGCTTAATCGCCATATATTTTATAAATTACTATATATATATATATATATATATATATATATATATATATATATATATATATATTATTCGTCTTATTATTAATATTATCTATATAAATCTTATCCCTATTCGCTTCGGCCATTTTCATGCTGACCGTCCCTTAAAAAGAAAAGTGGAATATTCCAAATTACTAATTAACATTTGAGTTTAATAATAATAAAAAATAAATAAAAAGATTGGTGTCGCTAATAAGATAAAACCTAGCCATATTATGATTGGATGATGAAAACCCTAGCTACATCCTGATTGGGTAAAAGAAATTTTGCTTACCAATGAGGTAAAAAGAAAATCCGCAGCAACAAATTTGCTTAAAACAAGCTTAAATTATCGCCCCTAAATCAGTTTAAAATATCCACTAACAGGCAACAAAGCATCTCTAATCGTAATTGTTGTTGTTCCAGGTTATACAACGTAACATTTAGTCCATATTCCACGACTTTCTCTTAGTGATCGCCAGCAGCTCATTAATCTCCACCTTTCTGGTTTATCCAATCAAGAAATCGGCCATATATTGAAATGTGATGAGAAAACGACACAAAAGATTGTGCAAAAGCACCAAAACACCGGCAGTGTTCGTGATGCCCCTAAATCTTGTCGTACTAGATTAATTCTAGCTGGGCAGACAATACTATCAAGATCCGCAGCCTAAGAAACAGATTTGAAACGGCTCCCCAAATCCAACAACAGTACAATCTTGTAAAAAGTGCTCTAATTCTACTGTCAGGAACAGATAAAAAGAATTTAATGTTTTTTTTTTTTTTTTTGCGAGGATATATTGCAAGCCAATTATTTCTGTAAAGAACAGAAAGTGCCGTCTGGACCTCGTCAGATGCAATGAAGATCATGACTCTTCATATTGGTCCAAAGTGCTTTTTAGCGATGAAAGCAAGTTCAATAGGCCAAGCAGTGATAGTAGGCAGTACGTCCGACGGAGGAAAGGCGAAGAATTTAATCCTAAATGCTCAGTTTCAACGCTGCAAGGTGGTGGAGGTTCAGTTTTGGTGTAGGACATTATTATTACCAATTGTCCAGGGTCTATAGTTCGCTTGTAGTGTCGAATTAATTCGACCAAGTACATTAATATGTTGACTGAGCATTTTCTACCCTACTTTGGTGGGAATTTGGATGATAATCCCATCTTCATGCAGGATAATGCTCCCATTCACACAGCTGGCAATGTCAAGAGGTTTCTGGAAGAGCATGATATTCCGTGTTTGGATTGGCCTGCACAATCTATCGACCTCAATCCTATGGAAGAACTTTGGACAAAAATTAACGAAAAGTGGGATGCGTTTCCCCGGAGTATTGCTGCAGTCTAATTGAAGGAATTCCCAAAAGATTGTAGGCCGGCAAATTACCGAAGGGCTATTCTACTAAATATTAACTAGTTCATTGTGTTTCTATTTTACTTGTGTTGCATTAATGTCCTAAAGTTACATTTCAATAACAATTTTCCATTGTGCGGTCTTTTTTTTGCCTCCTCAATTTGAAGTTATTTTTTAAAAGTTACGTGAACACTAGAATATTTCAATTAAAAGTTAAATATAAACAGGTAAACTTATAGAATAATAAAAGGCCAATCAAATGAGGTATAGTTTGTGTAAGCAGTTACATTTAATTTTAAATTTGCACTTTTTCAAAAAAATTACAAGCGCAGACTTTCTTTTGCCGCCTGTATATATTGTTGGCATAGTAAAATAACGGTGATTAGGAAATTATATTCCTTTATGTGATAAAGGGGTCGAGAGTATTTTGCCACCTGACCACCAATCTGATGAATAAAAATTAAAATTTCAAAATTATTATTTGTGTATTGGGCAGCCGTTTAGGAAATTGACCCTACCTCTAAATTCCATAAATTACATTTTTTTTCCTTTTCTGGCTTTAATCTCTTACAAACTTAACTTTTATATCTTTAATCTCTTACAAACTTTACTTT
This sequence comes from Euprymna scolopes, assembly GCF_053919585.1. NCBI lineage: Eukaryota > Metazoa > Mollusca > Cephalopoda > Sepiida > Sepiolidae > Euprymna > Euprymna scolopes. The sequence goes on from NC_136491.1 coordinate 157,197,926, forward strand.
CAGATTAAAAAAAATGTTGAAAAATATTTTTTATGAATTTTATCGTCGGGGATCAGTTTTCAATTACAACGATCTACTAAATTGAACGCGTGCTTTGTGCCCACCACCGAGAAAAATATTGCGACTCGATAAGATTAACGTAAAAAAGTGTAAATTGTGGAATTTAGAGGTGGTCATCAATTTCCTAACCCCCCCCCCGACATTTATAGTCTGATCTTAATAACCCACTATAAATATTTACTTCCACTTTTTTCCATATCAGTTTTAACTTATTTCAAACCGATATAAATTATTACATGTCCTGTTGAAATTAGTACAAATTCTAACGCATTTCAAGTGAAAACGTTATTACCTACTAAAGTGTCATGTCAAAATATTTACAATCATAGGGTGCTTTTGTTGGTTAAAGATCTTTTAAACCTACGCATTTCAAGTGAAAACATCATTACCTGCTTATATGCCATGTTGAAATTAGTAAAAAGTTACAACGCATTTCCTGTGTATCATTACCTACTTGCGTCAAAATAAGTAAAATCATAGGATGGTTTTGTTGATTATGGATCTTTTAAGCCTGTGCATTTCAGATGAAAACATTATTACCTACTTATTCCTGCCATACACGTCTGATCGAAAATGTCCTTAAATAATAAAAAATTTGAGCGCCATCAAAACTTACATAAAATCGACCTGACTTAATATCATTCTTCTTCTTCTTCTTCTTCTTCTTCTTCTTCTTCTTCTTCTTATTCTTATTCTTATTCTTCTTCTTATTATTATTATAATTATATTTGCGCCTGAAATGACTACGAATATTTTGTTTTTCAAAAGTGGCACAATCCAAGCGTGTAAATCATTAGTTTTATTCCTTTTTCCTTCTGGTTTCGGAATAAAAATTAAATTAAAAAATTCTGTCTTTAAAAAAATCAAATCAGTTAATCGCCTGCTGTTTATTTCAATTAATTTCTCGAATAAATCGAGATTCGAAAGTTGCGCAGATCTGTCAGCCGTTTGGTCCGACACGAACCGAACATGTCTATTTAAAAACATCCAATAACTTCTCTATGGAACGATGTCTATTACCAGGCGAGATATAGTTAAGCTCGAAACAAGTTTTATTTTCAAGTAACTTACGTGAATATAAACTAACTGGGTACTTGGGAGAACTTTGGAGCTATAAGGAATTTATATATATATAACGCACACACATACATATATATATATAATCAAACGTACACACGTGATTGTGACAGATGTGCGCAACTACTATTTTCACATGATAATCTCAATTCAATTTTAAATATCATTTTCATCGTTCTGTTACAGTTTAATTGCAAATATTATTTAAAGACATAAACTGAACGGACGCATCTCAAAAAGATGTCCTTACAAGTTTCATTGCAAGATTCCACCTGGCACAAAATTTAAGCGCGACATTTCTGTTCCGGTTGAAAAGATGGTTAATTGCGTACAGGTTTCATTTAGTGGATAATTAATAAAATGCTTCAAGAGAAGTCTCCCTTCACAATGGCGGAAAGTTATCGATAGGTGCAGTTAATGAAGCGTTTCCATGTGCGCCTCGGGAAGTCAGAGACCATTTTAAATGATCCTGGGCAAATAACGAATTATAAGGCAGCAAGTATATGGGTTGTCATCTGTTCGGTGTTTAGGATGAAGCTGGCGAGGAAGGGGGATGATCTAATTATTACGCTAGAATATGCTAAGTCATGTTCAAATGGCTGTAATTAAAATCCAGAGAGATTTTACACGGAGTTTCTAATTACTGTCATGAGAATAGATACGCGTTGCCATGTATTTGAATTATCTCGCCCATAATATATATATATATATATATATATATATATATATATATATATATATATATTGTGTACAGAAAGTTGTTAGTTGAGACAGATCATTGGTACCGTCGGTTTCAAGCCCGATAATAAGGCCCGTTTAAGGTATCCTTATGAAGCTCTCTTCAGCCAATATTCGTCTCGAGAAGAATATTGGCTGAAGAGAGCTTGATAAGGATACATTAAACGGGCCTTATTATCGGGCTTGAAACCGACGGTACCAATGATCTGTCTCAACTAACAAATTTCTGTACACAAAATATAAATACGCTCTTACAATTTGGATTTTCCTTTTAATTGAGCACTGTTGGAATTCTTTTTCCAAAAAAAACTAATCATATATATATATATATATATATATATATATATATATATATATATATATATATATATATATACATATATATGTATATATGTTTATCGGAAAAATATGATTCTTCAATTATATTTTAACCTTTATTTATACCAATCTTTTTATTTATGAAGCTCGACGTATTTTAAATATAATATAGAGCATATTAAATAACTGACCAAAAGTCTATATTCCAAAATCCAATATAATGTGCATATTACCAGTTATTTCTTTCAGTATGTAAAAAATGTTCAATTATTGATAGCACATGTTTCGTAGCGCAGAAACAACCATATAACTATTACGTAAATCTTTAAATATATCCGCCCTGACTCATCAAAAGAAAACGAACTCAATTACTTTAAAACGATAAGAAAAAATAATACAGACATGATTACATAAATCATGGAAAAATTGTAACATGAATCCGAAAAAATCCGAAAAAAATCCGAACAAAAAAGTTGCAATTGCGTGTTATGAAATTTACACCATCTATAAACATATAGCTTTGAGGACTGGTTTCTTTTTTTGGAAAACAACTATTTATGAAGTCACTTGACGAGAACTTCTGGTTTTAACCGACCATTTGCATGTCCAGTGTAGCGACCATGTAAATTTGTTTATATTTATAAAAATATATCTTGCTATTCTTCTATTGAACACTCTTAATAACCTCTTAGAGTCACCACTTATTAAGGTCCGGAAGCCACTCAAGGATAAGGGTTAATGAGTGTACGTTAGTTAATGGGGCAATATCGTAGTAATCGTTAGTAGTGGAAATTTGACAAATTAGATTACTTAAGGGGACGGCTAATCAAGAACTTGTTTACGTTGGACTTGAGACTACCGTATATTAGTTAGTTGGAAAGCAGGAAAACGGAACATAGGTCCACAGGCGTGCAGTTCTAAGAAAGAATCTTTGTTCATGGAATCTACGTTAAGGTTTAGGCACAGATAAAAAATGGGGGAAATTACTGATAGTGATTTCAGCTAAACGAGTGTTTTTCGTGAAAGTTTGGCAAAGGGACCCATAAATCAGACGAGCACTTGCCATGAAATATACGATAAAGCAGAGACAGGCTCACAACGTCTCTTCTGTAAGAAATATGTTGCAGGGAAAATAAAATGGCATCCGCCACTAGACTACGAAGTCTATTTTGAACTCTTTCAAGGCAGGATAAGTGTTGTAGCAGCTCTTATCCATATGTGGCAACAGTACTCAATCCTTGAACTCTTATATAGGTCGAGAATTGCATCAGCAGTAAGATATCTACTGAAACGGTAGAAGGATCCCACCATTTTTCTTGCGATCTTGGCAACGGATTAGATGTACACGTTCCATTTCAGATCAAGAGTAAATGGTTAGAGTGGTTGTTTTACGGCATATCAACTGCCATCAGGCTATTCACTGTTGAATCCAGTATAGTATAGGAACCCATTTTGGGTTTATTTATAATAATTCAGTTATTTTGTAGAAGGTTTTTATTTTCAAGCAATTTCTATCTTCAATCGTTAGTTATGTTTGGTTGTCTTTTAGTGGGTTTTGTTGTTTTTGTTCCATGCCCTCTAGAACATGAATTTTGCAATGGAAACAGGAAAAGGGTTATTTTATTAATGTTTGATAGATTTTAAGTTAGAAAACCAGTCGAAGAAGCGAAAAAGGAAAAGTGGGAGAGGAAAGGTGGGCTGTTGTTTTTGTTTTGCAGAACGTAATTAAGTTTTGCAAAAGGAAATAGAAAAAAACATAGATGTTAGATGAATTTTATCTCAGGAAGCCAATATCTTCGGACAGCATGACATGGTTGCACCAGCGTAAAGGTCAGACCAAAAGCTTATAAAAAATGAAGCCTCAATTAGACGAGAGCCATTAATTTCAGTTGATGCCAGACGGGGATCAAAGTGTCGATGTGGGTTAGGGTTAGATAGAAGGTTGGTTTTAGATGCATTAAATTAACCAGTCACCTCTTTCTCTATTGTACCACGTGCTCAAAATCAGAGGAGAGAGAATCAGAGAACTTGGTCATTTACAGCCTTTGAAGTATTGCCATAGATGGTAATGTCATCAGTATAAATGTCTACGAACGATCTTAGGATGTGATGTGGGAGATCATTGATGTAGTTCAGGAAGAGATTTTGGTACAGTATAGACCCCTCAGGGACTCCAGCATTAATACTGTGGGCTTCTGATTTCTGCTTATCAACCACTACTCTTACTCTCATCAAACTATCAGAGAGAATGATTTAATAATCGAAAATATATTTCCAGCTATACCGTACATGGAGACTTTGTGAAGTAGCCCTTTATGCCATACGCTGTCGTAGATCATATTAGTTGGAGATTGCTTGTTGAATTCGAGAAGAGACGTGACCCCTCCACCTCCCTCATCCAACCGTCCGTCGCTGTCTGTGAAGAGATTTGAGACTGAAAAAAACAAACTTACAAAAACTGAATGAGATCTGTAAAAACATTTGTACATAATTCTGCAAAATTAATCTTCTGTAGATAGACTACAATTGTTTGTCTTTCTTCCTGCCTGCTGCTTCGATATTCGCTTTCAGCATACCAGATTTCATGTAACAACCTCAGAGAAGACTAGACTACACGAGCCGAGAACCACCTTCTCGAGTGAGGGGTTACAGTTTACTACACAGATTCCAGCAACTTACCCATGATGCACATGATACTTATCGGTTTGTACAGGCCTTTCTGATAAAGTTTCCAGGGTGTTGTGAAGCACTTCTCCTTAAGGCAGCGTATAAGTAGTTTTGTAAGTGTGGACGCTAGTTCTGATTGAATTTGTTTTAGCACTATAATTGGAATGCCGTCAGGATCAGTTGTTTTACTGTAATCAAGGTTTTTGATTAGCTTGGCAAATATTTGTATGTCGCATGTTCTATTACAGGAGGAAATACGGGTGGTTGATGACCTTGGTTGTACATGGTAGAATTAGCTGCAAAGTTATTGGCAAAGAGTTTGGCTTTGTCCGATCCTGCTGAGATTACTTAAGGTCCATTGATGATGGTTGGGATAGAGCACACGCTTCTGTTCAGGACCCGGTTTGCTATTTGCTAAAACTGGTGGGAACCAAGCCGCTGCTCAGCTACTTTGGACTTAACGAACTGAGCATACAGCCCTCTCGCGTTCTTTATGACTCTTTTACAGTGGTTGCTGGCAGTCGTTAAAGCGGCTTCAGTCTCAGTACATTTGTTACGTTGGAAGCAATGGAAAAAGTGATTTCCGTGTGCAATAGCAGCAGCACATTCTGAAGATGGTGGGCTTTTAGATTTTTGCTGGAATTTATTAAAGGTATGAAGTTGTGTTACAATTAATCATTCCGTCAAATCTGATACATTATTTTAAAACAAAAAAAAATTCGTTTTTATCTTAACTGATACAACCGAGTTGTCGGAAGTTCCAGTGATGACAGAACGAACACAGCACAGGGCAACTTGTGAGAAAAAGGTCTAGGAGACTTGCATACTGACCGTTAGTCGGGCACACGAGTGGGTTCGTGAATAATCTGAGTTAGGTCATAAGCAATGGAGAAATCGTGACAGAACCTCCTCTCATCATCTGTCTTGTTTGAGTGGGCTAACTTTCTACATTGTGAGCATTTAAATCTCCACAGACGTGAATATTAGCCGAAGGATGAGCAGACAGGATGTGGTCAATTTTCTCACATAAAGATTAAAGATATGCTGTTGTCGAGCGATAGAGGACAAATATAAACACAGTGGTGTGAGCAAGTGCAACCCGGAAACACATATAGGGTAATTTAGGGTCTTCTCTGGAGATGTTCCTGCCACATGGAAAGCTATCTTTAATACACACATTCCATATATATAATATACATAACCATATTCCACGATCGGTAGTCCCTTCGAGGTTAATACCACTAACAAACTGAAGAAAAAACCCTAAAGTAAAAAAACAAGCAAAAGTGTATTCATATCCGGCATAAACACAACTGGGTGATTGCACATATTTTTTCTTTTTCTTGTTTGATACAATATGTTTATAACTGAAAATTATTGAAATCTTTAGATATCGTCATTTTATTTAGTTAGTCCCGTATCCAACGCTGTTTCTCACAAAACTGCATTGACATGCCATTCAAATATAACTATTTTCACACTACGTATAATGCCTCAAACAAACTACAATAAAATTAATCTCTCTCTCTCTCTCTCTCTCTCTCTCTATATATATATATATATAAATTTATATATATATATATATATACACACACACATATATATATTAAAGTGTAAGATATTGAAATTATTCAAAGAAAACTATTTTTATTGATGTAATATATACATATCACTTTCTGCTGACTGTTTATATTAACAGTATACAATTCTATTTATCTATCAGTCTATATATCTTTCTTTTATCTTCAAAAGGAAACTAATTTGTATATATATATATATATATATATATATATATATATATATATATATATATATATATATATATATATGTAAAGAAGGAAACATATATATAAAGAAGAACCGCAGTCATAACAGCGATACATTTCCGATTATGAAGAAATCGGTTCCGTTTACACAAAGCAATGGCGATCGGCTATCAACTGATTAAAGAAGACAGATTTATATTGGTTTCGAGTCAAAATATTTCGAAAATATCTTTTGGGAAATTAATGCCCATACTCTTCAACATGAATAAATCAAGTCATAACTTTTTCGTTTGCAAACAGAAAATATGACTAACACACACGGAAGAAATAAAGACAAATGTAGCACATCTTCGCTCATAAAACGTTTTCCACGTATTTCACAAACCAATTTACTTGATTTGATCACTAGAACGATGAGAGATATTTTACTGCACCTCGACTACTTAATTCAGCATTGCTAAATGATGAATTACATCAAAGACTAAGAGTTATTACCTATATCATTATTATTTTTTTTATTATTATCTTATACACAAGTCTCTATCAGTGATTAATCACTGATAATAACCAGTGGTGTTTCCTAGAGTCTGAGTGATCATATGCCACTCCAATGTTTCCAGTACTCTTCCCCTCTTCCGATAACCACTGCTAATAACTTTGCATTATGGCAAGCGCCGCTTATGATTATTTTTTTCTATGACAACGACCATTTGCCTTCCATGGGATTTGGGTTGGCATAAAGATCTCCAAGGTTATATAACTCCCTGTCCTATTCCAGTGAAGGTATGGTTAGTGCTCTCTCTTTTCTGTCTTTCCATCCTCCTACACCCTTCACATCTAATATAACGCCTTCACTTTTTTTGGGGGGGGAACAGAGTTTATAAGACTTCTTACAGTGTCATTTCCTTCATGTCATGTTCCATGTTTTTGTTTTATTTCTCATGCAGGTTTCATGTGACTAGTTCCTGTTCGTAGCTTATGTAGGTTTCCGCATTCGATGATTTTCCTTTATATGTCAAGTGTTTTTATCATTGACGTCCGTTGTCTAATCTCAGATTAATTCTCATTCTTGTTAATCAATTTCCAGTTTGATATGTTTTAGCTTTAATGTAGTTAGTTCAAATCTCATTGTTCTGTAAATCTGCACTAAGCGACTTTGTGTCCTTGTTCAAGTGTCCTTTTCTTAGCATTGTCTAAATAATCCATGTGGCTGTTACTATTCCCATTTTTCTGGTTTTGTCTTTTAGTTTGTCACCTACACATTTTTATATACTTAACAGTCAATTCATACATTTTCTTCTTTTCACGTAGAGTCAGTCGATTTCACCCATGCGGTGTACATGGTCATTGGTTTCCTAGTCTTCTGATCAAGATCCTATGTTCTCCTTTTGTCTGAATGGATCAGTATGTCTTACTAAATATAGTACCCAAGTGTTGTTTACTTTTATTAGATTACTTTAAGTTTGTAAACTGGAACCGATCTTCACGCCATTCAATCTGCACGTTTAGTGATGAAATTCTATTTCAAACTGATTTGTAAACGACCAAGAGACATAACCTCTCATATATATTCAAAGACGCACCAAACGCCGGCAATACAAATAAATAAATAAATAAAATAAAATAAAGCAAAAACAATAAATGCGTGGGTATATAATCTGTCAGTCAAAACATGTTTTCCGGATAAAAAAAAAAAAGAAAATAAAGCGAGATTAACGAAATACTGTTTTTTTTTTGACATCGAATGTCAAAATAAGATTCTCAAGAAAATTATCATATCATGTCAGAAATATAAGACAAGCAAAAGTATTTCATTTGTTTTATATAATGTTCAACACGAAGTTTCACGGCAAGAGAAATAACAAATGCAATCCAACGTTTCTGAATTTTTTAGATGAGGATTGGTTATTTGTGTTATTTGGATTAAGTGGACTACTGTTTTCATCCTGAGGTTCATTTTTACAACGTTTCAGTAGATGTATGTTGTATCTTGTCGACCTGTAGTGCAGTGGTTTTGGAAAAAATCAATTGTAAAAGTGATATTTTCCTGAAGGTTGATGGTTGAATTCTCAGTGTGGACAATTGCGAATTACTTAAGACCTTTATCCAGTCATGGCTGATGGAACAAGAGCATGCATGCTACCCCGTGAAGTAACTAAAAGGGGTTGAAACTCCGTCCAAATTCCCGAATTCGGCAGAAACATTCTCGAGTTCAACAAGATATTCCTAAAGAAGGTCGGAGGTTACATCGACTGAAACATTATGAAAATAACACTCAAGATGAGAACAGTAGTCCGATAAATAAATAATACAACCTAAATAATACGAAGTACAACCCAAATTTATAAAAAGACTGGCTGTATCTAACACGCGTTCTCCGGGAGTTGAATCTATAAAAAGTTACACAAAATATAGGTTAGCAAATAGAAACGTATGGGTTGCGATTTGATCGCATTTCGAATCCAAGCACAAGAATATTACCAGAAACAACAAACAGATTTACAGAAACAACAGATAAATATGCAAAAACAAATTGTAAAATAGCAGGGCATTTTGAAAAAAAAAATATTGTTATAGCAAAACGAACGAGAGCAAGGTTCGAACACTTTTTCTGTAGAGAACAGCGAACTTACTGTAAGAATTTGAATATAAACCCGACGGAGGAATAACTTTTTCTGCGTACTTTATAAGGTACGAAAAAATGTGTCAATTATGGTCCAGTGAATAAAAAATATGCCAGTACTAAAAACGAAAACACAAAATATACGAATTACATTTTGCCGAATAAACCGGAATGTCCTTTGAAGAAACTTTAGAAATTCTATCCAAAATATTCAAAGAACGGGATAGTTTATTTCATAAAAGATATAAATGTTTTAACATGATTAAAGAAGACATTTTAGCATAGGCCGGAAAAATACATACTTAGTGTAAACAGTTCAAACTTAGAGACATATTTACGTGTTTAATATTTGTACAGAGCTTGACATCAAATAAGGATAAAGTGATCCAGTCAAATATATTGACACTATTAGAACAAGATACGAAGATAACATTGCAGAGCATATCGGAAGAGTGCCAGAATAATATCAGACGAGATAAAGTGTACTGAGGAAAAAATGTTGCCCGAATAAATATGGTCAAATATGACAAAAGAAAGAAAAACAAACCCCATGAAAGAAAAAAAAACTTATGAAAGAAAAGAAAAAGAACACTAAAAAAATTATTGCAAAGTATGTGGGGGTTCGAATCATACTTCAATTAGATGTTATTTTAGGAACAAGGTTTATCTCGAATGGTCTAACTTTGACACAAGTTTACACACGTAGATCCAACATATTTTAGCAGAGTACGCCGCAAGGAATATACGACAAGTAATAACTAGGTTCCTTTTTTTTTTTTTTATAACAACAACATTTTTTTTCTCTTTCTTCGGTTACGCGTCACTTTTCGGTGCGGCTGTGACGTCAGTCACGTTTCTAACGTGATCGTACTTTCTAACGTGCTCTCTCTCCTATTTATAGCTTTTTCTTTATCGTTACGTCATTCGGCACACGGCTTGATATTTGTATATAGATTCAATACGCATGCGTGCGATATATTACATGCGTCAGTATGTTGATAAAAATTTTTTACATTAATTTAATACCTGTTCCGAGGTAAATAACAAACAAACAAAAAAAAACCTCAAAAGGTCATACTTAACCATGAATATGTATGTAATATCCTAATACGTAGCCAGTTGTTCATTTATATACGAAAAGAAATTCCATTTGCTCAGGCATTTAAAAATAACGTCTTCATACGTTGACTCGGTTGGTTAGTTGGTTTTCTTTTACCTCATATCAACACTTTTCGGGTTATTTAATGCCGAATCCAAAGATTTTGAAGAAAATTTTTTTTTAATAGAATATATTTGTTGTTTTCAAGTCAGTTTCTATTTAACCCATAGTTGGGACCCTAACAGGTACTACCACTCCGGATCAGAGTGGACCTGGGAGCAATAGTAATTAAAGGGTGGCGCCACACTCCCCAAAGCCCGCAAGATGGAGCCTCACCACTAGATATAGTTTAAGGTCATATCCAGGACCAGAGGAATACTCAATTAACTGTTTTAATAACGGGAATGTATTTTTTATTTACTTTTAGAAATTGCCTGAATCAGTGCCGACATATTTCATATTTGTTGTCCAAGATAAAGTTTTAAATGTTAACAATATATTACAAAGCCAGGAAAATCATTGTACACCCAGATCGTTTGTTACTTTTTCTATTGTGCGAGTTTCATGCATTGCCATTTTCTTTTATAACCTTCAAATTTCCCCTATCTAGAAGTGTAAGCCATGTTTAGTTTCAGAACAGTTTCCGATGTTTCGTTATTCTACACAAGTCCTAGGAGGTGACTGGTTTGCAGTAGACAGAACTGGAGTTGGAATCCACAGAGCAAAAGATTCTTCCCGTGTTGAGACGGAAAAAATATATGGTTATTTATGGGGGAAAGGTCGGTCTTGACTAATTAATGCTGACTAAGCTAACTTAGCTAGATCCTACTTTCACTCTACTCTCACCACAATGTCTCATTTATACTATACATCCATCAGCGTATACATCCTTCTTCAATCGCCAAAAACTCATGCTATGACTAACCTACTTAAACCCAATGTAAAACAATATGCCAAAAGTGGGGCTGGAGGTGAATAAAGAAATTAAAAGTTATACTTACAATGAAAAGAAAGGAAACGTTGTTAGTAATAAGACCCCCCCCCTAATGAAACTGTGGCAGATACATGAATTTGCCAGTCGAAAAAGGTGATGTGGGTCCGATTGCTTTATTACTAACACCTCTTACGAAAATATCGCAAGGGAACCGGCATCTCTGGCAAATCCCATGATCTGTCACCTACTTGGGGGTCTGAGGGAAAAGCGGGGGCTTGAAGATACCTCTCACACACTAGCTAAGTTATGAACTTTAAGTGTCTAAAATAGAACTTAAGCTAAACTATATATTTAACTTTAACCGAATCAAGGTTGACGTTTGTTTTTGGGACCCAAAATCATCAAGCCCAAGGCACGTCCAAATACCACTCAAGTCTTGCACCCCTTATACGACAGATATACGCAACAGACATCCACTTTTCAGCAAAGTCTGATGAAGAGAGTCTAACCCTCTCGGCCCTAATACGAACCTTCAAATAAAAACGAAACATTCGAACAAGGTCGAGAGGAGCCAAGTCCTCAGCTCCATAAACAACTTTCATTGCGAGTCCTCCATACCACACCTCTCATTACTGCTAGCAAGGTCAGACATATTTGTCTCCTAAGCCGATCAGTTGTCGGAACCCAGTTGCTACAAACATTAATAGGTTCCAGGTTGAAAGACGGCACGTTCAGGATGCGAACCATGATCCCAGCAACAAACTCACTCAGCGGCACAATGATGCGACAATAGCAGAAGGCATGATTTAAAGTCTCGTCCTCGTCACCGTTTACAAATAGGCGAACTTGCCAAACCAGCTGAGTGAAGTCTCTTACTGACCCAGAGAGCATTTCGAATTACCAGCCAGGCCAAAGATGCCTCGTCGTTAGTGAGATACCCCAACCCAGGAACCTACGGCCAGATCGAGCTACACTTCCCCCTCGTCAATGTGACCCCCTCAATTGTTTCCTCCTCAACGAATTCCCTTACTAATACTTGATATAATGTCTTTCGAGACAACAGCAGGGTGTCAGAAAGGTGTTCTTTTACCCTTAGAAGGAGCTTCAAAGCGCAGCGACACTCTCGATAGAAGGAGCACTCACCTCGGAGTAATATGTGTGCCTCCCCCTCACTCGAGTACACACTTTTGGCACACCCAGACCGTCCTCAGATCGATGGAGAAAACAAAGCTCACGACGAACCATACCTTTCCAAGCAATAAGAACTTAAACAGAGCCCGTTGCAAATGGAGAAGTGTATCCGACGGGAGTGGAAGGTTTGAGAGACGGTATGTGAATATTGGATATAAGTGTGAAACACACGCTTCTGCTCTCCCCTTAAACGAAAGATTCCTGCAGATCCACCGACTAACGGCAGCACGCACAGCTTTCAGGACATCTAACCAATTCTTCTTAAACAGAGCCCGTTGCAAATGGAGAAGTGTATCCGACGATGTTACATTATAGGCATAGGCAGAGTACTTTACCTTAAGCGCCCGGCAAAGTGATACCGTGTATGGCCGGATTCACCCTTAGCCTACGCAGGAAAGGCTCCAACGCAAGCACATAGAGCAATGGTGATAATGGACAGCTCTGACGAATGGATCGTAATAAACTGGAAGGCTTTGATCTCCTTCCATTCACTTCCACCAGAACCGTAGGATTAGCATAAAGGAGGTGAACCCACGAGCAAAACTGCGGGACAAAACCAGCCGCTGATAGAACTGTCTCCAAGTAACGATGGTCTACCCTATCGAAGTCTTTGAGCTGATCTAAATTGATCAGCGCGGCTTCAGTGTCGACTTTTTCTATGATCAAGCGTATAGAATGCAGATTATCCTGAATTGTCCTGCCTTTCACGGCACAAGTTTGCTCAGGGCTAATCAGACTAGCTAGGACAAGCTGCAGACGATTAACAAGAACCTTCGCCAAAATTTTCAACTCTGCATTAAGCATTGTTAAGGACCGATAATTATCTAACCCAACCCCACCATCTTTCTTTTTGCATAACAGCTTAAGGATACCCATGGTAAAGTGGTTGGGGATTTAACCATTCTTTATCTATGAATTAAATAAAACTGCCAGCAAGGGAACAAAGATGTGCGACATCCTAAAATACACTTCGTAAGGCAGACCATCGATCCCCGGAGACTTGTTAAGATCAACCCGCTTCAAGGCCTCGATGACCTCATCCTCCGCACCTAGCCACTTAAGTCGCCGAAAGGCGAGGAAAGTAAGCCAAATAGGTGTCAAACTGTTCCAATGACAGACCGGGTTCCCTTGTAAATATCTCCTGAAAATGCGACCTACACGCCTCCAGAACGCTTTCTTCTGTGGTCACGGTTTGTCCATCCGGCAATGTGACTTGCGTGATGTGCCGATCGGCCGCTTGTTGAAGCTCGTCCGCACGCAATTCAGCAGCCATATTTGTTGTCTCCTGGGGCATTCTTTTTAACCTAGCCCTAATCGCTAAAGCTTGGTGTTCCATTTTCTGTCAAAGAGGCAAGCTGAGCCTTAATTATGTTTACATTAACACTATCCTCCTCCTCCATCGCCCGATCTAAAGTAGACTCTTGTGTCGCCTTAGTTGCCCTAGATTCTTTGTTGTGTCGTTTGCTAAAATTGGCAGAAAAAGACCTAATGGCATCCTTAAGATTGACTCACCACTTATTCCCAATAACAGCTCCCGTAATTCCCGCTGTAGAGTTAGTAGTAACCCAGTAGCCCTGCACATCAAGCCACGACGTTTTGAGCTTCCAGTAACCGGGCGACTTAGGCTTAGGTCTATCTAAGTTTAGCCGAACGCGAACAAGTCGGTGATCTGAGTAAACTATGTTATGGAAACTTGGACAATCTAATACACCTACATCGACTCACCTAAGAACCGGTCGATATAATTCGAAAGTTGTACAGTACCGGAGCCGCGGCTACCTGTCCAAGTCCACACTACATCACGAGGAATTTTATTCCGGAACTTGTCAATAAGATCAAACTTAGCAAGAAAATTCCGAAAATGGAAAGCATCCCGATCGGTGTTATTGCTCCTAGATGTTAACCCAAGCAATCTAACTCGGGATCCAGGACCGCGTTCCAGTCTCCCGTTAAGATAGCAGTTCGGGAAGTACTTATGAACTACTCAATCCGATGAAGGAAATGGGCAAGCTCGCTATGACAATTAGGCGCATAAACACCGAAACGCACAGTCTTCCTTCCAGATCTATGAAGCACGAGTCACACGACGCAACCAAAGACCTTTTCACTAACTAAGAAACACCTCTCGAGCGAGAATTAAAGTACGGTGAGTAGGCGCTATAGCTCATAGACAACGCATTTAAATGGCCACCTGGAATGAGATGCGTTTCTTGAACACAACAGACATCAACTCCGAGGTGTTGCAGATCCAAGTTTAGTCGAAATTTTCGCGAGTCAGCCCTCAGTCCTCACACATTGATGCTAGCAAGCTTGAGATCCATTATGGTGCCTCAGGGTTGGGTTCCAGAAACAAACATATCCGTCGTCAGCGTGCCGATGGCTCTCCCGAGCGAATAAGTAACCATCTGTGTATCGATGAGCCCATCACGGGAGATACCCCCAACATGCAAGGGATAGCTTAGCTTAGATATCCTATACAGGGAAGGGTGCATCTTTATGGGAACCCGCCCTACACAACAGTTTCTTAAATTTCTGATGTCAGAGTCTTTGAATATTGTTAGAGGAAGTGAAAGTTCAAAAGCTTTATTTGCCTCCTCGACATATTTATCCCTACCCGGGTCATTTATTAACATGGCCTCCTCCAGCATTTGGTCTAGAGTAAGGCGACCAGGGGTCTTCTTCCCAAATACAATTTGCCAGGGATCACGATCAGGATCCCCCGGGATAGCGTCTTCTTTAGCAATTTCTTGAGGAAGAGGGCGGGGATCTCTTACAGACATGGAAACTCCTAAATGTCGCCCCACTCTAGTCTTTGAGTTTGGTTGCGGTCTCCTTTGGGGATACTCTATGGTAATGTGCCCTATCTCACCACACGCCCAACAAATCGGCCGCTTGCCCGCAACGATAATGGGGAATTTCTTGTCCCTCACATCCAAGTGGTAAGGGATTTTGGTAAACACTTCTTTGTCCATTAAAATCTCAAACGTCCAAATATCTTGGTACTCCTCATCTGTTACTGCCACTATATCACCAAATTTAGGGAGGAATGCGCCCAGGTGCTCACCCTCCCCATGAAACGGTAAATTGAAGACAGAGACTGTTGTCCTTCTTTTCCCCATATATTCAGTGCGTAAAACATTCTGGTGTGATAATCTCTGTTTGGGAGATTTTTACGCACTTGTCTTCCGTAGAAAAAAGGGTATTCCAGATATTGTAACTTTTACATTTTATGATACGCTGGGGTCTATGCCTCACTATCGCCAGCAGCTTGGAGACAATTTCCGAGCTTGCTCTAATCACTATTTTAGTTTTCCTGTCGACCACGAAGACGACAAGACTTTTCTTTCTAATAATCTCCAACTTTGGTAAGTCCATGAGTAAACCATTGTCAACAACAAGGTGCTCGTATCTTTTAGCGTTTTCGACGAATTCAGTGACATTAGTTGTTACTTTCGGCGGCTTGTTCTATTTCGAATTTGTAGGGGAGGGAAGAGCAACTTCTGCCCCTGTTTCATCATTGTCTAATAGAGGCGGCGTACGGCCTGTCACGGCCATAGCCAAAACCTGTTAAAAACTGTAATAATAAATGAAATTTTAACAATAACATAAAACTATAACAAGGCATACAAGCAATAACGAAGGCTTACTTTTCAATAAATGAATTTCCCAACATGGTCTGATAATTCTGCACGTGAAAGGCGTGTCAACATGGAAAAAGCATATGTGAAATTGCTACAGAAAGGTTTAATATTTATGGAGCAATTCTGGTTTCTGATTGGTTGGTAGCAGAACGTGAATTAATTCGATTCGTCAGTTCCTAGCAGCATCGTTTTGAAATAGAATCTCCCGACTGTGAGGGATCATACTTTATTATAACCCAAAATATTGTACCACCCTACTTTTTATAATGGGGGAAATCCCTTGTGTTCATTCTGCTCAAAAATAAAATATATTTTCATATCAAATTATACATAACAAAATTAGAAATTATTTGGATCTTAAAATTTTAGCGAAATGTAAAACGACGCCATTTTTAATTGTGTTCAAATATCAAACAGATATATATGTGTACAGAGAAGAGAAAAAAAAAAGAAAATTGGAACGTATTTTTACCTTAAAAGGGGATGCGTTTGTGAAAAAGAAGCCATTTCTTAAATTTGATTATGCAGTTTTGTTCAAAAGAAAAAACAAACGCATATATCTATACATATGAATAAATATACATATAAATAAATATACGTATAAATAAATATACATGCAATATGTACCTGTTTAAAATTAATTAAAACAATGCAAAAAATAGGACATCTTTGATAAATAAGAAAGAAAACTTATGTACACAAAAAGAAAAGTCAATTGTAATTGTTAATTTATGTCCGCCTTAAAATAAGCATGCAAAAAGTATTTTTCGAAAAGAAAATTCGCATAGAAAATGTTTGCTAAAAAATGATGTAAAAATTATTTGTCCAAACGGAAATTTACAAAGAAAATGTTTTAAAAAAATGCCCTTTTTTACGTCTTTTTAAAATATTTCAGTAAAAGTATTAGTTACGCATTAATAGGTTAATACAAACAAAATGGATGCAGTTTAACTTCTTGCTCAGGACTATTTTTTTTTATATATAGAAATTTATCCAGTCGAATCTCCAAACAAGTTTTGAAGAAAAACGCTTTAACTTTATTCTTGTTGCGGGTTTCGTGAATACATCAGCGATACTTTGTTCTGATGATATGAAATTCAAAATAATGGATTCCTTTTTCACCTCGTTTTTTATGAAATGGTATTTTATATCTATATGCTTAGATCTTTGGTTGATTATCGTGTTCTGTGCTAAGACTATACTGGCTAGATTATCACAATTAATTACTACAGGGTTTTTTAGTTAATTCTGGGTCTTTAGGATATCTTAAGGTAGAGTGCTTCTTGGGTCGTATATGTGATCGCGATAAATTCTGCTTCACACGTAGAGAGAGATACAATCTGTTGCTTTTTAGATTTCCATGAAATAATACGCCAATTTTCTGATAGTCTGAAACAATATCCAGATATAATTTTTCGATCTTCGTCGTTTCTCCAATCTGAATCTGAAAATCCTTCTAATTTGAGGGGATCTTTTGATTTTCTAAATACCAACTTCTGTTCTTTAATTCCTTTTAAATAACGCAAAACTTGTTTAGCTTTGTTTAAATCCTTCATTGTCGGTTTTGATAATTTTTGTGATAGTTTTGTTACTGTATAGCATACGTCGGGTCTAGTCGCAGTCATTAAATATACAAGACTGCCTATGATTTCTAGGTATAAATTATCGTTTATTATTTCAGATTCTGTGTGTATATTTTTATAAATATCATTTTCGACCGGTGTAGAGCGTTTCTTGCACTCTCCCATTCCAAAATTTAATAGTATTTTGTCAATGTATCTCGATTGATTCATCGTAACAAGTCCTTTTCTTTGAGTAATTTTATCCTAAAAAAAACAGGATATCTTGCCAAGATCGGTCATTTTGAATCTTTTACTTAATTTGTTCTTAACATCGGTCAACATTATGTCACAATTTTATGCGATTAAAATATCATCGACCTATAAAACCAAAATCAGTAGTTTATTGCCTTTGTGTTGGGTATACAGGGTGACTCCCCCCCCAAAAAAAGGGCCCTAACTCTAATTAGGCCCCGTTTCTTAGTGTTTTGTCCGAATGAAATGAAACTTTGGTCATAACTAGTTTATTATATTCAATTCAAAACATCATATCAAAACACGAGGGTCTTTGGCCTTTTTTTTCTCCGTTGACTGTAAAATGCCCAGAAAAACAATTGAATGTCCTCTGTTTTTTTCTGGTCATCCTGTATAAACAGGGGTCTGCCGCGCATTGTCTAAATTGTTGTTTAATCATATAATCATAAAATACTGTATTTCAACACTGAGCACTCTGCTTTAGAACGTACAATTACTTGTTAAGTCGCCACACAATTACAGCAAATGATTATGTGATGGAATGCTAAAGATTCAGTATTTTTATGGAGCAACTCTGGTTTCTGATTGGTTGCTAGCAGAACGTGACTCCATTTGATTCGTCAGTTCTTATCGCTAGTGCCTATAAATAGAACTTTCGAATTTTTGGTGATCATACTCTACTTCACCTAATGAAGTATATATTTAATATTCTACTTCTGGTGTTGTTGGTTTACCATTTCAAGACTTATTTTTCGATTTATGTCGACCAATCAGTTTACTATTCCTGTCTGATACACACAAGAAAGAATTTAATAAATCAATTATCTGCCTGATATTTCGAGAATGCCGTTACGTCAAAATGAACCTTTTTATGTTATCATGTTTTTATTTCAACAGAAATAAAACTAATAGATATTTTCCGAAAGGAATTAAAATTGACTGCATTATTTTGGTCTGTAGGGATGTCACAGGCACACTTATTTGGTTGCATGCATTCCAAACATTAACCAAATGCACAGTTCCAGGTTCCTCCTGTTTACGGATAAATAGTCATTAAGCACCGATTTCCAGCAAACTATACTACATTAAGCAGCTTTCAATAGAAACCGAGTAATTTACAGGACGGAATGATAAAATTGTCGCCATAGAAAAGACACCATGATTCCATTTCCGTGAGATGAAAACCGGTTTTCTTGTTTTGTTGTAGATCATCTACTAGTTGGCCAGTTGTGTACAAATCCAAAGAGCGACAAAAGCTTTCTATCATGTCTGAAAGTGACACACTGTTCAACGGACGAGATCGGAGAGGCGTCGCTGTACAACTCATGCTCTCTACAGATCCAAGTTATCACAACAGTGCCATCATCAACACCCTACAAAATGCATCGCTCGATTGCCTCGGATAACAGAAATGTTTCCAGGGTGACGAGAACAAAGATTCCGGTCACGCTAATGGTCTTTGGTGCGGTTTCAAGTAAGAGCTACATCATAAAACCTCACATCTTCGAAGTCGACTTGAAAATAAACAGCAAAGTGTACTTGGTTGTGTTGAAGAGTGTGGTAATCCTTTGGTGTACTCAGGTGGCTGCCAAGTATTCGCCGAGCTCTCGTCAGCGCTTATAGAAAAAACATGATTAATGACTGGTACTGAGGCGGTGATTGAGACTGAATGCGGCTATATTTAATTTATTAGAAATGTAAATAATAATAACCAGAAATGTAAATAATAATAAATAGAAAAGTAAATAATAATAACCAGAAATGTAAATAATACTAACTAGAAATGTAAATAATAATAAATAGAAAGGTAAATAATAATAACTAGAAATATAAATAGAAATGTAAATAATAATAAATTAAAAATGTAAATAATAATAACCAGAAATGTAAATAATAATAACTAGAAATGTAAATAATAATAACTGGAAAGGTAAATAATAATAAATAGAAATGTAAATAATAATAACTAGAAATGTAAATAATAATAAATAGAAATGTAAATAATAATAAATAGAAATGTAAATAATAATAAATAGAAATGTAAATAATAATAAATAGAAAATAAATAATAATAAATAGAAATGTAAATAATAATGAATAGAAATGTAAATAATAATAAATAGAAAATAAATAATAATAAATAGAAATGTAAATAATAATAAATAGAAAATAAATAATAATAAATAGAAATGTAAATAATAATAAATAGAAATGTAAATAATAATAAATAGAAAATAAATAATAATAAATAGAAATGTAAATAATAATAAATAGAAATGTAAATAATAATAAATAGAAAATAAATAATAATAAATAGAAATATAAATAATAATAAATAGAAATGTAAATAATAATAAATAGAAATGTAAATAATAATAAATAGAAATGTAAATAATAATAAATAGAAAATAAATAATAATGAATAGAAATGTAAATAATAATAAATAGAAATGTAAATAATAATAAATAGAAATGTAAATAATAATAAATAGAAAATAAATAATAATAAATAGAAATGTAAATAATAATAAATAGAAAATAAATAATAATAAATAGAAATGTAAATAATAATAAATAGAAATGTAAATAATAATAAATAGAAAATAAATAATAATAAATAGAAATGTAAATAATAATAAATAGAAATGTAAATAATAATAAATAGAAATGTAAATAATAATACATAGAAATGTAAATAATAATAAATAGAAATGTAAATAATAATAAATAGAAATGTAAATAATAATAAATAGAAATGTAAATAAAAATAAATAGAAATGTAAATAATAATAAATAGAAATGTAAATAATAATAAATAGAAATGTAAATAATAATAAAAAGAAAATAAATAATAATAAATAGAAATGTAAATAATAATAAATAGAAATGTAAATAATAATAAATAGAAATGTAAATAATAATAAATAAAAATGTAAATAATAATAACTAGAAATATAAATAATAATAAATAGAAATGTAAATAATAATAAATAGAAATGTAAATAATAATAAATAGAAATGTAAATAATAATAAATAGAAATGTAAATAATAATAAATAGAAATGTAAATAATAATAAATAGAAATATAAATAATAATAAATAGAAATGTAAATAATAATAAATAGAAATGTAAATAATAATAAATAGAAATGTAAATAATAATAAATAGAAATGTAAATAATAATAAATAGAAATGTAAATAATAATAGATAGAAATGTAAATAATAATAAATAGAAATGTAAATAATAATAAATAGAAATGTAAATAATAATAAATAGAAATGTAAATAATAATAAATAGAAATGTAAATAATAATAAATATAAATATAAATAATAATAAATAGAAATGTAAATAATAATAAATAGAAAGGTAAATAATAATAAATAGAAATGTAAATAATAATAAATAGAAAATAAATAATAATAAATAGAAATGTAAATAATAATAAATAGAAATGTAAATAATAATAAATAGAAAGGTAAATAATAATAAATAGAGAAGTAAATAATAATAAATAGCAATATAAATAATAATAAATAGAAATGTAAATAATAATAAATAGAAATGTAAATAATAATAAATAGAAATGTAAATAATAATAAATAGAAATGTAAATAATAATAAATAGAAATGTAAATAATAATAAATAGAAAATAAATAATTTTAAATAGAAATGTAAATAATAATAAATAGAAATGTAAATAATAATAAATAGAAAAAAAATAATAATAAATAGAAAAGTAAATAATAATAAATAGAAAAGTAAATAATAATAAATAGAAAAGTAAATAATAATAAATAGAAATGTAAATAATAATAAATAGAAAGGTAAATTAAAATATACTGTATTTATGCATACTATTGTATTTTTAGAATAACAATATTATTGTTTGAATAGAAAAAAAAACACTAAGGCATATATATTTACTTATCAATATAATATATATTGTTAGTAAAAAAAATAGTCACCGCTGAATCGTTTAAACAAGTTAAAGCATAATATAATTACGCATTAAAACATGCAAAAGTAAATATGAGTTTAATGCGAAACCACAAGTTTCATATTTAGCATAATTACTGAGTTATGAAACATATGCAAAAGACATTTGGACAATATGTTTTTAAAAGAAATGTTAAGCATTGAAATCAATACTCCTATGAAACCGTAGTAGCAACTTATCTATACTCCTATAAAACCGTAATCGCAACTTATCTATACTCCTATAACACCGTAGCCACAACTAATCTATACTCCTATAAAACCGTAGCCACAACTTATCTATACTCCTATAAAACCGTAGCCACAACTAATCTATACTCCTATAAAACCGTAGTCGCAACTTATCTATACTCCTATAAAACCGTAGCCACAACTTATCTATACTCCTATAAAACCGTAGTCGCAACTAATCTATACTCCTATAAAACCGTAGTCTAAACTTATCTATACTCCTATAAAACTGTAGTCGAAACTTATCTATACTCCTATAATACCGTAGTCGAAACTAATCTATACTCCTATAAAACCGTAGTCGCAACTAATCTATACTCCTATAAAACCGTAGTCTAAACTTATCTATACTCCTATAAAACCGTAGTCTAAACTTATCTATACTCCTATAATACCGTAGTCGAAACTAATCTATACTCCTATAAAACCGTAGTCGCAACTAATCTATACTCCTATAAAACCGTAGTCTAAACTTATCTATACTCCTATAAAACCGTAGTCGAAACTTATCTATACTCCTATAAAACCGTAGTCGAAACTAATCTATACTCCTATAAAACCGTAGTCGCAACTAATCTATACTCCTATAAAACCGTAGTCGCAACTAATCTATACTCCTATAAAACCGTAGTCTAAACTTATCTATACTCCTATAAAACCGTAGTCTAAACTTATCTATACTCCTATAAAACCGTAGTCGAAACTAATCTATACTCCTATAAAACCGTAGTCGCAACTAATCTATACTCCTATAAAACCGTAGTCGCAACTAATCTATACTCCTATAAAACCGTAGTCTAAAGTTATCTATACTCCTATAAAACCGTAGTCGAAACTTATCTATACTCCTATAAAACCGTAGTCGCAACTAATCTATACTCCTATAAAACCGTAGTCTAAACTTATCTATACTCCTATAAAACCGTAGTCGCAACTAATCTATACTCCTATAATACCGTAGTCGAAACTTATCTATACTCCTATAAAACCGTAGTCGAAACTAATCTATACTCCTATAAAACCGTAGTCGCAACTAATCTATACTCCTATAAAACCGTAGTCTAAACTTATCTATACTCCTATAAAACCGTAGTCGAAACTTATCTATACTCCTATAAAACCGTAGTCGAAACTAATCTATACTCCTATAAAACCGTAGTCGCAACTAATCTATACTCCTATAAAACCGTAGTCTAAACTTATCTATACTCCTATAAAACCGTAGTCGAAACTAATCTATACTCCTATAAAACCGTAGTCGCAACTAATCTATACTCCTATAAAACCGTAGTCTAAACTTATCTATACTCCTATAAAACCGTAGTCGAAACTTATCTATACTCCTATAAAACCGTAGTCGCAACTAATCTATACTCCTATAAAACCGTAGTCTAAACTTATCTATACTCCTATAAAACCGTAGTCGCAACTAATCTATACTCCTATAATACCGTAGTCGAAACTTATCTATACTCCTATAAAACCGTAGTCGAAACTTATCTATACTCCTATAATACCGTAGTCGAAACTTATCTATACTCCTATAAAACCGTAGTCGCAACTAATCTATACTCCTATAAAACCGTAGTCGAAACTTATCTATACTCCTATAAAACCGTAGTCGAAACTAATCTATACTCCTATAAAACCGTAGTCGCAACTAATCTATACCCCTATAAAACCGTAGTCTAAACTTATCTATACTCCTATAAAACCGTAGTCTAAACTTATCTATACTCCTATAAAACCGTAGTCTAAACTTATCTATACTCCTATAAAACCGTAGTCTAAACTTATCTATACTCCTATAAAACCGTAGTCGAAACTTATCTATACTCCTATAATACCGTAGTCGAAACTTATCTATACTCCTATAAAACCGTAGTCGCAACTAATCTATACTCCTATAAAACCGTAGTCGCACCTTATCTATACTCCTATAAAACCGTAGTCGAAACTAATCTATACTCCTATAAAACCGTAGTCGCAACTAATCTATACTCCTATAAAACCGTAGTCTAAACTTATCTATACTCCTATAAAACCGTAGTCTAAACTTATCTATACTCCTATAAAACCGTAGTCGCAACTAATCTATACTCCTATAATACCGTAGTCGAAACTTATCTATACTCCTATAAAACCGTAGCCACAACTTATCTATACTCCTATAAAACCGTAGCCACAACTTATCTATACTCCTATAAAACCGTAGCCACAACTAATCTATACTCCTATAAAACCGTAGTCGCAACTAATCTATACTCCTATAAAACCGTAGTCGCAACTAATCTATACTCCTATAAAACCGTAGTCGCAACTAATCTATACTCCTATAAAACCGTAGCCACAACTTATCTATACTCCTATAAAACCGTAGTCGCAACATATCTATACTCCTATAAAACTGTAGTCGCACCTTATCTATACTCCTATAAAACTGTAGTCGCACCTTATCTATACTCCTATAAAACCGTAGCCACAACTTATCTATACTCCTATAAAATCGTAGTCGAAACTTACCTATACTTCTATAAAACCGTAGTTGCAACTTATATATACTTCTATAAAACCGTAGCCACAACTTATCTATACTCCTATAAAACCGTAGCCACAACTTATCTATACTCCTATAAAACCATAGTCGCAACTTATCTATACTCCTATAAAACCGTAGTCGAAACTTATCTATACTCCTATAAAACCGTAGTCGAAACTTATCCATACTCTTATAAAACCGTAGCCACAACTTATCTATACTCCTATAAAACCGTAGCCACAACTTATCTATACTCCTATAAAACCGTAGCCACAACTTATCTATACTCCTATAAAACCGTAGCCACAACTTATCTATACTCCTATAAAACCGTAGCCACAACTTATCTATACTTCTATAACACCGTAGTCGCAACTTATCTATACTCCTATAAAACCGTAGCCACAACTTATCTATACTCCTATAAAACCGTAGCCACAACTTATCTATACTCCTATAAAACCGTAGCTACAACTTATCTATACTCCTATAAAACCGTAGCCACAACTTATCTATACTTCTATAACACCGTAGCCACAACTTATCTATACTTCTATAACACCGTAGTCGCAACTTATCTATACTCCTATAAAACCGTAGCCACAACTTATCTATACTCCTATAAAACCGTAGCCACAACTTATCTATACTCCTATAAAACACTAGCCACAACTTATCTATACTCCTATAAAACCGTAGCCACAACTTATCTATACTCCTATAAAACCGTAGCCACAACTTATCTATACTCCTATAAAACCGTAGCCACAACTTATCTATACTCCTATAAAACCGTAGCCACAACTTATCTATACTTCTATAACACCGTAGTCGCAACTTATCTATACTCCTATAAAACCGTAGCCACAACTTATCTATACTCCTATAAAACCGTAGCCACAACTTATCTATACTCCTATAAAACCGTAGCCACAACTTATCTATACTCCTATAAAACCGTAGCCACAACTTATCTATACTTCTATAACACCGTAGCCACAACTTATCTATACTTCTATAACACCGTAGTCGCAACTTATCTATACTCCTATAAAACCGTAGCCACAACTTATCTATACTCCTATAAAACCGTAGCCACAACTTATCTATACTCCTATAAAACACCAGCCACAACTTATCTATACTCCTATAAAACCGTAGCCACAACTTATCTATACTCCTATAAAACCGTAGCCACAACTTATCTATACTCCTATAAAACCGTAGCCACAACTTATCTATACTCCTATAAAACCGTAGCCACAACTTATCTATACTCCTATAAAACACTAGCCACAACTTATCTATACTCCTATAAAACCGTAGCCACAACTTATCTATACTCCTATAAAACCGTAGTCGCAACTTATCTATACTCCTATAAAACCGTAGCCACAACTTATCTATACTCCTATAAAACCGTAGCCACAACTTATCTATACTCCTATAAAACCGTAGCCACAACTTATCTATACTCCTATAAAACCGTAGCCACAACTTATCTATACTCCTATAAAACCGTAGTCGCAACTAATCTATACTCCTATAAAACCGTAGCCACAACTTATCTATACTCCTATAATACCGTAGCCACAACTTATCTATACTCCTATAAAACCGTAGCCACAACTTATCTATACTCCTATAAAACCGTAGCCACAACTTATCTATACTCCTATAAAACCGTAGCCACAACTTATCTATACTCCTATAAAACACTAGCCACAACTTATCTATACTCCTATAAAACCGTAGCCACAACTTATCTATACTCCTATAAAACCATAGCCACAACTTATCTATACTTCTATAACACCGTAGTCGCAACTTATCTATACTCCTATAAAACCATAGCCACAACTTATCTATACTTCTATAACACCGTAGTCGCAACTTATCTATACTCCTATAAAACCATAGCCACAACTTATCTATACTTCTATAACACCGTAGTCGCAACTTATCTATACTCCTATAAAACCGTAGCCACAACTTATCTATACTCCTATAAAACCGTAGCCACAACTTATCTATACTCCTATAAAACCGTAGCCACAACTTATCTATACTCCTATAACACCGTAGTCGCAACTTATCTATACTTCTATAACACCGTAGTCGCAACTAATCTATACTCCTATAAAACCGTAGCCACAACTTATCTATACTCCTATAAAACCGTAGCCACAACTTATCTATACTCCTATAAAACCGTAGCCACAACTTATCTATACTCCTATAAAACCGTAGCCACAACTTATCTATACTCCTATAAAACCGTAGCCACAACTTATCTCTACTCCTATAAAACCGTAGCCACAACTTATCTATACTCCTATAAAACCGTAGCCACAACTTATCTATACTCCTATAAAACCGTAGCCACAACTTATCTATACTCCTATAAAACCGTAGCCACAACTTATCCATACTCCTATAAAACCGTAGCCACAACTTATCTATACTCCTATAAAACCGTAGCCACAACTTATCTATACTCCTATAAAACCGTAGCCACAACTTATCTATACTCCTATAAAACCGTAGCCACAACTTATCAATACTCCTATAACACCGTAGCCACAACTTATCTATACTCCTATAACACCGTAGTCGCAACTTATCTATACTTCTATAACACCGTAGTCGCAACTTATCTATACTCCTATCAAACCGTAGCCACAACTTATCTATACTCCTATAAAACCGTAGCCACAACTTATCTATACTCCTATAAAACCGTAGCCACAACTTATCTATACTCCTATAACACCGTAGTCGCAACTTATCTATACTCCTATAAAACCGTAGCCACAACTTATCTATACTCCTATAACACCGTAGTCGCAACTTATCTATACTCCTATAAAACCGTAGCCACAACTTATCTATACTCCTATAACACCGTAGCCACAACTTATCTATACTCCTATAAAACCGTAGCCACAACTTATCTATACTCCTATAACACCGTAGTCGCAACTTATCTATACTTCTATAACACCGTAGTCGCAACTTATCTATACTCCTATCAAACCGTAGCCACAACTTATCTATACTCCTATAAAACCGTAGCCACAACTTATCTATACTCCTATAAAACCTTAGCCACAACTTATCTATACTCCTATAAAACCGTAGCCACAACTTATCTATACTCCTATAAAACCGTAGCCACAACTTATCTATACTTCTATAACACCGTAGTCGCAACTTATCTATACTTCTATAACACCGTAGTCGCAACTAATCTATACTCCTATAAAACCGTAGCCACAACTTATCTATACTCCTATAAAACCGTAGCCACAACTTATCTATACTCCTATAACACCGTAGTCGCAACTTATCTATACTTCTATAACACCGTAGTCGCAACTAATCTATACTCCTATAAAACCGTAGCCACAACTTATCTATACTTCTATAACACCGTAGTCGCAACTTATCTATACTCCTATAAAACCGTAGCCACAACTTATCTATACTCCTATAAAACCGTAGCCACAACTTATCTATACTCCTATAAAACCATAGCCACAACTTATCTATACTTCTATAACACCGTAGTCGCAACTTATCTATACTCCTATAAAACCGTAGCCACAACTTATCTATACTCCTATAAAACCGTAGCCACAACTTATCTATACTCCTATAACACCGTAGTCGCAACTTATCTATACTCCTATAAAACCGTAGCCACAACTTATCTATACTCCTATAAAACCGTAGCCACAACTTATCTATACTCCTATAAAACCGTAGCCACAACTTATCTATACTCCTATAAAACCATAGCCACAACTTATCTATACTCCTATAAAACCGTAGTCTAAACTTATCTATACTCCTATAAAACCATAGCCACAACTTATCTATACTTCTATAACACCGTAGTCGCAACTTATCTATACTCCTATAAAACCATAGCCACAACTTATCTATACTCCTATAAAACCGTAGCCACAACTTATCTATACTCCTATAAAACCGTAGCCACAACTTATCTATACTCCTATAAAACCGTAGCCACAACTTATCTATACTCCTATAAAACCGTAGCCACAACTTATCTATACTCCTATAAAACCGTAGCCACAACTTATCTATACTCCTATAAAACCGTAGCCACAACTTATCTATACTTCTATAACACCGTAGTCGCAACTTATCTATACTCCTATAAAACCGTAGTCGCAACTTATCTATACTCCTATAAAACCGTAGCCACAACTTATCTATACTCCTATAAAACCATAGCCACAACTTATCTATACTTCTATAACACCGTAGTCGCAACTTATCTATACTCCTATAAAACCGTAGCCACAACTTATCTATACTCCTATAAAACCGTAGCCACAACTTATCTATACTCCTATAAAACCGTAGCCACAACTTATCTATACTCCTATAAAACCGTAGCCACAACTTATCTATACTTCTATAACACCGTAGTCGCAACTTATCTATACTTCTATAACACCGTAGTCGCAACTAATCTATACTCCTATAAAACCGTAGCCACAACTTATCTATACTTCTATAACACCGTAGTCGCAACTTATCTATACTCCTATAAAACCGTAGCCACAACTTATCTATACTCCTATAAAACCGTAGCCACAACTTATCTATACTCCTATAAAACCGTAGCCACAACTTATCTATACTCCTATAAAACCGTAGCCACAACTTATCTATACTCCTATAAAACCGTAGCCACAACTTATCTATACTTCTATAACACCGTAGTCGCAACTTATCTATACTCCTATAAAACCGTAGCCACAACTTATCTATACTTCTATAACACCGTAGTCGCAACTTATCTATACTCCTATAAAACCGTAGCCACAACTTATCTATACTCCTATAAAACCGTAGCCACCACGTATCTATACTTCTATAACACCGTAGTCGCAACTTATCTATACTCCTATAAAACCGTAGCCACAACTTATCTATACTCCTATAAAACCGTAGCCACAACTTATCTATACTCCTATAAAACCGTAGCCACAACTTATCTATACTCCTATAAAACCGTAGCCACAACTTATCTATACTTCTATAACACCGTAGTCGCAACTTATCTATACTCCTATAAAACCGTAGCCACAACTTATCTATACTCCTATAAAACCGTAGCCACAACTTATCTATACTTCTATTACACCGTAGTCGCAACTTATCTATACTCCTATAAAACCGTAGCCACAACTTATCTATACTCCTATAAAACCGTAGCCACAACTTATCTATACTCCTATAAAACCGTAGCCACAACTTATCTATACTCCTATAAAACCGTAGCCACAACTTATCTATACTCCTATAAAACCGTAGCCACAACTTATCTATACTTCTATAACACCGTAGTCGCAACTTATCTATACTCCTATAAAACCGTAGCCACAACTTATCTATACTCCTATAAAACCGTAGCCACAACTTATCTATACTCCTATAACACCGTAGTCGCAACTTATCTATACTCCTATAAAACCGTAGCCACAACTTATCTATACTCCTATAAAACCGTAGCCACAACTTATCTATACTTCTATAACACCGTAGTCGCAACTTATCTATACTCCTATAAAACCGTAGCCACAACTTATCTATACTCCTATAAAACCGTAGCCACAACTTATCTATACTCCTATAAAACCGTAGCCACAACTTATCTATACTCCTATAAAACCGTAGCCACAACTTATCTATACTCCTATAAAACCGTAGCCACAACTTATCTATACTTCTATAACACCGTAGTCGCAACTTATCTATACTCCTATAAAACCGTAGCCACAACTTATCTATACTTCTATAACACCGTAGTCGCAACTTATCTATACTCCTATAAAACCGTAGCCACAACTTATCTATACTCCTATAAAACCATAGCCACAACTTATCTATACTCCTATAAAACCGTAGCCACAACTTATCTATACTCCTATAAAACCGTAGCCACAACTTATCTATACTCCTATAACACCGTAGTCGCAACTTATCTATACTCCTATTAAACCGTAGCCACAACTTATCTATACTCCTATAAAACCGTAGCCACAACTTATCTATACTCCTATAACACCGTAGTCGCAACTTATCTATACTCCTATAAAACCGTAGCCACAACTTATCAATACTCCTATAAAACCGTAGCCACAACTTATCTATACTTCTATAACACCGTAGTCGCAACTTATCTATACTCCTATAAAACCGTAGCCACAACTTATCTATACTCCTATAAAACCGTAGCCACAACTTATCTATACTCCTATAAAACCGTAGCCACAACTTATCTATACTCCTATAAAACCGTAGCCACAACTTATCTATACTTCTATAACACCGTAGTCGCAACTTATCTATACTCCTATAAAACCGTAGCCACAACTTATCTATACTCCTATAAAACCGTAGCCACAACTTATCTATACTCCTATAAAACCATAGTCGCAACTTATCCATATTCCTATAAAACCGTAGCCACAACATATCTATACTCCTATAACACCGTAGTCGCGACCTATCTATACTCCTATAAACCATAACCACAACTTATCTATACTCCTATAAAACTGTAGCCACAACTTATCTATACTTCTATAACACCGTAGTCGCAACTTATCTATACTCCTATAAAACCGTAGCCACAACTTATCTATACTCCCATAAAACCGTAGCCACAACTTATCTATACTCCTATAAAACCGTAGCCACAACTTATCTATACTCCTATAAAACCGTAGCCACAACTTATCTATACTTCTATAACACCGTAGTCGCAACTTATCTATACTCCTATAAAACCGTAGCCACAACTTATCTATACTCCTATAAAACCGTAGCCACAACTTATCTATACTTCTATAACACCGTAGTCGCAACTTATCTATACTTCTATAACACCGTAGTCGCAACTAATCTATACTCCTATAAAACCGTAGCCACAACTTATCTATACTTCTATAACACCGTAGTCGCAACTTATCTATACTCCTATAAAACCGTAGCCACAACTTATCTATACTCCTATAAAACCGTAGCCACAACTTATCTATACTCCTATAAAACCGTAGCCACAACTTATCTATACTCCTATAAAACCGTAGCCACAACTTATCTATACTCCTATAAAACCGTAGCCACAACTTATCTATACTTCTATAACACTGTAGTCGCAACTTATCTATACTCCTATAAAACCGTAGCCACAACTTATCTATACTCCTATAAAACCGTAGCCACAACTTATCTATACTCCTATAAAACCGTAGCCACAACTTATCTATACTCCTATAAAACCGTAGCCACAACTTATCTATACTCCTATAAAACCGTAGCCACAACTTATCTATACTTCTATAAAACCGTAGCCACAACTTATCTATACTCCTATAAAATTGTAGCCACAACTTATCTATACTTCTATAAAACCGTAGCCACAACTTATCTATACTCCTATAAAACCGTAGCCACAACTTATCTATACTCCTATAAAACCGTAGCCACAACTTATCTATACTTCTATAACACCGTAGTCGCAACTTATCTATACTCCTATAAAACCGTAGCCACAACTTATCTATACTCCTATAAAACCGTAGCCACAACTTATCTATACTCCTATAAAACCGTAGCCACAACTTATCTATACTCCTATAAAACCGTAGCCACAACTTATCTATACTCCTATAAAACCGTAGCCACAACTTATCTATACTCCTATAAAACCGTAGCCACAACTTATCTATACTCCTATAAAACCGTAGCCACAACTTATCTATACTTCTATAACACCGTAGTCGCAACTTATCTATACTCCTATAAAACCGTAGCCACAACTTATCTATACTCCTATAAAACCGTAGCCACAACTTATCTATACTTCTATAACACCGTAGTCGCAACTTATCTATACTCCTATAAAACCGTAGCCACAACTTATCTATACTCCTATAAAACCGTAGCCACAACTTATCTATACTCCTATAAAACCGTAGCCACAACTTATCTATACTCCTATAAAACCGTAGCCACAACTTATCTATACTCCTATAACACCGTAGTCGCAACTTATCTATACTCCTATAAAACCGTAGCCACAACTTATCAATACTCCTATAAAACCGTAGCCACAACTTATCTATACTTCTATAACACCGTAGTCGCAACTTATCTATACTCCTATAAAACCGTAGCCACAACTTATCTATACTTCTATAAAACCGTAGCCACAACTTATCTATACTCCTATAAAACCGTAGCCACAACTTATCTATACTTCTATAACACCGTAGTCGCAACTTATCTATACTCCTATAAAACCGTAGCCACAACTTATCTATACTCCTATAAAACCGTAGCCACAACTTATCTATACTCCTATAAAACCATAGTCGCAACTTATCCATATTCCTATAAAACCGTAGCCACAACATATCTATACTCCTATAACACCGTAGTCGCGACCTATCTATACTCCTATAAACCATAACCACAACTTATCTATACTCCTATAAAACTGTAGCCACAACTTATCTATTCTTCTATAACACCGTAGTCGCAACTTATCTATACTCCTATAAAACCGTAGCCACAACTTATCTATACTCCTATAAAACCGTAGCCACAACTTATCTATACTCCTATAAAACCGTAGCCACAACTTATCTATACTCCTATAAAACCGTAGCCACAACTTATCTATACTCCTATAAAACCGTAGCCACAACTTATCTATACTCCTATAAAACCGTAGCCACAACTTATCTATACTCCTATAAAACCGTAGCCACAACTTATCTATACTCCTATAAAACCGTAGCCACAACTTATCTATACTCCTATAAAACCGTAGCCACAACTTATCTATACTCCTATAAAACCGTAGCCACAACTTATCTATACTTCTATAACACCGTAGTCGCAACTTATCTATACTCCTATAAAACCGTAGCCACAACTTATCTATACTCCTATAAAACCGTAGCCACAACTTATCTATACTCCTATAAAACCGTAGCCACAACTTATCTATACTCCTATAAAACCGTAGCCACAACTTATCTATACTTCTATAACACCGTAGCCACAACTTATCTATACTCCTATAAAACCGTAGCCACAACTTATCTATACTCCTATAAAACCGTAGCCACAACTTATCTATACTCCTATAAAACCATAGTCGCAACTTATCCATATTCCTATAAAACCGTAGCCACAACATATCTATACTCCTATAACACCGTAGTCGCGACCTATCTATACTCCTATAAACCATAACCACAACTTATCTATACTCCTATAAAACTGTAGCCACAACTTATCTATACTCCTATAAAACCGTAGTCGCAACTTATCTATACTCCTATAACACCGTAGCCACAACTTATCTATACTCCTATAAAACCATAGTCGCAACTTATCTATACTCCTATAAAACCGTAGTCGCAACTTATCTATACTCCTATAAAATCGTAGTCGAAACTTACCTATACTTCTATAAAACCGTAGTTGCAACTTATATATACTTCTATAAAACCGTAGCCACAACTTATCTATACTCCTATAAAACCGTAGCCACAACTTATCTATACTCCTATAAAACCGTAGTCGCAACTAATCTATACTCCTATAAAACCGTAGCCACAACTTATCTATACTCTTATAAAACCGGAGCCACAACTTATCTATACTCTTATAAAACCGGAGCCACAACTTATTTATACTCCTATAAAACCGTAGCCACAACTTATCTATACTCCTATAAAACCGTAGCCACAACTTATCTATACTCCTATAAAACCGTAGTCGCAACATATCTATACTCCTATAAAACCGTAGCCACAACTTATCTATACTCTTATAAAACCGGAGCCACAACTTATTTATACTCCTATAAAACCGTAGCCACAACTTATCTATACTCCTATAAAACCGTAGTAGCAACTTATCTATACTCCTATAAAACCATAGTCGCAACTTATCTATACTCCTATAATTTTTTTTGTGTATTGATATTCATATTAAACACCCTTTTTCATATTTATTAAAAAAGAAAATACAACTTTTTTACATATAGCTCGTGGAATTGCATTCTTCTGCAAAATATCTTACTAATTTGCATATTATTTGAAACATTCATTTTAATTAATTCCTTATTAGATTTTTTTTCGGTTTTCTTATGGGTGATCATCTTTAGTTAAGGATTATGTGTAATTATATTCATGCAGATATTCTGCATGATTTATACTTGCGTTATATTTGCGAAAAACTCTTCTTGTAAACGCTAACCTCTTTCTAAATGTATTTATGTATGCGTATATATATATATATATATATATATATATATATATATATATATATATATATATATGTTTAAAAAAGTTTGCCTACCAAACATCTATCAATTTTTGGTCCGCAGACATGAAAATTCATATATAGAGTATTCGATCACATGCGAAACTTTTTATTTTTATCTTAACCGGGAAAAATCGGTGCAAAATGTGAACAAAAAAGAAGAATCTTGCCAGAGGAAGGTGGAAGACGGCATTACGAATATACATGCATAACGTAATAGCTATTGTTTTGTGTTTTAACTTTTAGCTCTGCAGCAAACATGTCTTCATAGCTCAGGTATTAACAACAAAGGAAAAAGTAAATCGTAGGCTAAACGTTTTAGTTTCGTTTCTCGGTTGTGGCGTACGAGTCATTTTTGAAAACTTTTTTTAATCATTACTATATTTCAGGTCCAATATAATAAAATAATAAATACGAAATCTGCATTAACTAAAATATCATATTTAAGCGTATTTTACGATCGGGCAATACTTGGTGGCATGCTAGTTATGAATATCTTTTTTGAAAAAAATATTTGTAAACTAGCAGAACTAGTATCCCGGAATTGCCCGAGAGAAATATAAAAAATGATCTAACAAAATAGAACATCTCAATAATAATATTGCGATATCGAAGAAAGTTTTACATATTTTTTTGTTTGAGAAGAAGCAAGAATCATACGACGTAGGTTTGTTTTCATCTTATAGTATTCAGTGTCAAATTATTAAGGAAATATAAGTATGAAATAAAATTTTGAATATTCCAAAATATGCAAAAGTCGGTAAAATATAGTTATGATCGTGATGGTTTATTACAATATGTTCTGAAAATACGAAACCATTCGGACGCTATTTATGTAAAAAAAAGTTATTTAAAAATGATACAGTCCCAGAAAAAAGTAGGGGCATCAAAAACACGTCTTAATTGCTTGAAATCTAGCCAGCTAATAGATTGAAAATATTGTAAAGTAATTTCGTGGTTTCCGTTCTGAATCACCGCTGGCAATAAAGGTGTCACTTAAACTTTTCTATTCAAACAACGGCCCTCGTAATATAACATCTATAAAAAGTAACTTAACGTGCGAACAAGTACTCCTTGAAATTTGTGTTGTACATAATAAAATACATACGGTGAATATATTGTATGAAACCGGAAGTTACTTGTACAGTGTTTCGTTTTGAAATAAAAAATAATTTTTTTTAATTAATTCTAGCCATATACTTTTAATTATTAAAAACAACTGTAACTGTTTTTGTTAATTTATTTTAAAACTCTCTTAATATTTTGATGGGTTATACATTCGAAAGAAATAAAATATTTAAGAATTGACAGGTAAAATTTTTTTCTATTTCGTTTTAAGATAATATAAATGCATAACATACGTTTGTAACCTCCTGCGGAAAGAAATGCAGATCCAAGTAAGTGCCTTTTTGGCTTTTGATTTAATTGATCTATTATATTTATTGATTATTCAATGAAGTGAACGATGAATCCATTTTCTATTAATGAAATCCATTAAAATTTATTTATTTTTTCTAAATGCACTTGATTTTCTAGGCCAGAAAGCAATATTTAGGTTCAACTGTGAGAATCCGATACATCAGATAAAGATAGTAAGTTACATTTCTAAGAGATTCTTCTGTAGATTGATGTTTCAACCCTTCTCATCAACACAAGAACAAACCAAATAGCATATACTGTAATACGTTGTCCATATCTGCTTGTAATTCTTCTTATATATAACTTACAATGAACATTGTTTTACTATTTTGAATACCTTAGATCGATATACATTGTATATATATATATATATATATATATATATATATATACATACATACATATATATATATATGTATGTATACAAAAGAAAGTACGCATTTATAATTATTTCCAAAACTGCAAATTTAAGCTAAAGTTAATGTAACTGTTTAAACAAACTATACCTCATTTGATTAGCCTTTTATTCTTCTATAATTTTACCTGTTCATATTTGACTTTTCATTGAAATATTCTAGTGTTCACGTCAATCAAAAAAACAACAACTTCAAATTGAGAAGGCAAAATGAAAGTTCGCACAATGAAAAATTGTTATTTAAATGTAACTTTAGGACATTAATGCAACCCAATAAAACAGAAACACAATAAACTAGTTAATATTTAGCAGCATAGCTATTCTGCAATTTGGTAGCCTGCTTGCAATCTTTTGGGAATTCCTTGAATTAGACTGCAACAATACTCCGGGGAAAGGGCATCCCACCTTTCTTTTATTTTTGTCCAAATTCTTCCAAATTTGAAATTTTATCATTGCATAGCTGTTACTTGATATTATGTCATACATTTTTATAGGATTGAGATCTGAAGATTGCGCAAACACGGAATGTCATGCTCTTCCAGGAACCTCTTGAAATTGCCAGCGTTGTGAATGGAGCATTATCCCGCATAAAGATGAGATTATTATCCAAATTCCGAAGT
The DNA here is from genome assembly GCF_053919585.1 of Euprymna scolopes. Taxonomy (NCBI): domain Eukaryota; kingdom Metazoa; phylum Mollusca; class Cephalopoda; order Sepiida; family Sepiolidae; genus Euprymna; species Euprymna scolopes. Next base: position 157,235,467 of record NC_136491.1, read on the forward strand.
AGAGTAAAAAATGCTCAGTCAACATTTAATTAATTCGACATTATAAAAGGAACTATAGGCTTTGGCCCATTGGTACTAAAATTGCTCCACACCAAAACTGCACCTCCACTACCTTACAGCGTTGAAACTGAGCACATAGGATTAAATTTTTCGTCTTTCCTCTTACGGACGTACTGCCTACCATCATTGCCTAGCGTATTGAACTTGCTTTCGTCGCTTAAAAGCACTTTTGACCAATATGAAGAGTCATGATCTTCATTGCATCTGACAAAGTCCAGACGGCACTTTCTATTCTTTAAAGAAATCATTGGCTAACATATTGCAACATATCCTCGCAAATTAAATTCCTTTCATCTGTTCTTGACAGTAAAAAAGAGAACTTTTTAACAAGATTGCACTGTTGTTAGATTTGGGAAGCCGTTTCAAATCTATTTCCTAGGCTGCAGATCTTGATAGCACTGTCTTCCCTGTTAGAAGTAACTCTCGTACGATCAGATTTAGACACAAACTATTCCTTTAGATAAAAACATAATTTATATACTTAATTTGTTAAATAAGCCATTGTAGCACGTTCTGGACCTATCTGATTAAATTAATTATTAAATCATAGTCGTCTTCTAGTAATCAATGAACCTAAAACACACACGCCCTGAATTACCTCCCTTTAACCATTTAAGAAACAAAATCTACCCAGTTTCAAACAGAATTAACTACCAGTACTTAACATATTGGATTATCTCCATTCAAATCATCCTAAGCAACGACATAAAAACATTTTTCAAGTAGAATAACTATGAATTTTCAGACAGTAAATAGATTAGAACACTTCACCCGAAATGTCCTACAAGGTTTATATATATTTAATACACTCATTTTATTTTATTCTCATATTCAATCAAATTCTAAACCTGAAATGGTATTAAATTCATGTACCAATAGAACGATAATCTATAAACATTACTTGCCACTAATACGAAACTAAAACTAACCGTAACGTCTTTACAAGTTTGTTACGGCCATAATATAAATATAGAAACAAAATTAAAAAAAAAATATTTTTACAAAAAAAAAAAAATAGAATAAAATAAAATAAAGGAATTTAGGAACCCAACAAATGGGATATGTATAAAAAGTTTTTTTTAATAGCTTAGGGCTCTCCGTAGAAACTTCCCATAACTCTGTTCTTAAATAAGGATACGAAAATTAGGCGATACATTAATATTTAAATGGGCTTTTCCGTAACCAAACCAAGGTAAATGTTATATATATATATATATATATATATATATAGAGAGAGAGAGAGAGAGAGAGAAAGAGAGAGAGAAAGAGAGAGAAATAAAAAGGAACCAACCTTATTATGTGTTTATCAACGTTTCGTCTTTATTTTGAGACTTCCTCTTTTCCGAAATAAAGACGAAACGTTGATGAACACATAATACGGTTTGTTCCTTTTTATTTCTCTATTTTGTCGGAATACTATTTCCATTATTTTCATCATATATATATATATATATATATATATATATATATATATATATAGAGAGAGAGAGAGAGAGAGAGAAAGGGGCATAGAGAGACGTGTTTCGTCGTCAATACGGTTCATCAGTTTGGCTAGATCTAGCATGATTCAGTAGGGGAACCCAGGTGTACTGCACCATGTTCTCTACTAATTGATCCAAACGATAGTAGTAGATGTTTTATCGCATATAAATGAAGGCATTAATTTATTTCTGTTTTTTTTACAAAACTGATAACAAAAGTACTAATTTTTTTTCCGGAAGGCACATACCTAACTCTACGTTGAATACGTATGCGCATTTAAATATCATTGTTACTTATTAGAAGTGCATATATTTCCACGAAGTAGAGTGGTGTCATCTGTAATAGTCTATGTTGAATTAAAACCATATGGTTAAATAAACTATTTATATGCAATGAATACTGTCTAATTTGTTTCTTTCATTAAATACTCCCATACACAAATCAAACAATACAATATTTTTATATTGCTATATTTAAGTAAGTCGAAAACAAACCATGCCAGCTACACATTATTTAACTAGGAAGTGATTTGAATGTTTTTGTTATTAAACAAAATCCAGACAAGGCGTGAAACAACTTGATGTAATAGTCAACAAGAATTAAAGATAATTATCGTGAAACAGGACATGTATGTTAAACTTCGTCTTTAAGAGACAAATGTATCGTAGTCGTTAATGTGGAGACCCTACACGTTGTACACACTGTCACAAAAACATAAGAAAAGAAGAGGAAAAAATTAACTTGCTGTTTCATTTTTTAACAAAATACATTTATCCTTCTTCATCGGCGACACATGACTTCTCGTCTAGTCTGTGACGTCACTCATGTATCTAACGTGATCATTGGTCTGTTCACACGTTTTTCTTCCTTATTATTTGTCGTGACGTCACCTCACACACTACTCCGTCACTTGCATATAACTACTATACATTCGTCCGCGCTCTTACACTAAGGCTATAAATAGGAGGAAAACAGTCAGCAGTAAAAGAGTTCTACAAGTTATTGGAAAAAAGCTTCTGGTATAGAAAGCTGCATTACTGTTGTGGCCTTAAAATACTTGAACAAAGATATGGTTTAGAAATAGTTGTTTTTGTTTACAACAAGACAGAATAAATAGAGAACGATAGCTGCAGTACCTAACGCCGATATGGCGTACTATGTAGGATTTTCTAGAGAGAGATTGGATTCACTTTCGAGTTTCGCTAGTACTCTTCCTCTAATTTGAGCATTCTTTGCCGACACGAGTCCTTGAGTAAAAATAAGGCATTTAAAATAATCTACTCACAATTCTGCTCGTCTAAAATCGTTACAGTACTTGTTTACGACCAATAAGAACGCTTAATAATCTCTTTATTCTTCTGTCCCAATAAAAACATTTCCAAACTTTGTAGAACAATAGCTAATTGGGCTGAACAGTTATGATAGTAACGTCATAGTTTCCGCGAACTCTAGGTTTGTGTTTTAAAGGTAGAATGTTGTCTACAAATCTGAGGTATCCCGCAATTCCTTATTTTCGTAAAGTAGTCCAACTTTATTCACACCATACCAGTTTTCACAACCGACGTTTAAAAGAGTTTTGTACTTCCTAAAGGAAGCGCCAAACGTTTAGCCTTCATCAGGCACGCAGGTAACGGTCTCCATGGTTTTTCATATTGTGCATTACGAAAAGAATGCGTTATTGTTAGTGCTTAGTTTATTAGCCAAGCTTTTGAAATAATTGTTGATTTTTTTAGACGTTCTTCCATTTGGAACTGTTAATTTATAGATTTTGTTGTTATTGGATGAACCTTTATTCCGTTTCCTGCTGTTGCAGGTTCGGCTGTTTTTGTGTTTGGAGCATCTGAACAAGAATTGCCTTGAAATCATTTATCTTGTAGCTGCTTTTTCAGGAACGAAAAAAAATGTTTTATTTTTTTTATTACAGTTTATTGCTGTACGTTGAACAAAGGTCAGGTTTTTTTAGCCGAAAGGAAAAAGACTTATTTGATTAAAGAAAATATTGCTTGCCGATTTATTATTTTCGTTTACAATAGAAATATTCTTCTCTTTAGTGACCGATAAAAACGATGTTTTTTTCGTTTTTATATCATTAGTTAAGAGACTTTACGAAGTATTTTTGGAGTTCCATTGTCGAATAGTTTCGATGTGAAATTATTGATACATGTTTACCCTTTTCCTTTTTTGTTCGAAAACAGATTTTATTGTTGATGGTCCATTCTTTGTTCGAAAAGAGATTTTGTTGTTGGTGGTCCATTCTTTGTTCGAAAAGAGATTTTGTTGTTGGTGGTCCATTCTTTGTTCGAAAAGAGATTTTGTTGTTGGTGGTCCATTCTTTGTTCGAAAAGAGATTTTGTTGTTGGTGGTCCATTCTTTGTTCGAAAACAATTTTGTTGTTGATGGTCCATTCTTTGTTCGAAAAGAGATTTTGTTGTTGGTGGTCCATTCTTTGTTCGAAAAGAGATTTTGTTGTTGGTGGTCCATTCTTTGTTCGAAAAGAGATTTTGTTGTTGGTGGTCCATTCTTTGTTCGAAAAGAGATTTTGTTGTTGGTGGTCCATTCTTTGTTCGAAAACAATTTTGTTGTTGATGGTCCATTCTTTGTTCGAAAAGAGATTTTGTTGTTAGTGGTCCATTCTTTGTTCGAAAACAGATTCTGTTGTTGGTGGTCCATTCTTTGTTCGAAAAGAGATTTTGTTGTTGGTGGTCCATTCTTTGTTCAAAAAGAGATTTTGTTGTTGGTGGTTCATTCTTTGTTCGAAAAGAGATTTTGTTGTTGGTGGTCCATTCTTTGTTCGAAAAGAGATTTTGTTGTTGGTGGTCCATTTCGGAATTCGAGTTCTTCGTTCCCAGATTTGTTGTTCCTTTTTATGAATTCGAGTTCCTAGTAACCAAGCCGTGGCCTGAAAAGCGTCACGAAGAAAAACTCGAACAGAGATATGGTTTAGAAAAGATATAGTTTTGTATTTAGAGCAAGAGAGAATATATAAATAACGAGTCGTAGTACTCAAAGTCAATCTGGTGTACTACAAAATATGGTGTACTACAAAATATGGTGGACTACGAAATATGGTGGGCGACGAAATATGGTGGGCGACGAAATATGGTGTACTACGAAATATGTTGTACTACAAAATATGATGTACTACGAAATATGGTGTACTACGAAATATGGTGGGCGACGAAATATGGTGTACTACAAAATATGGTGTACTACGAAATATGGTGTACTACGAAATATGGTGTACTACAAAATATGGTGTACTACGAAATATGTTGTACTACGAAATATGGTGTACTACGAAATATGTTGTACTACAAAATATGGTGTACTACGAAATATGGTGGGCGACGAAATATGGTGTACTACAAAATATGGTGTACTACGAAATATGTTGTACTACGAAATATGGTGTACTACGAAATATGGTGTACTACGAAATATGGTGTACTACAAAATATGGTGTACTACAAAATATGGTGTACTACGAAATATGGTGGGCGACGAAATATGGTGTACTACAAAATATGGTGTACTACGAAATATGTTGTACTACAAAATATGGTGTACTACGAAATATGGTGGGCGACGAAATATGGTGTACTACAAAATATGGTGTACTACGAAATATGTTGTACTACGAAATATGGTGTACTACGAAATATGTTGTACTACAAAATATGGTGTACTACGAAATATGGTGGGCGACGAAATATGGTGTACTACAAAATATGGTGTACTACGAAATATGTTGTACTACGAAATATGGTGTACTACAAAATATGTTGTACTACGAAATATGGTGTACTACAAAATATGGTGTACTACGAAATATGTTGTACTACAAAATATGGTGTACTACAAAATATGGTGTACTACGAAATATGGTGGGCGACGAAATATGGTGTACTACAAAATATGGTGTACTACGAAATATGTTGTACTACGAAATATGGTGTACTACAAAATATGGTGTACTACGAAATATGTTGTACTACGAAATATGGTGTACTACGAAATATGGTGTACTACAAAATATGGTGTACTACGACATATGGTGGGCGACGAAATATGGTGTACTACAAAATATGGTGTACTACGAAATATGGTGTACTACGAAATATGGTGTACTACGAAATATGGTGTACTACAAAATATGGTGTACTACAAAATATGGTGTACTACGAAATATGTTGTACTACGAAATATGGTGTACTACAAAATATGGTGTATTACGAAATATGGTGTACTACGAAATATGGTGTACTACGAAATATGGTGGGCGAAGAAATATGGTGTACTACAAAATATGGTGTACTACAAAATATGATGTACTACAAAATATGGTGTACTACGAAATATGGTGTACTACAAAATATGGTGTACTACGAAATATGGTGTACTGCGAAATATGGTGGGCGACGAAATATGGTATTCAACAAAATATGGGTTACTACGAAATACACACACACACCCATTAGTCGGCAACTCTCGGTATATTTATACAGTTCGAAATAGTTCATGTATAAATGAGTCAACAAGACAAAAACTGAATTGATGATCATTGTCCCAAGGATTCAAACGATCGAAAGGAAGGAAGCAGAGAGTAGATCAAATACTTCCGAAAAACACATGCCATCATAGTGTTTAAACAAAGACTGAGACTAGCAACATGACACCTGCAAGGGGGTGGTTGCAGAGAAAAAGAAATAATTGAAAGAATTCGGAAAAACATCTTTATATAAGATATTAAATAATAATATATTACTAAGATTGTCGTCTTATGATTGGTATCGGCGAAAACATTGAACGACCAAGGGAAATTAGATTTTGATCAAAATCATATTGGAAAACTTCTTTAATAAAATTGTGAATTTTAAATACTACTGACAGAGAAAGATTTATTCGATTCGCCAGAGGCGACATGTTGCAAAGGACGAAGCGGTGTGGGTGTGTGGGCATGAAAAGTTATATTTAATCTGCCCAACTTTCGTTCTGAGGCGTAGGTTAAGCAAGGTGAGGTCTCACATCAATTCTTGTTTGCACCTTGCAACCATTACTCATTTGTCACAATTCGAAAAACAAAGTTATAGCATTATTTATCATCTTTCTCTGAAGCACATCGCAAAAAAGCACGCAGAAAGAAATATCTGTTCGGTTTTTGTATCTGTAAAAAGCTGCCTATCTAAGATCATTCGTATGTCGGAAATTTGTCACACTGATTATGATTCATCAGCAGACATACGTTATGTTAAAAGACAACGTTATACAAAAATTAACAAAAATATTTTGAAATCACGAAGTTGACAAAAATGCAAACAAATGCCCTTCGATAATTCTAAGCTTCTTTATGATAAGACCTGCAATTGCAAAAGACCGACCTAATGCCCACTAAGCAATAAATGTTCTATATCTTCAGTGGTATACCAGGCTAAAATATTCACCGTAGAATACCCAGAAATAGAAAAATTCTACATAGACAGCACCTCAATGACCTTTAAAAACAGATTCTATGACCATATACTGTTAATGAATAATAACGCATATGCTACACATATTTCACTCACGGTACACTACTGAAATTTAATCGAAGCGAACAAGCACCTTTAGTCGAATCGAAAATACTTAGGATGGCGAAAAGTATAGTTCATACACCACAAATTAATAACTATACTTATTAAAAACCGACACACCTCTAATCAATAACTATACCCACCGAAAAATTTCGAAGAATAAGCTAGCATAAATACCTTAGCTGATAGTGTTTCTTGGAGAGGTAGTTACAACAATCATCCCAGATTTCCTGTACTCGATGCCTATTTTCATGGCCTTTACAAGTGGGTTTGCGTTATCATAATAACAGATTACCATTGATTTCTAACTATTAATGACCACTGGTCTTCACTGGGAATTGGGTGTCAATAAGTCTCTCCAACGTCACAGTTCTCTCTGCACTGTTTCAATGGACGCCTGATTAGTGTTCTCCTTCCATGGTCTTTAAGTTCTCCTTGACTATTGACTGCTATAGTGTATGTTATCACCCGAGAATGATGCATATTTATATTTATCATATATTATTTAGTTAATTATTTATTTATTTAATTATTTTTGTAAATATATATACTTCTCTCTGCAGTTTCAGTTCAGTTTTTGAGAGTCGTCCGCGGTGAGTTTTGAACCTCCAACCTCTCAGAAAAATGTAACATTTGCAGCTGAATTTTACGAAATATTTTATTAAGTACTGGTCCTTGCGGATAATTCCAGCATAAATTTTAGGAATTGTAAACTTTAGTTTTCTATATGTACTATTTTACTGCTTAGTATCTATCACTATTATTACTACACATTTAAAAAAGACAGACGAGAAGTTCTTTCACGATTTCTCCATTGCTTATGACGTCACCCAGTTTGCCCGATACTGACGGTTAATATGCAAGGTTCCTAGATCTTTTCCTCACAACTTGCCCTGAGCTATGTTCATTTTCTGTTCTGCCTCCACTGGGATCTTAAGACCATTCTGTTGTATCAGTGCAAATAAAAACACAATGCGATAAGTCCTCCGACATACCTCTCCACCGTACAGTAAATCGATACTCTATAGCTGACTGGGATAGCTTCCGTACATTTATATCTGATCTACCTCTGCATTACCTGTTTAAAAAGGATGTGTCTTCTTCTTCGACTTGACGAAATAGTTAATTGTAAGTATAGGCCGTTTCATACCCTCGACAAAATTCTAGAAGAAACCCAACATCCAGCCGTGGTTATCTCCAGAATGTGCAATTGCACACAGAAGTCACTTTCTCCATTGCTTCCAACGTAACAGATGTACTTAGACTAAAACCACTTTCAAGACTACCAGCAATCATTGTAAAAGAGTAATTAAGAACGCGAAAGAGTTTATGCTCAATCCGTCAAGTCCAAAGTGTCAGAGAAGCGCTGTGGTTCCCACTAGTTTTAGCAAATAGAAAACAGCATGTGCTCTATCCCAACTATCATCTCCTGACTTGAGGTAATCTCGTCAGCATCAGACAAAGCAAAACTCTTAGTCAAGAAGTTTGCAGCTAATTCTACCCTATGCAACCAAGACAGCCCACTCCCCGTATTTCCTCTAGTATCAGAAAACTCGCTATACGACTGACAAATATCTGTGCGTGATGTTGCCAAGCTAATCACAAACATTGATCCCAACAAAGCAACTGGGACTGACGACATTCCATTATAATGATGAAAAATCTTCCCCCAGAACTAGTTATCATAACTACGAAGCTTTTTAAGAGTTGTCTTAAGGATAATTGCTTCCTAACACCCTGAAGAATCTCATCGGTATGGCCTGTATTTTAGAATTCAGGTGATCTCCCTCTAAGTACAGACGAATAAATCTCCTGTGCGTCATGAGTAAGTTACTGGAAACTGTGTAATATAAAGAAGTAGTCAATCACCTTAGGAAAAATAACCTTCTTAGTGGCATGCAATGTGGTTTCTGTACTGCTAGATCTACAACAGATATGCTTATGGTTATATCTCATAGGATTAAGGGATCCTTCGACGGTGACTTCCTTTCAAAGGCAATTGCTCTTGACATATCAAAGACTTTTGATAGGGTATATCATCAAGGTCTACTTCACAAGATCTCCAGCTATGGTATAGCTGGAAATATTTTCTCAATCATTAAATCTATTCTCTTATAGGTTCATAAGACTAGTGGTTGATGGGCAGAAATCAGAAGCTCGTAATATTAATGATGGAACCCTCAGGGGTCCATTCTGGGTCCAACTCTCTTCTTGATCTACATCAATGATCTTCCAAATATATCCTTAGATAATTTCTAGGCATTTATGCTGATGACACTACCATCTATGACAGCGCATTAAAGGACGTTAACGGGAAAAGAAGTGACTGGTTGCTTTTAATGCATCTAAAACAAAGCGTGGATTCCATGAACAGAGCTTCTTTCTTAGAGTTGTACACCCGTGGAACTCTCTTCCGTTTGCCTGCTTTCCAGCTACCTACAATATGGCCGTCTTCAAGTCCAATGTAAACAAGTTCCTGATGATCTGTTCCCCTTAAGTAATGCAATTTACCAAATGTACACTTTTTACGATTACTATGATATTGTCGCTTTTGACTACTGTTCACTCTTTTATCCTTATCCTCGAGTGGCCTCTGGGCTTTGATAAGTGGTGATTCCCTTGTAAAAAACATACTGTTTATTACTACGTACTTCGTACTATATATCTATTATTCATTATAAAAATATATATTTATTTATAATATAAAATAATAATATATTTTTCGCCTTTATTATTCAAGGCTGCCTCATTCACACTTTCTGATCCACGCAGCCATTAATTATTTCTTGAATTATACCCTATTTTATTAACTCATACTCTGGATTTTTGTTAAACTTTTTTGAAATTATAGATCAGGTTTAAATTTGTTCTTATCGCTTATCTCCATTAAACTGGACACCCAAATATCTACACGTGTATTAAAACCTTTTTGATTAATATTGCACCCGCCGAGAATTCAAACCAGTAAAGTCAGTTTCTGAGAAACTTCCTTAGACCATGGACGTTACTTCGTGTTTATCGTCGAAGTTTCTTGGACTCATTGATTTAAGGGCGAATTAGTCCCTTTTGGTCTCGGCACCGTGAGGCAATTCAACCCAACTCATTAGGGTTTTCTTCCAGATGAAATATCGTCTTTTTAATCAGCAACTATGATGACATTGGGATTCCCACTTTTATAGATTATCGGCGCATCGAAAGAACATGAAAATTTTGGACTCTAAACAAGAAACTACGAAAGCCTTCTCAGAAAAAGAACTTCATAAGAAGTTTACCTAACAGACTCGAAAGAGCTGCATAAATGACACAGAGCATTTTTTCAAATGATAAAAGGAATCGACCCTTTGTATCAACATGGCAAGTTTGCTTTTCATTGTTGTGTCATTTTCCGCACCTCAGAGTTCTAAATTATGGAATCTATGTTTAGATTTAAGTACAGATAAAGAGTAGGAGAAATTATTAATAGTTTTTTTCAGCTAGACGAGTGTTTCTCGTGAATCTTTGGCGAGGAGGACCACAGATTGGAGCTCAGACGAGCACACCATCAAAATAACGATAAAGCAGATACAGGCTTGCAACGACTCTTCTGTGAGAAAGAGGTTGCAGGGAAGAGAAAAAGGCAATCCCCACGAAGTCTATTTTGAACTTTGTCAAGGCAGGATAAGTTTTTCTAGCAGATCCTTCCCAAATGTGGCAACAATACTCCATCCTTGGACGTCCCTGGCTTTTATGCAGGTAGTGAATTCCATTAGCAGGTAGATATCTACTTGATCGATAGAAGAATATTACCATTTTTCCAACGACCTTGGCAACGTATTTGATGCACGTGTTCCATTTCAGATCAGGAGTAAAGGACAAGCCCAGAAGCATTTCAAAATAGCGAGCATCTCTAAGACGAAGCGCCATTCATTTCAATTGATTCCAGATGGGGATCAAAACGTTGATAATGTAAAGATAGACGCTTGGATTTAGATGCATTAAAAGCAACCAGCCACCCCATTGTACCATGTTCTTCAGATCAGAAGAGAGAGAATCAGAGAGAGCTTGGTCGTTTACGGCATTTGATGTGTTGCCATAGATGGTAGTGTCATCTGCATAGATATCTACGAATGATCTACGGATGTTATTTGGAAGATCATTAATGTAGATCAGAAAGAGAGTTAGGCACAAGATGGACCCCTGAGCGACTACACCTACTATGAGCTTCTGATTTCTCCCTATCAACCACTAATCTTATTAGCTTATCAGAGAGAAATGATTTAATAATTTTAAAGACATTTCCAGCTATACCATAGGTGGAGGTCTTGTGAAGTAGATCTTTATGCAATACTGTATTAATAGCCTTTGATATGTCAAGAGCAATTGCCTTTGAAAGGAAGCCTTCGTCGAGAAATTAGCTAATCTTATGAGATATAACCGTAAACACATCTACCGTAGATCTAGCAGAACGGGAACCATATTGCATGTCACTAAAAAGGTTACTTTTGCTGAGGTGGTTTACTACTTCTCTATTTAACACAGATTCCAGCATAGGAGACTTATTGGTCTGTACTTAGAGGGAGATGACTGATCACCTGAATTCTAAAATACAGGCCATACCGATTTGTATGTCGCATAGCGTGTTTTCTGACACAGAAGTAAATACGGGGGATTGGCGGCTTTGGTCTTAAAGGGTAGAATTAGCTGCAGAGTTCTGGGAAAAGAGTTTAATTTTGTCTGATGCTGGCGAGATTACCTCAGGTCAGGAGATGATAGTTGGTATAGAGCACACGCTTCTGTTCAGGGTCCTATTTGCTATTTGCCAAAACTGGTGAGAACCAAGCCACACCTCAATCATGTTAGACTTAACAGACTGACCATATAACCCTCTCGCCTTCTTAATTACTCTTTTACAATGGTTGCTGGCAGTCTTGAAAGTGGTTTTAGTCTCAGTACTTCTTTTACGTTGAAAGTGATTTCTGTACACAATGACGGCAGCATATTCCGGAGAGAAACATTGTCTATACCTACAATTAACCACTTCGTCAGATTTTATACTATACAGGACGCATAATTTTTAAACATTAAATGCAGAGGTAGATCAGATATAAATGTACGGAGGCCATAGAGTATCGATATACTGTACGATGGAGATGCATGTCTGAGCACTTATTAGATTTCGTTTTTATTTTAACTGATACAACAGAAGTCGGAAGATCCAAGTGGAGACAGAACAGAAGATGAACATAGCTCAGGGCAAGTTTTAAGGAAAAGATCTAGGAGACTTGCATACTGACCGTCAGTATCGGGCACACAGGCTAGTTCACGAACAATCTGAGTGTCATAGGCAATGGCAAAAGCGTGACAGAACCTCTCCTCATCTGTCTTGTTTGAGTGGGTTAACCATTACACATTGTAAACATTGAAGTCTCCACAGACGTGAATGTTAGCCGGAGGATGAGCAGATAGGATGTGGTCAATTTACTCAGATATGCTCTTAAAGATAGTAACTCCGCTGTTGTGGAAGCGATAGAGAGCAAATATAAACGCACTCGTGTGAGTAAGTGCAACCCGGAAGCACATATAGGATAATTTAGAATCTTCTCAGGAGATGTACCTATCACATAGAAAGCCATCCTTAATATAGGCACATATTCCATGGCGATCCTGGAGTCAGATTTGGATGTTAAGTTAGAGTATCATTTGATTCCAAACTCTTCTAGGGAAATAGTCTGCCCAATTACAGGAATAATAGGTCTGGTTTAGTCTACTGTAATTGGGTTTCAACCCCTGGAAGGTTGGAACGTAGACCCCTGATGTTGGAGAATGGGGGTATGGTAGTGAGGGGGGATCAACGTTGGAAGTTGAAGATCTGGGTATAATCGTGTGTTTTTTCTTGAAACTTTTCATGGTTTTTTTTTGATTTGTGAAATAGGTCGACAGACTTGCTTAGAGCAAGGTATAGAGGAAAAGTTAGAGAGAAAAAAAAAACGAAGAAATATATTTTTTGTTGCACATGATAAGGTAAAGCCGTAACAATTACCCACTAATATGACATCGAGAACCCCCACTAGAAGCTACTGCATAGTCCAGAATGCATTCACTAAATGGCAATACAGCCGCCAAAGTACTTTGCACCTGCTGATAGGACAGCCTCGTTAATGGTTAATCCAAGGTCCGGCTCCCTGACTATCGGGCGCATAACGTCAACCTAGATAAAATGATCCAGTACCCTTACTAGTGACATAACTTCAGGGATAGACATAGAAACAGAAAATTTCCGACATCTCTGGCGACTGTTCACCCAAAATACTGCCAACCTAGAATACAGATTTTTCTTCTCCATTTGTCAAAAAAAAAAATAAAAAAAATACAACAAATAAGGAGAAGCGAAAGTAACGAGAGCTGCCGATAACGCACCCACAATGGATTGGCAACTTCCCATTAAAAAAAGATGATCATATTAAATATTATACTTCATGTAAGTCTAATTGACATGTTTAAGGGGAAGTATGGTGATAGATTCCCCGCCCACGAGCTGAAAATTAATAGAATTGTCGAATCTATTTATGCTATATTTAAAATCAACTTGCTAGATTTCAATGAGTACATGCATGAAAATCTGATATTAAATAAAACAATCAAATAAAAAATATATAATTTAAAAAACTGCAATAAATATGAATAATATTAATATTTGCCTAAAATAAAACAGAATCCATATCGCAATTAAAAACTTATTTATAAACCAAAAAGGTTTGTTGTCTATAATTAAACGAACATAAGTAGACAAAGGAAAAAGCAAAGTATCATAAGACAGAAACTTAGAACCGAAAGATTTAATGAAGTAGAAATCGTCTTTTATATTAAACTAGCGGGGGTACCCGGTGTTTCCCGGGTGTTTGGAGATGTGTGTGTAAGGGTTGGGGATAAAATAAAGAATAAGCAAACCAATACTCCTGTTTAAATATTAAAAATAAAAAACGATGTTAAACTTCGTTAAAAACCAAAACAAAAAAAACAGCGTACAAACATAAAACTTCTTTAAAAAAAGAAATCAGAAAAACAAAAACAAAAATAAGATAAGAAAATGATGAACGTATTCGGAAAAACTAAAACCAAAAAGCACAGCGGAAAGCCAAAAAAAATGGCATAAATAACCCTTCGATTCGGTTAAGTCCATGGTGCATTTCACCCAGTAGAAAGCATAGAACGAAAAGGAACGTTAAATTCCATTCCAGTTTTTAAGCAACTACGAAGTAAAGAAAATCCAAACCGGTGTTACTTCGTAACTGTCCCTTGTGAACGATCCCGGAAACGGTGTAAGTGGTGGCGAGGGAAGGAGGAATTTATTAGAGAGAAAAGATTTTACTACTTCCATTGATTTTAACCGATTGTGGCAGTTAACTCTCAGCAGAAAAAATTAGGAATCTACGATTATCGAGGAAGTGGAGAGGTAATATGCCTATAACACACCTCAGATATTATGCTGCAGTTTGTGCATATTACATTCGCATGAAATGTCTTGATTTTTAATCCTATTGAGGTCAAAATCATAGGGGAAAAATGAGTTCATTTTATATACATAGGGATTATGATTTTTCTGTTTCGAAATTATTGTAAATGTTTTTGTGTAGTATTTTTGACAATTAACTGTATCACTAAATTGATTCCGTTAAAATACGACGTATGAAATAGTGATCTACTATCTTTCATCGCTACATAGACTCTTCCTAACACAATCAATAGTGGCTATATCATTATTCCCAAATCTAGAAGCACTTTCTAACAACATGTAATTTTTGTATTTACTGTAAATATATATTCTTCTTAACTCTGCCTCATTATTGTCTTATTTCTTATTAGTCTTTAAAACACTGTATACCATAGACCCAAACATTTTCACCAATTTTGATAGAAAAAAGAAGTCATGCAATATTAATTTAGAATTATTCAACAAAGTATACACCGTTGCATTTTCCCCAATGGTTTAGCGTATTGCCATCTTCACGAAAATAGAAATGATGAATTTTTAGTTTTTCATTAAAAAAACAAATACACTTTTGAGCTTAAAGTTAGTTTAATTTTCGATAATATTGTTTTTCAGATAAGTATGTGAACAAAGGAACATATTGTAATCTGTTGCTGAAGCATCTGGTGGATATGGTGGACGAGAAATGATCTTCCAATTTAGTTCCAGTATCTTGCCATAAGAGGTTGCAATAAAACCTATTTCCTGTTTTTTCTTCTAACGGGTTTTCTTAAACGTGTTCAATGTCTCCACACTGTGCGTTGAATTTACTTTTTCTACCATGTTTAAAAACTCTAAACACAAATGAAACATTTCTTATGAAACAATTATACCTTTCAAGCTATTGGCATGGGATCACCTGAGGAAAAACAATGTGGTTCCCTCTAAGAATTGAATTTACCCATTTTTCATCACAAATCATAATTCAATAAAAAAAAAAGATTTCGGTTTTTGTCGATTTACTTGTAGAGTTTACTTTCGGCAGCTTCGTAACTCTCACTTCTATTATTTATCTTTTAGTCCTCACAATGACACGAGTTATTTTTCTGACAAAGGCGGATGAATAGCTGTTTTCTGGGTTGGAATCTGCCCATATAACACTGATCGTTATCTGTTTTTGATCTTGAAGTGCTAGTTTAGCTCACTTAGTTTCATACTTGTTGAGGACCATATCAATAAAAATGTCGCTGTAGTTTATTGTCTTATGACAAGTCTCAAAGAGCACATTTTCTTAATATCCATATCTTTCTTAGCTGATATAAATCTCATAATACAGTTTCCTTGCATGCATGAAATTGTGAGACGACTTAGTGACATTTCAAAACTCGAAGGCACTCGTTAAAGGATCATTTTACGAAATTGATCTTCCAGATCGTGATGGTCATCTCCGGACTGACATTTTTAACATCATTCTCGCTGGGATAATTCATTTTCTGCATCATCCCTAAATCTTCTAAAACTATTTTGAGAAAGGCTAAATTCATTCATAAAAAAAAAAAACGCGCGAGTGATCATGTTCAGAAGACAGCGAATACAAACGTTCGAAAGAAAACATGGCTTCAAAATAGCTAACTAAAAATATACACAATAATCAATTTATTATGACGTTATTTCTAAAACAGTTAGTATTACCATTTGCATTACGTAACATAAATAAAATGCTTAGTAATAATCAGTTCCTAGTGACACTCTTCTGGAAGTTGAAGGTTAAATCATCAATGCGGACGAAACTAAGAATACAATTGCGAATTACTTGAAACTTCTAGTCGGTCATGCCTGGCAGAAATTAAGCAAGCAATTTCGTTCAAAATTTCGTACAGATTCTCGAATTTAACAGAGAGAGTTTGGAGTTCGACAAGTCACCTGAACAAGACCAGCGGTTATATCGACCGAAACGTTGTGATAATATTAATATCCAAAATGAGTGCAGTAGTTAAAATAATACAAAATATTAACCCATAAAAATTGAATGTGGTAAAATTTTTGTTACATGGAGGTCACCACTTATCAAGGCCAGGAAGCCACTCGGGGATAAGGGCTATTGCGTGTAAAGTAATCAATGGGATAGTATCGTAGTATTGGAGATTTGATGAAGTGTCGTACTTAAGGGGGCGGTTCATCAGGAATTTGTTTATGTTGGACGTGAATACATCTAAGCTATAGTCAAGTGGGAAACAGGCAAATGGGAGAGAATTCCATAGGCATGCACTTCCAAGAAAGAATCTTTGTTCATGGAATCCACGTTTTGATAAAGGCACAGACAAGGAGTGGGGGGAACTACCGATAGTGGCCTCAGCCAGACGGGTGTTCCTCGTGAAAGATTGGCGAGGGGGGACCAGGGATTAGAGCCCAGACGAGCACCAACATAGGAAACAACGATAAAACAAAGACAGGCTCGCAAAGTCTCCCATGTGGGATAGAGACCGCAGGGAAAAGAAAAGGACATCCCCCACTAAGCCACGAAGTCTATTTTGTACTCTGTCAAGGCAGTCGAGAATTAACTATTCTACACTGCTCAAGTAACAATTTCCTGAGCTAAATCTGGCACAATGCTGTCAGAACTCACTATTGCAAATTCGACTATCACTCTGGTATTCGTCAGCTGGTAACCACGATAGGGATAGGAACTCTGAATCTGCTAACTGAATCCACAGCTATTACTGCCTTCCGTAGTAGTTGTCTCACCAAGTAAGCCTCTGGCTGGCTTTGGGTATGATTGAAACCGCTATCTTCAGACTACACGCTATCAAAAAAAACCTTGACACTTCAAAAGCATGTGGACCTGATCTCATCCCAGCTGTGCTATTAAAAAAGTGCTCAGCCGAAGTAGCTCCGTTTTCTCTCCAAACTCTACAACAAATGCCTTAATGAATCATGCTTTCCGGGCTGTTGGAAAACTGCTTCTGTGGTACTAGTATTCAAGAATTCTGGCGAAAGAACTGACCCATCAAATTATCGCCCCATTAGCCTCCTCCCACTTTTCGCCAAAATATTTGAGATCTTAATTAACCATGATCTAGTCCGGCACCTTACAGATACTAAACTTCTGACTGACCAACAATATGGATTTAGACAAGCTCATTCCACAGCAGACATCCTCACTGTAATCTCTGAACGTATATACCATTCACTGGACAAAGCGGGGGAGGGCAGAGCGGTAGCTCTAGATATATCTAAGGCTTTTGACAGGGTATTGCATGCGGGTCTCCTCAGGAAAATTAGATCATACGGTATCACTGGTAGAATACTTAACATCATTAAATCCTTCTTAGATAAGAGAAAAATCCAGGTTGTCCTCGATGGTCGTGCATCTAAACAGTGTGATATAAATGCGGGAGTGCCTCAGGGGTCTATCTTTGGACCTCTATTGTTCCTAATATTTATTACCTCCCCAACAAAACTGCCTCTGAGATGGGCATATATGCTGATGACACCACACTCTATAACAAGCATCACAGGAAAACAAATGAACACATATCCAAAGAAATGGCAAAAACACTAGAGGATGACCTCCAATCTGTAGTGGAATGGGGACAAAAATGGATGGTCACATTCAATGTTTACAAGTCTAAACTGGTTTCCTTCAATCATTACAAGAAACCTTCTCTGCCACCAATAGCAATGGCCAGTTACTCCCTGTCTGATAATACATCTTTCAAACTGCTTGGCCTAACGTTCACAGGAAACATGAGTTGGGACAATTATATTGAAAACATTGCCAGGGCCGCTGCAAAAAAGGTAGGCTCTCTCTACCGAGCTAGAAAATTACTGACACCTGAAAGTATCCTGTATCTCTATAAGGCCACCATCCGCCCATGTATGGAATATTGTTGTCACATTTGGGCTGGTGCATCTGCTGCTAGTCTCTCGCTCCTAGGCAAGGTTCAAAAGAGAGTCGCCAATCTGATAGGCCCTGAACTGGCATCTAAGCTTCAGCCTCTGTCCCATCGACGAAACGTTGCATCCCTATGCCTGTTCTACAAGTATTTTAA
This sequence comes from Euprymna scolopes, assembly GCF_053919585.1. NCBI lineage: Eukaryota > Metazoa > Mollusca > Cephalopoda > Sepiida > Sepiolidae > Euprymna > Euprymna scolopes. The sequence continues at coordinate 157,254,078 of NC_136491.1, forward strand.
TGGTGAATACTCTGACTAACTGCAGACACTTGTGCCCGCACGACGTAGACACCCTCGACAAACCCGACAGGCACCTAAATCCCACCCCCACACAGTAGAGATCCTTAGATGTAAAAGATCTTTCTACTCCAGTAGTTTCTTCCCCAGAACCGCTAGACTGGAATTCCATTCCAGGTCCCTGCTTCCCTAACTGTACTAATGTGCAGAAGTTCAAGTGCAACGTGAACCGACATATTGCTGCCCAAATTCCAACATAGTGCCCCAGTAGTTGCTGCCCCTGATAGTAGCCCCATACACCAAAGTGGCAATGTGCCTTGTTTGGGGTGAAAATGTAATAATAAAAAAAAAATTATCACTTGGAACCGTAAAGATCCGATCATGGAAGATCAGATAATAAATAAAAATAGATTTATAAGACCAAAAATCCAACCTTGATCGTCTGTCGGGGCCCCTGGCGCAGTGGATAGAGACGTTGAATCTCTACGGTTTCAGGTGAGAATTGTGTGAAGATAGCGGTTTCAATCATACCCAAAGTCAGTCAAAAAAACATGGTGAGATGACAACAACTATGGATGGCAGTAATTGCTGTGGATGCAGTCAAGAGATTCGGAGTTCCTATCCGTCACAGTTACCACCTGACGAAGGCAAGGGGGATAGTTGGCCGAAACGTCGTGAAACAACAAAAACAGATGAGGATAGTAGTCCGCAATAAATAAAAATTAATAAATAATATTCATCTCAATAATGAATTCCAATTCAAATAATATACAAAGGAATCTGTTTCGCATTTGTTATGATAAATAAAAAGGAATAAAAATATTGCCCCCGCGTGTAGATAAGTAAATGGGGAGTTGTTGAGATAAACTTTTATTTCTTTAAGAAAATACCTACACTAGTTATTTATCAGCGCAATATATTTTTCTAAACCAAAACTATCGACTGAAGTTGGTGACATTTTACTTATGTATTCGTCGCGATTTGGAATTTCAGTAGCACACCACAGAAGGATGATCTCCAAGACACACACATGAATCAGAACATCACAATTTGTGATTCCATTTTCACGAAAATTCGACTACTCCAGTGGTGGGGAGTGCATTATGGTTTGTAGCAATCTTAATGAAGATGCTGTTATGGCTCTGATAGGATTCGGATACGGCATGCCGAATTGTCAATGCTTACGTATCGTGCGATTAAGATTACGTCGACTAGAAATTAAACAAAAAAGCATCATCTAGTGAATTTTGAGTGTGTGCAGTCGTCGATGGTGAACTATGACATATTGTCATCAGTACATTAGTATATCGGACGACGGCAGTTTTATCTATTTTAATTTATAGCTTTCTATGTGATAAAAAACATCAAAATACCCACCTTTCTCCCACTCCCTCGTAAAATATCCATTAACATTTTCTGCGAACAGTTTTTATGCTTAAGTAATGCCAGCAACATGCTGTGATAGAAGGCAATTATTTTCCTACGTCAGAAAATCCTAGCACAACGAAAAGAGGCATTTTAAACACTGGAAACTGGGCTAGCACGTGTTTGCCATCGTCACATTAAACGAGGCCATTTTATAGGACAAGTTAATAAGTTTTAACACATTTATTATTATTACTTTAAAAATTTTATCGCGTTTTTCTTTTTTAATTGCGCCATCCACACAAGTTATTAGCGTAATCGTTTACCAAACGCATTGAAATTGATTAGTGCGTCTGGCGCATGTAAAGGTATTTTATTAGCGTGCAACTTATTAAATCATATTTGTGTTACACTAGTTCATGCCGATTTATATTATTGCTCGCATTTTCAAAAACGCATAGCCCCCCCCCACGAAGAAATTTTTGGAAGAGCAAAACTTGTTTAATGTAGAAGGTACACGTGTATTTAGTACATTGATATATTCAGATGTGTAGACTATTGTTGCATATTTGAACCCTACAAATGAAAATTCTCATTTACATAGGCTAGTTTACATTAGCTGGTTAGAATATTTACAATAAACAAATGGGTTCGCATATTCGTTGATGCAAAAATATGGTTGCAATAAATTGTAAAACAAAATAAAATAATAGAAAATGTTTACAATAGGGAAATAGTTTAACGATAACAAAGGATTAACCTTTTTACGTAAGTGATAGCGTAAGCTGAAACACTGTTCCACTGAGAGTTGAATTTCGCTTGGGAGATCAGAACAGTTTGGACTTTACGTTCACAGAAGCTTATAGAACGAATATAGCAAGATGTAAGAAATTTATAAAAGGTTGCAAACTCCGGGGGAACAACGGAACTATAGAGTATGGCAATAAAAGTTATTAAAGTTTAACAAGGAGTTTTGCGTTTGCTTCATGATGCCATTCAATGCTGTGAAAGGAAATACAACGAGAAGCCACCCCATAGGAAATGAAAAGGTATGTAGATCAGGGTTAGTAGCCCGTTAAAGAATTGTCTCTCATAAGTTTATTTATTATAATTTACGTGAACTGTCCATTTGAATATGTGTAAGAAGGAACACGCAGCCGCACCCCCGAATAGGAAATGATGCATTACATATAAAATTATACGTACACGATTAAAAACTGTACATACATTTAATGAGACACCGTCGAGTCGTATATGCACTGACTATGCAACGGTACACGTTTTTGCGGGGTAACATATACATTTTATATACTCGTTACATATGCGCCAATATCCCACATACACGTTTTCATGTCATATGGATACGTATCACTATATTCTAGCGAAGGACATGGACACAGCATGCCAAGTAATTAATTAATACTATAATATAACTCCATAAAATATTTATTTATTTGCGGACTGTTATCCTCATCTTCATAGATGTCGTTTCACGACGTTTCGGCAACTTATTCCGCTTAAGAAGCGGCGGAATAGGAGTGCTGAGTCTCTTAACTGTATTCTCAGTAATTACTGCCTTCCATAGTTGTCGTCTTACCACGTTTTGGCCATCTAATCCTCTAACCGACTTTGGGTAGGATTGAAACCGCTATCTTCAGAAAATGATCAGCTGGAACTGTAGTGAGTCAACGCCTCTATCCACTGCGCCACGGATTCCGAAGGGCGATCAAGGTTGGATATTTTGGTCTTATGAATCCTAATTTTTTTTTCGTTGTATCTGTTCTTCCGTCTTCGGGTCCATACCGAATGGTATATTATTTTTTTTTTTGGAATCCTTTGAGATGAGTAATTTGTATATTTAATTATTTATTTGTGGACTGTTATCCTTATACTCATAGTTTTTGTTTCACAACGTTTCGACTAAATAATAGTTGAAACGTAATGAAACAAGAAACAACTATGAAAATGAGCATAAGTCCGCAAATAAATAAATAAATATAAAATTACTCATCTCAAAGAATTCCAATAATAAAAAATAATATTCATAAAAACATGTTAGGTCACGGTATAATCATGCTTGCACGCCAGTTCTCATTAAATAACGTAAAGTGATTATTTAGGGTAAAAGTTATAGCACGTTGACTAAGTTGATTTATTTATATCAAATTAATGGTTAAATTTGTGTTCATTTTTGCGTTAAATAATAGTCTCTATTAATTCCTATTAATTAATACTGTGTATATACCGGATATTATAATACGTAATTCGCCGCACCTGATTATAGCAAAGGGCCATAAAGGATTTCAGCTAGATCGACACAGTAGTTTCCGAGAAAAATTGAACAGGCAGACAGACAAACAGACATGCCGACTAAGATAAATATAATATATACACCAAGCGCTAGGAGGGCAAAAGCTCCTTGAAAAATACATCGATGACCATACCAATAGCAAGTTCAATATAACCTGCTAATCTATATGTGTTGAGACAACCGAACAACGACCCACTGTGTCGAATTTCTGTTCTCAATTATGTGGCGAAGCTCCCAGGAAAAGGTATGATGTTTCTTGTTTTTTGATATTTACACTTTCAAATACTGTAGTTGTTTATCACATGCGAATCAAATCATTTGGAGCTGATTTTAATATGAAAATTTGCTTCCTATGAAATTCCAACAAAATGAACATAAAAAAATATAGATTAATATTTCAGTTCTGTGAAAAAGTTTTTGCCGATTTAAAATTTTATCTTAGAAAATGAAAACTGGTTTAAAAAAAAATCTTTATTCATAGCAATAAGGACATTTGCTTTCTATAACTTGATTTAACGTGGGTCAACGAGCTTATAAATGTTTCGCTTGTAAAATTCTTTAGGTTTTTATGTGAGTATGATTCTAATTCATGTTCAATCTCTTCTTGTGATGTTAACCTTAAGACCATTTAAATAGTTTTGAGATCATCAAAATAAGTGATAATCTGCAGGATCGAGCAAGATTTACCAACCAATTTCTTGCCGGAAATATTCGATCAGTATTGCTGTTTGAGGAATAGCATTATTACGATGGAAGATGACTAATTTCTGTTGACTAAAACGGTCGTTTCAGGTCAACATGTCTGAGAATATTGCAGAAAAATATGAAGGATGATTTAATAACCCGAACGCAACAAACACCCGTCTAGCTACAACCACTGTCAACAATATCCTACTTTTTATCTATGCGTAAGTCTAATAACAAATTCCATTAACAAAATATCTTTCCTAGAACGTTGCACGCGTGGAACTATGTATCTCGGGTTTGATTTCCAGCTGACTGCAACATGGTCATTTCCAATTCCATTTAAACAAGTTCTTGCTGAGCCACCCTTCAAATAACAGACTTTTGCCTAATTTCCACCACAACTGATCATTTAATCTTATCCTCGAGTGGCATCTGTCTCTTGATAAGTGACGACTCCCTTGAAAAAAAAAAACAAATAGCTAAAAATTAATCATGATGATATGTTTAAGTAATAACAATATGCATAAAAAATTACAATCGTTTAAAAATGTCTTTTCTACAAACGGACAAAATCTTTTGCACCGACCTAATATGCCTAAGACGAGGCGAATAAAGAATACATTCAGTTTTGCGAATGTCGTTTCCAACTCTAAGAGGAACATGCACACAGTCACCTGTGCTATCATATATATATATATATATATATATATATATATATATATATATATATATATATATATATATATATATATACGAGGAAACAGTTAATAAAACATGTTAAAAACACTTGAAAAAGAGTTAAAAACATATTTAATCTGAAAAGGAAACACTAGATAAGTGGATAGTCCTTAATCCGCGAAGTTTCGAAGAAATACTCTCCTTCTCATCAGAGAGTAGGAATTAGCAAAATGCGGGATCGGATTTTGCATGCAAAAGTATTTGATGAAACAACAAGTAAGTCAAAGATCTTACTTGAAAACAAAATAAGTTAAGCAGAGCGACTATGGTAAAGAAAAAGGTGCGGACACATGAATGGATAGTTTGGTGGAAGATAAATAAGCTCTATTTCCTATTTGGTTTTATCGAGCTTTTACATCTGGCTGAGATAACTTTATAAATATTAATTCTTTAATATTTATAATATACTTTAATTTTACCATCTTGGATCATTTTGGTAAATTTTATTGTAATTTTTATTATATATATATATATATATATATATATATATATATATATATATATATATATATGTGTGTGTGTGTGTGTGTGTGTGTGCAAACAGTTAATAAAATATGTTAAAAAAACATTGAAATGAGTTAAAAAATATATTTAATCTTAAAAGGAAACACTAGATAAATGGTTAGTCCTTAATCCGCGGAGTTTCGAAGAAATACTCTCCTTCTCATCAGAAGGTAGGAATTAGCAAAATGCGGGATCGGATTTTGCATGCAGAAGTATTTGATGAAACAGCAAGTAAGTCAAAGATCTTACTTGAAAACAAAATAAGTTAAGCAGAGGGAATATGGTAAAGAAAAAGGTGATTACACATGAATGGATAGTCTGGTGGAAGATAAAAATCCAGTGACGGTAAAATCCAAATGTAAAACTTCAAGAAAGTTAAAAGAATTTCCATTTGTACAAGTAAAATCCAAGGAGATCCCAAAATTGGAAGAAGATGGTCCATAATAATCCAAAGGCAGAAATCCATGGAATAATTCACAAAAATGTGTACAAGGAAAAAATAATATTAATAAAAGAAAAATAAGATGTGCTTTTCACTCTACTTCCGAGACATAACTATAAATAAAAAAGATCTGGGAAGAGAAAGGAGAGAGAGAAAAAAATGATAAAGCTAAATATAAAATAAAGGGAAACAAAAGTCAAAATGACCCAGACAGGAAATGTTAAAGGCGCGAAAATATATATAGGGCAAAATAATATAGGTCAACTGAAATGTACAGGTCATCACTTAAAAAATGTCAGCAAGAGTTGTTAAACGACACTAAAAGGAAAATAAAAAGGAAAATAAAAATGAATAAATAAATATATAATAAATAAATAGAAAATAAAGAATAAATGAATAAATAAAAAATAAAATATAATAAAAAATAAAATATAATATATAATATAATATAAAATAAGAATAAAATAAAAATATTTTTTTTTATTTAAATATATATATATATATATATATATATATATATATATATATATATATATATATATATATATATATATATATAACTCAGTTGACTGTTAGTGTAAAGATCGATCTAATACTATTTCTACTGGGGGGATTTAGTCAACTTAAGATCACCTTTGTTTAATGTATTAGTTCGAAATAAATATCTTATCTTTCTTTGAAGGACGACGTCGGTAATTACTCGAAAGTAGATAACAGTTTCATGGGGGAATTCACATAACGACAGCATATATAATTATAAAATGTTCGTACGAACGTTCCCTTAAAACAAAATGGCGATTAAATGGGATGATAGTCGTTCTCTGAAAGAGGACATTTTGAACTGATCTATATCAGCAAAGGACTATTAAGAGGAGTCCAATGTACACAGAAAACATCTTTTATCTTATCTCAGTTTTATACTTGTAAAACTTTATTTATTTTTAGCTGCATCCACGCATCTTTAGAAGAGGCTATGTCCGTCTAATTTAATCTTAAATAGCATTTTTATCGTTATTCGTACACACACACACACACACACACACACACACACACACACACACACACACACACACCACACACACACACACACACACACACAGACGCGCGCGCATATATAACTTTTCAAATGAATGGAAATTCTGAATTAAATTATGAAAAATTACAACAAAATTTATTGTTTGACAAAGGAGTACAAATAATTATTAAAGTTTTTGTTATTAATTCATGGATTTTTCAATGAATAGCTCATCTCATCGGAGGAAATGTTAATAGCAAAACTCTTTTATCGATCATTTCAAATTTAATTTCAAATTCATGTTTTGATCAGCATCATCTATAATGATTCATATCTATTTTGCTATTAACATTTAATCCGATGATGTGTGCCATTCATTGAAAGTCCATGGATTAAGGAAAAACTTAAACAATTATATGTACTCCTTTGACAAACAATCAATTTTGTTGTAATTCTACATAATTTAACACATTATTTCCATTTATATTATTGCTCTATCTCGCATATTCAGCTTTCGTTATCTGCCTGGGATTGTCTTATATTGATATTTATTTGCACTTTGTTTACAGTACTATACAACCGACAATCCTACTGTATTTCAGTATTTCAGTATTTCATATATATATATATATATATATATATATATATATATATATATATATATATATATATATTATATATAATTTTTTATTTAAATTTTGAATATATACATACACACACATATATATATATTATAATTTTATATTTAAATTTTGAATATACACACACACACACACACTTATATATATTATATAATTTTATATTTAAATTTTGAATATATATACACACACACGTATATATTATATAATTTTATATTTAAATTTTGAATACACACACACACACACACACACACACACACACACACACATATATATATATATATATATATATATATTCAAAATTTAATGGTTTAAAGACCAAAACTAGTACAGATTTATTTTCACTAAAAAACATATTTAGTGTTTTAAAATTAAATTCGATATTTCGATTCGTAATAGAATCTTCATCAGGAAGAACTGTTTTTCTTTTTTTTAACATACTGTGGTGGTGGTGGTGATGCTTAGCAAGTTTTTCTACAGATATTGGCAAAGTGTAAAATTCAAATGTCCGGTGAAGTAGGAAACGCCGGCCGAGCGTGTGTTTGTTAAGTAATAAAAAGGCTAATGATTATAAGCATTGTTTGAACTACAATGCTACCCAAAGAAGCTAAACGGAAAACGTGTAATTATTGATGAAGATTCTCTTATGAATTGAAATATTGAATTATATTGAAGATCACATGTTCATTTATTTAAAGATAAAAATGCATTTGTTTTGGTCTTAAAAACCGTTAAATTTTGAATTTTGCACTCCATATCAACAGTACTTATAAATAGTAGATTATATATATCTATATATATATATATATATATATATATATTTTTTTTTTATTCAATTTTCACCCCAAACAAGGCACAGTGCCACTTTGAAGCAGGGGGCTACTATTAGGGAATTAATTAGCGGGGTCATTATGAAGGGAGATGAGTAGAAAGATGTTTGTTAACATTACACTTGAACTTCTGCATATCATTGCAGTTGGGAAAGCAGAATCCCGGAAGGGAGTTCCAAAGACCCGCAGTTCTGGGGAAGAAACTATTGGAGTAAAAGGCTTTCTTGCACCTAGGGATCTCCACTGTAAAGGGATGAGACTTAGTAGCTTGTCGGGTTTGTCGGGGGTAGTTACGTCGGGGAGGTACAAGTGTTTGCAGTTCGTCAGAGCATTCACCATTAAAGTATTTGTAGAACAGGCAGAGGGATTCAACATCTCGTCGATGGGACAGAGGTTGAAGCCTAGATGACAGTTCAGGACCTATCAGGTTGGCGACTTTTTTGAACCCTGTCCAGGGGCGAGAGACAAGCAGCAGATGCACCAGCCCAGATGTGACAACAGTACTCCATACATGGGTGAATGGTTGCCTTATAGAGGTATAGGATACTGGCAGGCGTAAGTAGTTTTCTAGCACGGTAGAGGGAGCCAACCTTCTTTGCAGCAGCCTTGACAATGCTCTCAATGTATCTATTCCAGTTCATATTCCCTGTAAACGTTAGGCCGAGGAGTTTAAAAGAAGTACTTTCAGGCAATGTGCTCTTGGCCATTGCTATTGGTGGTAGAGAAGGGTTCTTGTAGTTATTGAAGGAAACAAGCTTAGTCTTAGCAGCATTGAATGAGACCAACCATTTTTGTCCCCATTCCACTACGGATTGGAGGTCATCCTCTAGTGTTTCTGCCATTTTCTTGGATATGTGTTAATTTGTTTTCCCCTCATATCTGTTATAGAGAGTGGTGTCATCGGCATATATACCCATCTCCGAAACAATATTATCAGGGAGGTCGTTTATGAATATCAGGAACAATAGAGGTCCAAGGATAGCCCCCTGAGGCACTCCCGCATTTATGTCATATTGTTTGGATGTACGTCCGTCGAGGACAACTTTGATTTTTCTATTACTTAAGAAGGATTTAATTACGTTATGAATTCTTCCAGTGATTCCATATGATCTAATTTTCCTTAGAAGACCATCGTGCCATACCCTGTCAAAAGCCTTAGATATATCAAGGGCCACCGCTCTACCCTCCCCTGTTTTATCCAATGAACGGTATATACGTTCAGAAACTACAGTTAAGATATCTGTTGTTGAACGGGCTTGCCTGAATCCATATTGTTTGTCAGTCAGGAGTTTAGCAGCTGTTAGGTGCTGGACTAGGACTTGATTAACTAAGGACTCAAATATTTTGGCGAAAAGCGGGAGGAGGCTAATGGGGCGATAATTTAGTGGGTCAGTTCTTTCACCAGAATTCTTGAAGACTGGTACCAAAGAGGCGGTTTTCCAGCAGTCGGGAAAACAAGATTCGTTAAGGCATTTATTGTAAAGTTTGGACAGAACTGGAGCAACCTCGGCAGAGCATTTTTTTAATAGCACAGCCGGGATGAGATCTGGTCCACATGCTTTTGAGGTGTCTAGGTTTTTTTATAATAGCATGTACCTGAGAAGGGGTGATTTTCAAATCGTCAAGTGTGGCGTCTGTTCGCAGAGGAAAATCAGGGAGTGAGTGGTGTACCGAGTTCTGTGTGGAGTTTGAGGCAAACCGACTGGCAAGCAGATTAGCCTTGTCAGTTGCCGTGCAAGCAACCTCATGATTGTTTGTTAGTGGGGGAATAATCGACTGTCCATTATTAACTACGCTGTTGTAGATTTTCCAAAAATCCCGGGTTCCTAATTTCTGTGCTTCGATGCGCTTTCTGGTGGTTTCAGAGTAATCTGACTTAGCTGTGTCTATCACTCTCTTACAATTATTTCTAGCTTCTATAAACTTCTGTTTATTTGAGCTGGACTTATGTCGGTTGAATCTGCGGAACGCATGCTGCCTTTGACAAATGGCAGCTGCACAAGCAGAAGTAAACCATTGGGGGGAGTGGGGCTTGCTATAGTATTTCCGTGCGGGAACATGTGCTTCAATAGCAGTTTTGAACCAGTTGTCTCATTTGCACATTGTTCCGCTGGAAGAGTAAAGATATTTTGCCATGGGGCATCTCTGATGAGCTCCCTGATGGCTTCCCAATCAGCCTTTTTGTAATACCTCGTTGTTTTGAGTAGTGGGTCTTCAGTTTTAGGGCGAGAATTTAGGCTGATTTCTACCATTATCACAGCGTGATCAGCATTCCCGAGTGGGCTGTGGGCATTTGTTGTACAGTCATTGGGAACCGTTGTCAGAAAGAGATCTATAAGTGAGGCATGTTGATCGTGCTGGTCTGGGAAACGTGTCGGAAATGTAACCAATTGAGATAGGGAATGAGATATAGAGAAGCTATGTGTTGCGCTACCAGCTACGTCTGTGTGATTTGAGAATCCTAGCCAGTTACTGTGGTGGACATTGAAGTCACCAAATACATGTATTTGTGCGCTAGTATCGAGGGGGAGTGCTATATCTATACTATATATATATATATATTTTATTATACCATCCTATTTAAGTTAAAACATATATATATATATATATATATATATATATATATATATATATATATATATATATATATATATATATATACTAGCAAAAGTACCCGTCGTTGACTGGATTCAAAAACAGCCTACAGAAAATGGACTCTGATTTATGAAAGTATGATAGGTTATGAAAAGGAAGGGTTGTAAAGAGATAGCTTCGAATTTGGGGGTATCAAAACCAAAGCAAAATATGATAAAAGTAAAAATAAAATAGACAAACCCCATAATTTATTATACCATACCTGTTCACACTGAAACACTTATCACAATATTCTGTGGATCTCTATTAAAAAACCTTATTAAACTTTGTGATATATTTCCATTATATGGCGGTCAGGCGCGAACGAAAACCCCTAATTTTATTGTACCATATTTCTTCAAACTGAAACATAATTATCAAAGTATACTTACGCAGATAGATATGAAAAGTATTTATTAAAGTTTGTGCCTATTTCCATTCTATGGAGGCCAGGCGTGAACGCAGACCCCACTATTTTATTATACCATCCTATTTAAGTTAAAACATATTTATCAAAGTATTATTATGTACATCTATATCAAAAATACTTGTAAATGTTTTTTTTTTAATTTTAAATATTTTATTTCCATACTTTGTGAACCAGGCGCGTATGCAGACCCCACAATTTTAATGAATCATCATTATGACAGATCAAACATACCCATTCCTGTGTCTCGATACATCTTCTATTATTATATGTGATCAGTTTTCTATAATAGTCAACCATATAGGAGCCTATTCGTGACCAGACACACACACACAGTCGTTCAGCTTTATATCATATATATATCAGCTTTATATTATATATATATATATATATATATATATGTGTGTGTGTGTGGGGGGGTTGTATTCAGGGTGGCCAATTTAAAAGTACCCCAGAGAATGTAGTTAAGAGTAGGAACTTTTTTTTATTGTTTAAATCACTTGTAGTGTTATAAAAGATGCTGGAAGTGCTCCCTGTTGACATTTGTAGATCTTCTCTGGTGATTCTCCTGATAGCGTTGGTAATGTTCACCTTTAGCTAGTCTAGGTTGTGAGGATTATTTGCATAAACGTTTTGTTTTAAATTCCCCCAAAGATAAAAATCACATGATGACAAGTTCGACGAAGATGGTGGCAATAACCTTTAGCTTATTGTTCTCTTTTCCGTAAACATGTCACGAACTTGTGTCAGTGATCTGTGAGACGTATGACATGTAGTAACATTTTGTTGGAAAAAGAATTGCATTTTGTCTTATGGTGTCAGTTAGTCGCAAAAAGAAGGATTAGAGATTGGGCTACTTTTTAGTGGACCGCGTAATGTGAAAACAAATTATTAAAGAAAAATGAGAGAGATCGGGTTTTTTTTAATGTGCCGCCATATGTGAAAAATATTATAAGAGAAAGATTAGAGAGATCAGGCTCTTTTTAAGTGGGTCACCCCATATATATATATATAATGGTCGAATACCCTGGCGACTAATCACGTTCAAACCCAGGAGGCATTCCCTTTGCTTCCAAATTAGATTTATCTTACGTTTTTTAGAGCAAAATGAATCCCAACGAGTGTACAGACCTGTAAATATTGATTTTCGGTATATAGATGTATGGTAACTAGATGGCGTTTTATTTACCAATACATACAGGGAAAGCTATGGATGAATTGCCCTCTCCCTCATAGGTGTACTTTAACGCGGGATGCATTCCATTGAGCAAGGAGAAAAAGCTGTTTACTTCCGTTTGGTTATTAAATAAACAGAATGTGTCGTCAACATATCGGAAGTACACTAATGGTTTTATGGGTCCAGATAGTAAGCGCTCTTCATAGAACCACACAAAAATATTCACCATGGTCGGTCCAAGTCCTGAGCCCATGGCCACACCATTTTTTTGCCGATACATAATATTTTTGAAACTAAATTCCACAGATGTCGTGGCAAATTTCATAAGTTCAATAAAGATATTTTCAGGAATAGGAGGAGGTAATATCCGGCCCCGATATAAAAAATCTGCACAGATATCTATAGTTTCCAAACAAGGCCCAATTTTTTAAATTTGTCATCTTGTATTACAGACATTTTTTCAACGTACTCATGGTGATTTAGTATTACCACCCCTGACCATTTATCTTTTGTAGTAATGACTAATGATGGGTCGTTGGAGTTTAATAACGGCAAAATGCTCTTTGCGCCATTCCCTCGATACAGCTTATAGTAATCATGAATCATAAAAGTCTTCCCTTCCTAATTGCAATATTTAAATTTTGTATCACCCCCAAAATATATATATAATGTCAAGTCATGTCATATGCTACATGTACTATGTAACCCAGTACTACCTGCCTCATGGTCGGGTCACCGGCGACTAAACTGGTTTCCCCACCAGACTTGTCTGGTGAGGAGGGCGGCTAGTCTCCCTGAAGGATTAAAAACAAGACCTTCCAAAGGGTGAATGAACCCTTTTCCTGGGTCAACGGCCAACTAGAACTGTGTATATTTGTGTATGTGTGTATATGTGTGTTGGGGTGGAGAGGGCTCCCGTAAGCCGTAGTGAAGGCAACCTTTCTAGGAGAAGAAAATATCTGATTTAAAAAAACCATAAAGCGGGAGACCAGTACCCGCATGAAGCTGGTCTGCAGTTTTATTTGTTTCTGGCTATCGTGCTCTTGCTTATTTCTGGATCTCAACATTTTGAACTGAGAGAGAGACTTAGCTGTCGTATAAAGCTAAGACTCTGTAACATCATCTGTGTATAGATGCTCCCTCAGACATTTGGGCTCATGTATTATAATTGTCTGAGGGAGTTGCACTCATCTGACAAGACGTTGCAAAGGGGCTGGAAATTCTCTTTCTAAATAAACAATATCTAGATGAATGAAAGAAATGGGATTTTCCTCTAAAAGGTGTGCAAAGAAGCCATTTTATCTAAGGAGAACATCAATGATAGAAGGAGATTTTTCTCATGTTATGGCAAGAAAGATACAGACTGATTCAGGAATGTTTTCTGCTTAGATGAAGCAAGATTTTGACTTGTTAGTGATGCTCCCAATGCTCCCGAACAGTGCAATCGAAGAACTGGAGAAAGATTTTGGCCAAATTGCAGGAAAACGACAGTTAAACATGGGAATGTAGGGATAATGGTATGGGGAACTTTTACTGCAGCAGGAGTTAGGGAACTTATTAGATGTGAAAAGTCAACCAATTCAAAGGAATAGATTCGAATATTATGTAACAGAACAGTTACTAAGTATTCAGAAGCTGGGAATATCCCAGAACGTTATTTTTCAACATGATACTGCCCCTGCACACACTGCTAACGTCACAGAAAAATGGTTTTCTGATAACTCAATTGATGTGATATTTTAGCCAGGTCAAAGCCTGATTTAAACCTAATTGATAATATTTGGTTCATAATATCTCGTGCATTGGCTCAAAGAACTTTGTTGGACAATGAAAAACTGTTGAAAGCTGTGCAAAGCAAATGGAATAGCATCTCCTCTTCACAGTGTTCCACTTTGGTTGAGAGCATGTCTAAAAGGATTGATCTTTTTAAGAAATCAAAAGGGAGTGCGATTCCATCCTTTTTTTTACATGTTGGTCACCACTTATCAAGGCCTGAAGGCCACTCAGGGATAAGGGTTATTGCCGGTACAGTAATCAATGAGATAGTATTGTAGTAATCATTACTATTGGGGGTTTTGATAGTGTGTCTTACTTAAGGGGGCGGTTTGTCAGGAGTTTGTTTATGTTGGACTTTAAGACGTCCAAGTTATAGTCAGGTGGGAAACAGGCAAGCGGCAGAGAGTTCCACTGGCGTGCAGTTCTAAGAAAGAAGCTTTGCTCAAGGAATCTACGTTTGGATTTAGGCACAGATGAAGAGTGGGGAAAATTATTGACAGTAGTTTCAGCCAGACGGGTGTTTCTCGTGAAAGATTGGCGAGGGGGACGAGGGATTGGAGCTCAGACGAGCACCTTCCATGGAAATAGCAATAAAACAAAGACAGGCTTGCAAAGTCTCTTCTGTGGGAGAGATGTTGCAGGGAAGAGAAAAGGGCATCCCCCACTAAACCACGAAGTCTATTTTGTACTCTGTCAAGGCAGGATAGGCTGTTTTTAGCAGCTCCTGCCCAGATGTGGTAGCAGTACTCCATTCTTGGACGTACTTGGCTTTTATAAAGATAGAGAATTTGCATCAGTAGTGAGATATCTTCTGGAGCGGTAGAAGGATCCCACCATTTTCCCAGCATCCCTGGCAACAGATTTGATGTACGTGTTCCATTTCAGATCAGGAGTAAAGATCAAAGCATTTATTAAAGTAAATGTCTTGTTCTGTGTTATGAGTCTCGTTTAAGTTTCCTTTTTCAATTGTTATTTGTTCAATATAGCTTTTAGTGCAACAAAATGTATAAAATTTGTTTGGCCCATTTTTTTTTCTGCTAACGAGTGTAGATTTTCCCAACTTCTCCGTTTTCTTCTATGAAAAGTCCCCATCACCGTAATGATTCAATATGTAGACAAAATCCTTCTATAAATAAAATTTATTGCTCACTACCTTATAAAAAATAATAACACAAAGAGATAGAAAAGAAATGATAAAATGAACAGAAAAAACATAAGAAAAGGAAAATAGAAGAGAAAGCGAAAAAATTATAGATATTACTGTTTTCGCTTTTGAAAAAATACTGGTTTAAGCCAATCTTATAAACTTTATATGTATGCCTACAAATATATATTTCCCGAATCTGTTTATATGTAATTTAACTATTTGCGGCAGTAATTACATATGAATAAATAACATAAAGTTTTCATTCAGTGCAATACTAGAAATATATACTGAAAAACATTAAAAATATTGTTTATTTTCAATCGCACTGATAAAGCTCAAGTTAGCGCAAATTATACTTTAGTGAGCAGTTATATTCTCATATGCCAACACTGGATATATATATATATATATATATATATATATATATATATATATATATATATATATATATATATATCCATACAGGAGGCAAGGGAAAACGGAAGAAAACAAGAGGGAACGAAAGAAAGGAAAAGAATAAAATATAAACACACAATAAAAGAAAATAAAGAATAAGAAAAAATAAGAAAATAAAAAGATGATATCAAGAATAAAGAAAGAGAAGAAAAAATGAAACAAAATTCCAAATTAGAAATAAAAAAAAACGTTAATAGAAATAATATTTCACAAAATGACGAAGGGTAAAAAATGGATTGCAATTTTAATATTTGTGCGTCAAAGAAAAAAAAAGACAAAAAACAAAACGATATTTTCAACTACATTGCAATATTTAATTAACGAATGTCATTCGCGTTTCCTTATCGAAATGGATTCGGAAATATGAATAATCCAAGAAATGTCTTGGAAAATACCAAAGTTATTCAAACTATTATTTACTAGCAGATTCATCTCTACACACTATCAGCATGCTGTGTCGTAAAATATATTTTAATTAATGTAGATTAAATTATTAATGCGATAACATTTTTTTACTAATTTCAGAAACTTACCGGTAGTTTCGTATCAAAAGCTTCGGAAATGTTGGTAATGCTGAACTGCGCGTACTGTGAAATTTTCGTACTGTTCCGCGCAATGTAAACAACTTGCCATTGTACTTGCTGAATCCACGGTATTTGAGGTGTGTCATATTATTAACAAGGCAGTTTGTTTCGTCAATAAAATGGGCCGTAAAGGTGGTTTGAGTAGTTCTGAAAAGAATACTATTACAGAACAGCTAGCAAAAGTTAAAACTATCCTTGAAATATTGAAAATGATAGGAAGGTACCATCAAACTGTGAAGAACTTTGTCAAGGACCCTACAAAGGTACGTAAGAGAGCTGATAAGGGTAAATCTAGAGCTGTTTCACGCCGTTCTTTACTCTAAATTAAACGTGAAGTTGTTAAGAAACCTGGGCAAACATGTCGAGAAGTCTTTGTCTAGGCCGGATTGAAGAATGTCTCAAAAAGTACTCTATGTCACCTTCTGAAAGAAGTGGCAAAGTATTATAAAACTCCGAGAAAGCCTCCATTAAAGCAACATCACATACAAAACCGATTGAAATGGCAGAGGACAACACAAAAGCGGATTTTACCAAAGTTTTGTTCACGGATAAAATGCGAGGCACTCTTGATTGCCCATATGGCTGGAACAAAGGATAGGTCCTAGATGGACGACATCGTCATCAGCGTCTAAGGCGCCAACAAGGTGGTGATAGGATAATGATTTGGGCTGGGATTATCGGAGGTACTTTAGTTGGCCCATAGAGAGTTGCAGAAGGCGTAAAAAATGACGTCAAATGCTTACATAGCTTTTCTATAGGAGCACTTTGAACCATGGCTGAAGAAGCAAAGGCTGAAGTTCGGAGGAACCATTATTTTTATGCAAAAATAATGCTCCCTTGCATGCAGCAAACAAAAGCAAAGAGTATTCGCAACAACTGGGGTTCTCTGGGCCACGGAAGATGGAGTGGCCTGCGAATTCACCAGATTTGAACCCAATTGAGAACCTTTGGAATATCATGAAGTGACGCCTCTATGCAAGTGGACGCCAATTTAAGAACAAAGATGAGTTGTGAGATTCTTTCCAAGAGGTATCGCAAGGAAGGACTGTTGACGAAATCACAAATTTGACTAATTCTGTTGACCAATGTCTTTTACAAGTAATTCATAAAAAAAGATTGAATATCCCTTACTAATTATGTCAATGTAGAAATTGCTATGTAGTTATTGTGTTCTAAGCATTTTTCCTAGTTCATTTAATGTTTGAAAATTATTAAAATAAACAAGTTATGTGTATATTTGTTTTTTTTTCTCAACCTCGTTAATAACTTGACACACAGAAATCAACAGATATTTCTATCTTCTGCCATAGTTTCGCTAATACTGCTTAAAATACTTTTATTTTCTAACTGGAGTAGCTGAATCGTATTGTAAGCTCTTTCTCAAAGTTTCATAGATTTTTCACTCGTTACTTAAATATGAAATGTAAACTTGTAAATAATTTGATACGCAGTCTAGTCTTTATTGATTATTATATTCTACTTAATATGTAGTTGTGCTTTTAAAAGCTAAAGAAAATGACTTGGGTGCAATTAGTTAAAATCAGAACCAACATATTTAGCTCTCCAGATATGAATATAAAAACGCAGTTAAATGTATATTTTCGTAGAAAAACGCTTTAAGTTCCAATCTTTCAATCTTTACTCTTTAGCAGCTATTTTTACTGGCAAAAAGCAAATCAAATTTGTTCCACAGGTCCGAATCCCCTATATATATATATATATATATATATATATATATATATATATATATATATATATAGGAAATTTATTACTGTGAGTTCAGAATGAGTTTACAAATTGTTTCAGCTAGAGGAAAATCCTCAAAGAGGAAAAATCCAACTAGCATCGTCAGAATTCATAGATGAACTAAGTTATAAAATCAAATAAGAATGGAAAAATCGTAGATGAAGGGGAGTTAGAAAAGAAGATTAACATTAACTCTCCAACCTGTTGCCATGGTGATCCTTTAAATTAACTGTTACTTATGCCGTTATGAATAAGAATACCGTCTTTTAATTTTAAACCGTTATAAACTAAAAAAAAAACGTATATAAGAATTTACACATAATTAATATATAATTATAAACCCCTCTCTTATTGTATACACTCCTACTACTTTAAATTCCAACGTCCTCTCCCTACCACTCCCCGTTCTTTTCTAACTCCCCTTCATTTATGATTTTTCCATTCTTATTTGATTTTATAACTTAGTCCATCTATGAATTCTGACGATGCTAGTTGGATTTTTCCTCTTTGAGGATTTTCCTCTAGCTGAAACAATTTGTAAACTCATTCTGGACTCACAGTAATAAATTTCCTATATACTGCTCTGACTACATATTGAGCACTCTAGTCCGGTTTTTTCATCACTGGTAAATATATGTATATGTATATATATATATATATATATATATATATATATATATGTATTAGTTTCAAGTTTGTAGACGAAGAATTGGCAGAGTAATTTGGTAGAGACCTTTCTGCGCACAAAAGGCTACTTTTATAAATGTAATATTAGACGCCCTGCGTTGCCCTGTTGCAAAATACACTTATGATGTTTTAATTTATGCAGTTTTCCTACTTATTCTCTATTGATTATTATACTGTACCTATTGATTATTATACTGTAACTATTTGGTGTTTTAATCTAATATAACAAGATAATATAATAAGATGTAACTACATCTAGTTGTGGAGGAGAAGGGGATTTTTTTTCTGGCGATAATTATTATTACTATTTATTCAAACACGTATTTGTACGTGAGTCTTTTATTTAGTGTATGTGCTTGTGTGCGCCGTTATCGTCTGCGTATGTCTCTGCATGTGCCTCCCACTAAAGACAGTAATTTCTTTATCGTCCATACCAGTTTCATCTAACGGGATCTGCTTCATGTACTCCGCTCAGTCTTTGATAATATGTGACAGAGAAGGGGTTTTAAACCTATCATCCCAACCATATGTTATTGTAGTTAGCAGGCGCTTGATCTTCGCAACTGCCACCCTAAGCCATCCACACACAGGGAAATGACCTAGAAGATTGACGCTAATAGAAAATACACGTCCTCGGTTTAATCCATCTGGGATTCCCGATATTAGAGTTCCTCGTTTCCATCGGAAAGTACCATCCTTATCCATATCAGCAAGCCAAGAACTCTGGTCCAGTCTCTCAGTCGAACCGAATCCTTGAAACCAAACCATAGTCCAAAACTTTTGTTGCATACGCGATGCAAATCTATGCTTTCATAAACGAAAATGTCATTAACATATGCTGATATGGAACTTTTGATTGTATGATCTTGATATGCGATAGCGTCTATAACAGCCTTCATAATAAGTAGCGCACATTCAGCTCAAATACCAATCGCGTAAGGTAAAACTGTCGCCCCCTTAAAATCACTGTTTTAAACGGTCATAGGGCCTTAAAGATATGCTTTTCACATATTTATATCGCTGCTACTCTCTGTTTCTGCGCGCACGGATCTGCATTGACATTGAAAGCACCTATAAAACCGTTCAATTCGTAAAGCATCGGACGCACCTTCTGATTATGTTCCTGCACGATCGCCATTAAGAGAATTAGACCCGTGAGTGGACCAAGGTCTTCTTCTGGATATGGCAACAGCTATCCCTTCCGCTGTCACTGTAGGAGCTCGTTCTTTTAGGCATATCTGTCATGAGAAGGTACTACATATTCTGCACCTTATTAGTTAGTTTTCTGGGAGAGCGACTGTTCGCCCATTTCCATGATGTAGTCCATTGTTACTGCGATTATACGTTACGCTAAAACCCGGTCTGTCAATCGAGATGACAGCGCATCAGGTTAGGCTTCAGAAACATGCTTCGCCTGATTCCATCGGATATACACCACCAAGTTCTTTGATCGCATCAATCCCAAACCATAGGTCGAAACCCTACAACTATTTATTTACTATGCAACTATTTCTAGAAACATTAATTTTTAGTATTTACTTAATTTATATTTACCTTACCACGCGTTATAATTGTTTAAGCATTTATTCCCGTCTTGCCATATCTCCAGCCAAGTTTTTCAATTTTAAAACTTTAGTAATCCATAAAAATAAAGCTGGATATATCATCTAAACAGTTCAAACATAAACTTATAAATTTTTTTTTACGTCACTTAGTAATTTGCATTATCGACTATTACTGCTAATATCTTCGCAAGCTGCTGCTGATTTCTCACACACTCTCATACAGACTGTTACGCGTAAATAAATGGTAACATTTATTGCTACCAAGACTAAGGTTATTTCTTTTAACAATTACAAACAAAATTTCTAATCCATCGATTGCTATAATTAATAATACTCTACCTGAAAGCTCATCGTTCAAAATCCTTGGTTTAACAATATAAATTGAAACAAATATATTGAAGACACATGAAAAAACGAATAGAATTGTTTATATTAGCCTTCATAAAAACGGTATCAGAACTCAATTCATAAAATTCAATATAAACAAAAATTAGTAAAATCGGAAAGCTTTTCTCATGTTGTGTATTAATCCTCGCTTTTCATGACAAAAGAGGGCAAGTTGTTGTTTCCTTGGTTGAAACTATCAACCACTTATCGTTTGTGACCCTGAAGCAGTGTTTTTATATTATTTCTTTGCTTATTATAAAATACATTTCCTAAGAATAAAACATGTCATAAATACACGCAACACACTAGTACAAAAATAATATACAATGGGTCGTAAATACGTTTCCAGACTTTAAAGAAACAATTATTGTAGACTCTGGAAAATTAAGTATGTCATTGATATACATCTTATGAGATGACTGACAAATTTTTATGATTTCAGGCGAAAAGGAACAGCTATAGCAGGAATTGGAATACACCACACTAAAGCTTGATTGTCACGACTTGTGAATTTCAAAGCTGCAATCTGGATACGAGGACACTTTAGAAGAACGATATGCAAAGTTTTAAACCTGGAAAATGCCAAAAAACGTATAAAACGCTTCAGACTGCTTTTAGACAATCTTGCATGGATCGAACATCAGTATTTGAGAGGCATAAATGATTCAAGGAAGGCAGTTAGTTTGTGAGGGATGATGAGAGATGTGGGAGAAGTAAGGAAGTCAGGACACCAGAGTTAATTGGCCAAATAATGAATTTCATGGATAAAGACCATCGTGTTTCTATAGAGACAATAAGTTCACAGTTTGATGTCAGTGTGGAAACTGTGCACACAATTATTTGCAATGAACTGAAAATGAGGACGATTTGTGCGAATGCATCAGTCCATAACCCCATGTTAGTCCAAGAGTATCTGACCAAGATGGACAACAAGGCAGTTCCTCACCCTCCCTATAGTCCAGACCTTGATTCCTGTGACTTTTGATTATTCCCTCAACTCAACGAAAACCTTAGAGGCTTGTTATAAGACAACTGAAATGAAAAAATATGTGGCACACTCACACAAGAGGATTATCATGAGGCCTTCCAGAAGTTGTTGGAAGGGTACAACAACGGCATTGCAGCCGGAGGTGATTACGTTGAAGTAAACTTAAGGTCTATGTGTGTACTATCAATAAAAGTGCCTATAGGAAAACGTATAGAAACTTATTGAAGGCACCTCGTAAAACCACACATGATAGGGTGTAAAATATTATACTGAGAACTGTGCAAACGACTCCGCTTTAACATAATACCAACATATCTAAGCTAGAAAAACAAAATATGACGACAACCAACAAAAAGAAAAAATATTTCCAAACAAAGATATCACAACAAAGATATCACAACAAAGAGTGAGTCTGAAATAATACTAATTAGATACATTTCGCTTTCAAAATACATCTATTTATTAAGATATATAATTAATATAATATTTATAATAATATATTAATATAATATTTATAATAATATATTAATATAATATTTATAATAATATATTAATAAAATATTTATAATAATATATTAATATAATATTTATAATAATATATTAATATAATATTTATAATAATATATTAATATAATATTTATAATAATATATTAATATAATATTTATAATAATATATTAATATAATATTTATAATAATATATTAATATAATACTTATAATAATATATTAATATAATATTTATAATAATATATTAATATAATACTTATAATAATATATTAATATAATATTTATAATAATATATTAATATAATATTTATAATAATATATTAATATAATATTTATAATAATATATTAATATAATATTTATAATAATATATTAATATAATATTTATAATAATATATTAATATAATATTTATAATAATATATTAATATAATATTTATAATAATATATTAATATAATATTTATAATAATATATTAATATAATATTTATAATAATATATTAATATAATATTTATAATAATATATTAATATAATATTTATAATAATATATTAATATAATATTTATAATAATATATTAATATAATATTTATAATAATATATTAATATAATATTAGTAATAATATATTAATATAATATTTATAATAATATATTAATATAATATTTATAATAATATATTAATATAATATTTATAATAATATATTAATATAATATTTATAATAATATATTAATATAATATTTATAATAATATATTAATATAATATTTATAATAATATATTAACATGTAAAATGTAAGAAAACCACAAACGATATGTATTTTTTGTCTTTAAAAGAAAGGTTTAATTTACCTTCAAAATGTGAAACAAGTTTCGACTTGGTTCACATTTTTTGCGACTCATTTCTTTTTTAATCATGGAAAGTGTTCGGTTGAGCTCCAATTCATGGTCCTCCCTGGTCTGACTTGCACGAAAAACACTCGTCTAACTGAAATCACTATCAATAATTTTCCCCACTCTTTACCTTTGCCTAAACCTAAACGTAGATTTCACGGAAAAAGCTTCTTTCTTAGCATTCAACGCCCGTGGAACTCTTTTGTTTTCCTGCTTTCTAGCTGACTGCAATATGGTCGTCTTCAAGTACAACGTAAAAATTCTTGACTAGCCGTCCCTTATCGTAATCCAATTTACTAAATTTTCACTACTAACGATTACTACAATATTGCCGTATTGACCGCCGTACACTCATTGACCCTTATCCTCGAGTGGCCTGTGGGCCTTATAAATGGTGACTTCTTTGTAAAAAAGGATTAGCCATCACACAAAAGTAAATGGGTTATGAGAAGCGGCTTTATTTAATTCGTTAGAGTGAAGAGATCTTCAAAGTAAATGACAACCTTATTTTCTTGACTAGCGATCAACAATACTGTTACTATTTCGCCAGAAAATCCTAAAGAACTGCATGAAAAGCCAAAATGTAACAATATGGTGTGCTATTGGAGAAATGGAATTGATTGGATCTTACTTTTTGAAGATAACGGTGGAAATTCTGTTTCTGTTAACTAACAACGTTACATTCAGATAGTCAATAATTTCTTTCTGAATGCGTTAATAAGAAACCCAAATCCAATCCGGCGTGTGTAGTTTTAGTAAAATGGAGCGACAGCACATACCACCAGGAATTCAATAGGCGTTCTCCGACAAATTTTTGCCGAACGGATTTGCAAAAATCCATGGCCTCCCAGTCTACCGACTTGACTAAATGCGTTTTTTTTCTTGTAAGTATATCTTAAGGACCGTGTACGTGGGGCGTGCAAGAAGTAATCCATCTGACCCACTTCCCATAGAAATAGAGCTACGAAACTTAGCACAGTTATTAGTCTTTCTCTACATAGGAACCATCAGGAGTTATGCATTTCTCCCATCGTTTGATGCAGCTCTGGAGACCGTTTTTGTAGAACACCCCAGGTTGGTCCTCCAACCATGACGTGACTTCAGAAATCAAGGCTGCATCATCTGGTAAACGCTTTCCTTCCAAAAACAACTTCATGGTTGGGAAGAGGTGAAAGTTAGAGGGTGCAATGTCAGGAGAGTAGGGAGGATGGGAGAGGATTTCTTAACCACACGCCCGTGCTTCTGATCTGGCGACATGCGAGTTGTGGACCGGAGCGTTGTCCTGCAGGAGGAGGGTACCTTTGCTGATCTTGCTCCGCCTCTTGATTTTGATAGTTTCCCTCAATTTCCTCAAAAGTGAAGCATAATAGGCTCCTATAATTGTGGTACCCTTTGCCAGGAAATCTGTCATCACTACTCTGTCCTGATCCCAGAAGACTGAGAGCATGGCTTTGCCAGCGGAGGGCTGCACCCTTGCATACTTTGGAGGTGGTTAGTCCAAGTGCTTCCACTGCATTGACTGGGCTTTGGTCTCTGGATCATAGTGATGTACCCAGGTTTCATCCTGTGTAATCAGTCTTTTGAAAAAATTTGACTCATCTTCTTGGCACATCTCCAAATTCATCCTTGAGCACTCGACGCGTTCTCGCTTCTGGAATGGTGTGAGCAACCAGACAATCCATCTGGCAGACACCTTATGCATATGCAAATGATCATGAATGATAGTTTCCACAGACACTGTACTAATCTTGACATCTTGGGCTATTTGGCGAATAGTAATGCGCCGATCTTCCAACCAAAATGGCAGCCTCAACTTGAGGGACAGATGCCTCATCAATGGCAGAAGAGGGGGCAACCAGGTCTGGGAGCTGTTTCCACAGACTTCCTGTCATGTTTGAATTCACGATGGTCATATGATGGGGCATTATCACCATAAGTTTCTTTCATTTCATAAAAAGTCTCCTGTGGTGTGCGTCTTTTCAAATACAAAAACCAGATCACTGCCCGACATTCAACAGGCTCCATTTCACCCCTGACTCAGTTCAAACACCTGTAAAACAGAAACCACAATTAGTTCAGAACTGTAATTGGCCACATAATCCGTAGAGATACAAATCATTGCACATGCAAAATTACTTATTGCACATCCATCGTATTTCAGAAAAAAAGCCACGTAGCTTTCAAGAATTAAAGGAAGTTATCCGTTTTTTGATTGCAGAAAGGAACAAAGATCTGCTACAGAAAAGGGATGCAAATTTTCATGAACGCACTCATACCTGCATCACCAAAAATGGAATTCATGTGAAAGATATATTCCACACTTGACTTGCAAACTTTTTTCAATAAATTGACGAATAAATAATCTAATTTTCAATAAAATCTTATAATCATGATTTTTAAAAAAATATCTGTTATTCCTTATATATACATTTCCTATTCATGTTATTGTTTATATATATATATATATATATATATATATATATATATATATATATATATATATACATATATATATATAATTTATTATATATATATATATATATATATATATACAATATTATATATAATTAATTATTTATAACCAAGTTGCTAGTATGTCCGGTGTATGTAAAGTCCATGGAACTTTGATTAATTTCGAGAAAAAGGAACCTCTCTTTTTCAAAAGGCAAAAGATGATTCAAGATGGCGGAAAAGAACATGGCCGGACTGCAGAAACAGGACAGGGTCAGTTGGGGGTAATTTTATTTTACTTATTCCAATAACCAACCCAAACACCATGAAATAAATATTTAAAGATATAAAGAGCTTGAAAAATAAATAAACTCAAACGGGTAGATATGTCCAAAACAAACCAAACCAAATCAAACTCCATGAATAAATATTTGGAGTTATGAAAACTCGAATTCTGAAAAATTTTTTTTTTTCAAAAAGACTGAATTTGGCATTAAAAATAACACGCAAAGTGTTGATATGCCGTAAAAGAAAGCAACAATTATATAAATCTCGTAGGAAAGCAGTGCTGTTAAAGAAATTCGATTTGTTGACTAGTAAAATGGATGAAATTGAATGTTTTCTGATGAAGTCTTATGAAAAACTCTGTTGAATAAGAAATGTAAAAAAAAAAATATTCATTTTGCAAAACAATACATTTTTCACTGGGAATATTGGAAAAATGGCAGCAACAAGATGAATGAGTTGAAAAAAGAAAAATAGTTGTAGAATATATAGATGTGAATTAGATGTTGGAAACCGTTTTTGTTCATATAATTAACTCGTCTAGTTGAAAACACTATCAATAATTTTCCCCACTCTTTATCTTTGCCTAAACCTAAACGTAGATTCCATTAACAAAGCTACTTTCTTAGAACTGCACGCCTGTGGAATTGTCTTCCGTTTTCCTACTTGCCAGCTGACTACAATATGGTTGTCTTCAAGTCCAACGTAAACAAGCTCTTGATGAGCCGTTCTACTTAAGTTAACAAATTTACCGAATTTTCATTACTAACAATATTACTATACTTATTATGATGGGGGTGTAGAATCACAAATATAATAAACATCGCAGTGGAATATAATCGATAACCTCAAAAAAAAAAAAAAAAAGAAAAAAAAAAGGCGACTTAAAGCATTCCAGATTTTCCAGTATTTTTGTGTACATTGTCAACTTTACAAAACAAGTATAGTAGGTTACCTGTACACCCAAGAACAGAACGCAACGTAAGTTTATTTTATGTACATATTTTTCGCTTTTAAATGCCTCAATACAGCTTTGAAAAACGCACCTCTTTATCTTTCTTTTCTATTCTTCCTTCCGTTTTTAAAAAGTGACGTCAGATCACCGAAGTTAAGCAACGTTGAGCCTGGTTAGTACCAAATGGGTGACCATTTGGGAATTCTAGGAGCTGTATGTGCTCTTCGCTTATCTCGGCATTTGATTCCAGTCGTCCTGTACATGCACTTCACTTGCCACTTGTATTTAACAATGTCGACTGAGGAGAGGTGTGGGTGGAGATTGCGCACCTTCTTCCACAAAAATTTCACACGCAGGCACGCTATGTGGGTATTCATAGTCTCTCTAATTATTTTCATGAGAAAACGTTTATCAGTGACTTATTAATTTCTTTTTTTATATAGGCATAGCCACTTATCAAGGCCCAGATACCACTCGAGGATAAGGGTTAAGAGTGTCCAGTAGTCAATTGGACAATATAGTAATCGTTAGTAATGGAAATTCGGTAAATTTGTTAATTTAAATGGAACGGCTCATCAAGAACTTGTTTACGTTGGACTTGAAAACAAACATATTGTACCTATTTACAATGCCTCCCCACGGGACAGAGTTAGACACCAGGGTCTTTTTTTTAACGTGGAGAAAAGGTACAAAAATAAAAATTATCTCAGTCGTGAAGGATTTCTCCTCCACTGAAAAAGAGTGAAAAATGGAAGTGCCGCGTCTGAAAAACAGATACTACACTCTGATCTTGGCCAAAAGGCCAATGTCAGCTGGAAAGCAGGAAAACGGAAGACAATTCCACAGGCGTGCAGTTCTAAGAAAGAAGCCTTGTTCATGGAATCTACGTTTAGGTTTTGGCACAGATAAAGAGTGGGGGGAATTATTGATAGTGTTTTCAGTTAGACGAGTATTTCTTGTGAAAGTTTGGCGAGGGGGGACTATAGATTGACGCTCATTCGAGCACTTGCCATGAAAATAACGATAAATCAGAGACAAACTCGCAACATCTCTTCTGTGAGATAAAGGTTGCAGGGAAGAGAAAAAGACATCTCCTACGAGGCTACGAAGTCTATTTTGAACTCTATCAATGCAAGAATAGTCTTTTCTAGCAGCTCCTGCCCAGATGAGGCCACAATACGCTATCCTTGGACGTACCTGGTTCCGATAGAGATAGAGAATTGCATCAGCAGGGAAATATCTACTGGATCAATAGAAGGATCCCAATTCCACCATTTTCCAGCGGCCTTGGCAACAGATTTGATATACGTGTTCCATTTAAGATCAGGAGTAAAGGTTAAGGCCAGAAGCTTGTCAAAAAATGAGGCCTCCCCAAGACGAGAGTCATTCATTTCAATTGATGCCAGATGGAGGTCAGAACGATGATGATGTAAAGATAGAAGCTTGGTTTTAGATGCAATACAAGTTACTATACACTACTTTCCCATTGTACCACGTGCTCAAGATCAGAGGAGAGAGAATCGGAAAGAATTTGGTCGTTTACGGTCTTAAATGTGCTACCATTGATGGTAGTGTCATCTGCATAATAATATTAACTCCAGCATTAATACTGTGAACTTCTGATTTTTGCCCATCCACTACTACTCTTATGAAACTATCAGAGAGAAATGATTTAATAATTGAGAAGACATTTTCAGCTATACCATAGCTGAAGATCTTGTGAATTAAAACTTTATGCCATACTCTATCAAAGGCCTTTGATATGTCAAGAAAGGTTGCTTCCGTCGAGAGATTCACTAATCCTATGAGATATAACTTTAAGCACACCTGCTGTAGATCTAGCAGAACGGAAACCATATTGTGTGTCACTAAGAAGATTATTTTGTCCTGAGATGGTTGATTACTTCTCTATTTAACACAGATTCCAGCAACTTACTCATGACGCACAGGAGACTTATTGCCCTGTACTGAGAGGGGGTGAGCGATCACCTGAATTCTAAAATACAGGGTATACTGATGAGATTTTTCAGGGTGACGGGAAGCAATTCTCCTTAAGAAAACGTTTAAACAGTTTTGTAAGTATGGGGGCAAGTTCTGGTTGAAGTTTTTTGAGTACTATAATTGGAATACTGTCAAGGCCAGTTGCATTACTGGAATCAAGGTTTTAGATTAGCTTTGCAACATCATGTACAGATATTTGTATATCACATGTCTTCTGATACAGGAGGAAATATTGGGGGTTAGGGCCTTGGTCGTAAAGGGTAGAATTAGCTGCAAAGTTCTTAGCAAAGAGTTTGGCTTTGTCTGATGCTGACGAGATTACCCCAGGTTCATTTATGAACGTTGGGATCGTACGCACGCTTCTGTTCAGGATTCTGTTTGCTATTTGACAAAAGTTGTGGGAACCAAGCCGCTGCTCAGTTACTTTCGACATGACGGACTGAGCATACAACTCCCTTGCGTTCTTTATTACTTTCTTACAATGTTGGCTGGCAGTCCTGAAAGCGGCTTTAGTCTCTATACATCTATTACATGATAGCTATGGAAAAAGCGATTTCTGTGCGCAATGGCAGCAGCACATTCTGGAGAGAACCATGGCTGGCTGTTAGGTTTTTGCTGGAACTTTTTTGAGGGAATAAAATTGTCTATACCTACAATTAACCATGCTGTCAGGCCTGATACTATAGAGGACACATCCTTTTTAACATATAACGCAGAGGTAGATCTGATATAAATGTACGGAAGCTATCCCAGTCAGCCATAGTGTATCGATATACTGTACGATGGAGAGGTACGTCTGAGAACTTATTACATTTAATTTTTATCTTAATTGATACAACAGGATAGTCGGAAGATCCAAGAGAAGACAGAATGGAAACTGAACATAGTTATGGGCAACTTGTGAGAAAAAGGTCTAGCAGACTCGCATACTGGTCGTCAGTGTCGGGCACATGGGTGGGCTCGTGAACAATCTAAGTGAGGTCATAGGCAATGGAGAAATAATGACAGAACCTCCCCTCCTCATCGATCTTGTTCGAGTGGCTTAACCAGTACACATTGTGAACATTGAAGTCTCCACATACGTGAATGTTAGCTGAAGGATAAGCAGATAGGGCGTGGTCAATTTTCTTAGATATGCTTTTAAAGATAGTAACTCCGCTGTTGTGGGGGCGATAAAGAGTAAATATAAATGCAGTAGTGTGAGCAATATAGGGTAAGTTAGGATCTTCTCTGGAGATGTCCCTACCGCATGGAAAGCCATCTTTAATATAGTCAAATATTCCATGCCCATGTCCATCTTGGGGGTCAGATTTAGAAGTTTAGTTAGAGTATCCTTAAATTACGAACTCATTTAAGGAAATAGTCTGTCCAATGCCAATGCCTAGAAATAATAGGTCTGGTTTAGTCTCCTGTAATTGAGTTTCAACCTCTGGAAGGTTAGAACATAGACCCCCGATGTTGGAGAAAGAGACATGGTAGTGGGGTCTGCGCTGAAAGTTGGAGATCCGGGCTTAATCGTGTATTTTTTTTTTTTTTTACACAGTGATCACCACTTATCAAGGCCCGGAAGCCACTCAGGGATAAGGGTTATTGCAAGTACATTACGTTAGTGTGGAGATTTGATGGAGTGTTTACTTAAGGGGGCGGTTCATTAGGAATTTGTTAACATTAGACTTGAAGACATCCAAGTTGTAGTCCGGAGGGAAGCAGGCAGACGGAACAGAGTTCCACAGGCGTGCAGTTCTAAGAAAGAAGCTTTGTTCATGGAATCCGCGTTTTGATTTAGGCACAGATATAGAGTGGGGGAAATTTTTCACAGTGGATTCAGCTAGACGGGTGTTTTTCGTGAAAGATTGGCGAGGGGGACCAGAGATTGGAGTTCAGACGAGCACCTGCCATGAAAATAACGATAAAACAAGATTTTTTTTCTTGAAACTTGTCACTATAGAGGCTTGGAATATTTTGACTAGGTTGTCAGTCTTACTTAGAGCAGGACAGAGAGGGAAACTAAAAGAGAAAAAGAAACGGAGAAATTTTTTTGTAGCACATTATAATGTAAAGCCGTAACAATTACCCACTAGTATGGCATCGAGAGGCCCCACCAGAGACTACTGCATGGTCCAGAATCCATTTACCAATGGCAATACAGTAGCCTCAGTACTTTGCACCTGCCGATAGGATAGCCTCCTTAGTGGTTAATCCAAGGTTCGGGCCCCTGACTATCAGGCGGATAACGTCAGCCCAGATAAAACGTTTACCTCCAGCAACCTTACTAGTGAGATGGCTACAAGTATAGACACAGAAAATTTTTTTCGACATCTCTAGCGACTGTTCGCGCAAAATCTTGCCAACCTAGAATACAGCTTTTTCTTCTCCCTTTGTCAGAAAAATCACTCATTAAACACGAGGACCGAGGGACAAATAAAGAGAAGCAAGAGTAACAGGAGCTTCCAATAGCGCATCCACAATGCGTTCTCTATTCTCCATTAGAAAAAATCTATTAAGTAATATACTTAATAAAAGTAACATTGGCGGGTTTAAGGCAAAGTGTGGTGATAGATTCCCTCTCAAGAACTGTAAATTAATATAATCTATTTATGCAATCAACTAGGTAGGTAAAATAAACATTTATGGACGAGAAAAGCTATTATTAAATAAAACAATCAGAAAATAAAAATATGAATTAAATACTGATATAAAATGTAGTTATTAGCATTTGAATCTAAAAAGATAAAAAGTAAAATTAATATAGCAGCGACTTATCTCAGAAAGAGTTCCATCTCCAAAATGGAAACTGTTGAAGGGAAATTAGCTTTAAAACATCAGCGTTTTAAACTTATGTGATTTTAGAAGTAATGTAGTTTTTTTGCAGACATCTCTAAACTCGAGCTTTCGAGTGATGAGAGCTTCCAGTGGAATAATGATTTTAGTGATAGAAGAGACCAACACAAACTCCTGGGGAGTGAAAGGACTGTTTTAGCATCTCTGAAAACCTATTGGTGTGGAAATCATGTTGGCATACTGACTTAAATTCTGCACACATTTGTACACCTCTGAGGTATATTTGAAAATATAGGTGTAGTTCAAGCGTCCGGTGAAATGTCTGAACACTTTTAAAATGTCCGAGATTAGACGATGTTATATTGTGATTTTTTTTTTACATGGGGGTCACCACTTATCAACACCCGAAGGCCACTCAGTGACAAGGGTTATTGCGTGTACAGTAATCAATGAGATAGTATTGTAGTAGTCATTAGTATTGGGGGTTTTGATAGAGTGTCTTACTTAAGGGGGCGGTTTGTCAGGTGTTTGTTTATGTTGGACTTGAAGACGTCCAAATTGTAGTCAGGTGGGAAACAGGCAAGCGGCAGAGAGTTCCACTGGCGTGCAGTTCTAAGAAAGAAGCTTTGCTCATGGAATCTACGTTTAGATTTAGGCACAGATACAGAGTGGGGAAAATTATTGACAGTAGTTTCAGCCAGACATGTGTTTCTCGTGAAAGATTGGCGAGGGGGAACGAGGAATTGGAGCTCAGACGAGCACCTGCCATGGAAATAACGATAAAACAAAGACAGGCTCGAAACGTCTCTTCTGTGTGTGAGAGAGAGTTGTAGGGTAGAGAAAAGTGCATCCCCCACTAAGCTACGAAGTCTATTTTGTACTCTGTCAAGGCAGGATAGGCTGTTTTTAGCAGCTCCTGCCCAGATGTGGCAGCAGTACTCCATTCTTGGACGTACTTGGCTTTTATACAGATAGAGAATTGCATCAGTAGTGAGATATCTTCTGGAGCGGTAGAAGGATCCCACCATTTTCCCAGCGTCCCTGGCAACAGATTTGATGTACGTGTTCCATTTCAGATCAGGAGTAAAGGTCAAACCCAGAAGCTTGTCAAAAGATGGAGCCTCTCCAAGACGAGAGCCATCCATTTCAATTGATGCCAGATGAGGATCAGAGCGTTGATGATGTAAAGATAGAAGCTTGGTTTTGGATGCATTAAATGTGACCAGCCACCTCTTCCCCCATTGTACCACGTGCTCAAGATCAGAGGAGAGAAAATTAGAGAGAACTTTGTCATTTACGGCCTTTGATGTCTTGCCATAGATGGTTGTGTCATCAGCATAGATGTCAACGAATGATTTAAGTATGTGTTTTGTGATATCATTGATGTAGATTAGGAAGAGAGTTGGGCCCAGGATGGACCCCTGGGGGACTCCAGCATTAATAATGTGAGCCTCTGATTTCTGCCCATCAACCATTACTCTTATGAACCTATCAGAGAGAAATGATTTAATGATTGAGAAAATATTTCCAGTAATACCGTAGCTGGAAATCTTGTGAAGTAGGCCCTTATGCCATACCTTATCGAAGGCCTTTGATATGTCAAGAGCAATTGCCCTGGAAAGGAAACCTTTGTCAAGAGATTCACTAATCCTATGTGATATAACCGTTAGCACATCTGCTGTAGATCTTGCAAAGCGGAAACCATATTATGAGTCACTATGAAGGTTGTTTCTGTTGAGGTGGTTGACTACTTCTTTATTTTATATGGATTCCAACAACTTACTCATGACACACAGGAGACTTATTGGTCTGTACTGAGAGGAAGATGACTTTTCATCTGAATTCTTAAAAACAGGGCATATTGATGAGGTTTTCCAGGATGTTGGAAAGCACTTCTCCTTAAGGCAACGCTTAAACAGTTTTGTAAGTATGGGGGCAAGTTCTGGTTGGAGCTTTTTCAACACTATAACTGGAACGCCATCAGGGCCAGTTGCTTTACTGGAATCAAGGTTCTTGACGACATCACGTACAGATATTTGTATGTTGCATAGCGTGTTGTCTGTTATAGGAGGAAATACAGGGAGTTGATAGTCGTTGTCGCATAGGGTAGAATTAGCTGCAAAGTTCTTTGCAAATAGTTCGGCCTTGTCTGATGCTGACGAGATGACCTCAGGCCCATTGATGATAGTTGGGATAGAATGCCGCTTCTCTTCAAGGTCCTGTTTTCTATTTGCTAGAACTCGTGGTAACCAAGCCGCTGCTCAGCTACTTTGGATTTAACAGACTGTGCATATAGCTCTCTCACATGTTTTATTACTCTTTTACAGTGGTTGCTGGCAGTCCTGAAAGCAGCTTTAGACTCAGTACATCTATTATGTTGGTAGCTATGGAAAAAGTGATTTCTGTACACGATGGCAGCAGCACATCCAGGGGATAACCATGGCTGGCTGTTAGTTTTTTTTTGG
The DNA here is from genome assembly GCF_053919585.1 of Euprymna scolopes. NCBI lineage: Eukaryota > Metazoa > Mollusca > Cephalopoda > Sepiida > Sepiolidae > Euprymna > Euprymna scolopes. The sequence goes on from NC_136491.1 coordinate 157,288,505, forward strand.
AATTTTTTGGATCGTATGAATCGGTCTATGCCTATAATTAACCATTCGGTCAGGTCTGATACTATAGAGGACACATCCTTTTTAAACATGGAATGCAGAGGTAGGTCAGATATGAATGTACGGAAGCTATCCCAGTCAGCCATAGAGTATCGGTATACAGTACGGTGGAGAGGTACGTCTGAAGACTTATTACATTTAATTTTTATCTTAACTGCTACAACAGAGTGGTCAGAGGATCCCAGAGGAGAAAGAACGGAATATGAACACAGCTCAGGGGAACGTGAGGAAAAGGTCTAGAAGTCTTGCATATTGACCGGGTGTATCGGGCACACGGGTAGGTTCGTGAACAATCTGAGTGAGGTTAATGGCAATGGCAAAATCATGACAAAACCTCGTCATCGGTTTTATTTGAGTGGGTCAGCCATTCCACATTATGGACATTGAAGTCACCGAAAATGTGAATGTTAGCCGAAGGATGAGCAGACAGGATGTCAATTTTCTCAGATATGCTCTAAAAGATAGTTACCCCACTGTTGTGGGGGCGATAGAGGGCAAATATAAATCCAGTGGTCTAAGCTAGTGCAACCCGAAAGCACATATAATGTAAATTAGGGTCTTCTCTGGAGATATCCCTACCACATGGAAAGCCATCTTTGATGTAGGCACATATTCCATGCCCATGGCGATCTCGGGGGTCAGATTTAGATGTTGTTGGAGTATCCTTTAATTATGCCAGTTTCACTTAGAAAGAATATGTTCGGTTTACTCTCCGGTATTTGTGTTTCAACCTCTCGAAGGTTGGAACGTAGACCCCTGATGTTGGAGAAAGAGACCTGGTAGTAGGGGTCTACGTTGGTGGATGGGGTTCTAGGTTTATTCGTGTTTCTTTTTTGGAGATTTGTCATGATTGAAGTTTTGGGGTTTGTGGAGCAGGTCGTTAGACTTGGTTGGAGCAGGACAGACAGGGAAAATAAGAGAGAAAAAAAACAATAATTTTTTCTATTTGTGGCACATGATAAGGTAAAGCCGTAACAATTACCCACTAGTATGGCATCGAGAGGCCCTACCAGAAACTACAGTAGGTTCAGAATCCATTCACCAAATGGCAATACAGCAGCCCCGGTACTTTGCAACTGCTGATAGGACAGCCTCCTTAGTGGTTAATCCAAGGGTTGGGTCCCTGAATATCAGGCGGGTAACGTCAGCGCAGATTAAACGTTTATCTCCAGCACCCTTACTAGTGACATGACCACAAGGATATACATAGAAACAGAAATTTTCCGTCATCTCAGGCTACTCTTTACAAAGTACTACCGACCTAGAAAGCAGCTTTTTCTTCACACTTTGTCAGAAAAATAACTCATTGGAAATGGGGAGTGAAGGACAAAAAAGGAGTAGCGAGAGTTACTGGAGCTACCGATAACACATCCACATGCATTATCTACTCTCCATTGAAAAAAAAAGGTGAGAACGACTTATTAATATCTACTTAGTATAAGTCCGTTACCCTATTCCCGGCTTAGGATAGTACTTTAAGATAGTCTCCCCTCCCATGTAAATGCATGGGTACTTTTTGCTTTTTCTAGGTCGAGCTGGGATGTTAAACCGTTCCAGCTCCACCCCATAATATATATGCTATAATGGTACTTTTATCAAGTTGAAAAATCTGGTTATTTTTTAACTCGTTTAAAAAGCTGGTTAAGAAGTAATACCTTTAGGGTTTTGTATTAACTTTAGCTAGAATTATTATGCATAATTAAGAAAAAAAAATAAATAAATAAATAAAAATACAAAAAAGCCCCGTGTTTTTGAGTTCAGATAATATGCAAATATAATTTGGGAAATGTTCAGTTTCATGGGAGACTTCTTTTTTTTTTCGTTTTAAATATAAGAAAAAGTATTGGTTAATAATAGTATTTTTGACAAAAAAACATTTATGAGAAAGATAAGAAAACAAGACAAATATTCAGGATTAAAGTCAAACCTGTAATAAGGGAAAATAAAAAAATAGACATGTTAGTGTTTTTAGATTAATAGGCTGCAAAAGTTACGAACAGAAAAGTTTCTTAGCTTTTGGGACCATAGCGTTTGACTTGGCTTGAAGGCGATAGCTTAAAGAGGACGAATACCAACCAGTCGGTCAGTTGCTTTTATGCCGATATTTAAAGGGTATGTTGCGTGGCGGTGGAAGGTGGAGGGGGTCTTGGAGAGTTTTGTATTTTTATTTATTTCTTTTAAATTCAACATTGAATTATCTATCTAATGCCAGAATGTTCGACCACCCTATAATAAATATGCTATAATGGAACTTTTATCAAATTGAAAAAGTATGGTTATTTTTAACTCGTTTAAAAATCTTGTTAAGAAGTAATGTTACATGATAAGGGCTGTTCCCTTTTCATGTAAGTATAAAAATGGAGAATTTAGTCTAAAATGAAAATGAAATAGCAATAGACAAATTCGAACCTCGTAATTTAGTTTAGAAATAGATTACGTGTGACAATGTCCGTCTAAACACTATCCCTTCACTCCAAGAGTTACTTCTTCTTCTTCTTCTTCTTCTTCCTCTTCTTCTTCTTCTTCCATTCAACACAATTTTACTATAAGAATCTCTCTAAGTCTCTACAACAACATACAACTTCTCTCTCTCACTGAGTCTTTCAACATCCCTCACTGTAATAAGACTCCTTCTAAGCATCTTTCTATAAGACTCATCTTTTAATAAAACTCTCTCAATGAAACCCTCATATAACAAATAGTATTTGGTCCCGTGAACCAGTTTGCATCAGCGATGCAGAAACCGAACCTGGGGTCGATACCACGAAAAAAAAATTAAAAACACAACGTTTTAAAAGGGTCCAAGGTAATTTAAAAAAAATAAATAATACCACGGAAAGAAAAAAATTACACGATCACAGAAATGCGAAAAAAAAGAACAAAACAAAAAAATTGAACACACACGCACACAGAGAACAAAAGATACAAGAAATATTAATAAGAAAAAGAAGAAAAGGCCGATATGCCGTAAAAGAAATCCGTAGTAATGAATGGAAATATAGTAAACAAGTCACCATGCGTAATTCATTAATAAATGAATTGGTTTGATAAAAAAAAACACACACACACACACATACATGCAAATGCAGAGATTGGGTGACCCATTATTGTTTTGAAATTTGTATGAAGTGTCATTAGAAAATTTGTGTCAATATGAAATCGTTTGGACGAATTGTTGAATTTAATCTGTCAATCAAATAGGAATTTTTCAAAGGTCGCATGTAGTCTTTGAAACAGCGTGTAAAGTCTGTTTGGAAATGCATTTTTGTGTTTATAGTTGAACTTTTCGGCTTTTTATTTTTTTTGTGTGTTTCATTTGAATTGTTTTCGAAAAAAAGGGACAATTGTTTTGGACAGACTGTTGAACTGTTGTTTGTTACAGATGATTTTTTTGTTATTGAAAAAAAGTTATTACTGTTGCAAAATGTTTAAATCTATTAAGGTATTTTTTTTGAAAATGTTTTTATGATGTTGAACAAATATTGTAAATTGTCTTATGTATGTAAATGATTATTGATTTTCACAGCAAGAATTCAAAGTTATCAGTAAATATACATTAGATTTAAAACAGTCTAGGTGAAAATAAAACTAGTTAAGACGTATGGTTGGCTTACAGATTCAGTTAGAATTTTAGAAGGGGGACAAGAATTAAAATTACGTAAACGGGTATTTAGAGAGTTTTTAGATGTGATAAGCCGTAAGAAAGATGTTTTGTTTTAGCAATTGTTTTTTGTTGTTGTTTTTTTAGAGATCCTAAAAATTTTTCTCCAAGAAAAGTGACTTGGTAGGGATTGATAAGCACAAGATGTGCCCCTATACGAAATATTTGGGAACCTGGTTAATTAAGTGCTTAAAATAAGCTGGTTGCACGTAACGACTCCAAGCAAGTGGTAAGTAAGACTTGGCTTAATTAATAAACAGACATTGGAAAGAATACGAAAATTCTTAAGGGGACCAGTAAACCGATGATAGGTAGTCCCGAGGCAATCACATATAGCATAATGAAGTAAGAGACAAGCAAAAAATATGCCGTAGATTACGTAAGAAAGATATAACCTTGTATTTTTTTAGAGATGCATGAATGTAGGATATATCTGCTGGATCTTAGAAGCTGGTGAGAGAAAAGAAAAATCACAAAAAATCGGGCTATTAGATAGTATTTAGAGCGCTATTAAAGTGTTGGGCGCGAAAGGTGTTAGTTAGTTAGGGGTGATATTTCTAAAACCTCGTCGAAGTTTCAAGAATCCAAGCAAGGAAATCCGAGTGAATCCGTATGAGAGAAAAAAGGTATATCTTAAACTTCTGAAGCCAACCACAAAGATTTAAGTATATGAGCTTTGGTATGTCCCGTATAAGATAGTTATAAAATAAAAAAAACAAAAAAACAAAGCCATACTTGATAAGACTAACCATGCGGAAAGAGAGATCAGAACACTTTTGAGACGAAGGAAATCGTCCATTTCGAGAAAGGTGAAAACCTCTAGTCTGCGGCATATGGGTGGCTGGAAAATAGCTGATGTGAATCATAGGTAAAGACCCTACACCCAAAAAGTAAATGCCACGAAGATCAGAAAGGTTCTGATCTTATAAAAAAATAAAAAATTGTGAAGTCGCCAGTGAAGGGCTGACTGAAAGAGATTTTTTTTGTGTTTTTTTAGCCTGATCTTTCTAGCCGTGTGGTTGTGTAGATGTAAAAATAAAAAAATGTACTAAATTTAAAAATGCATACATTTTTTTTTGTGAAATATGGAAGGGAGGGATGTTACATGATAAGGGCTGTCCCCTTTTCATGTAAGTATAAAAATGGAGAATTTAGTTTAAAATGAAAATGAAATAGCAATAGACAAATTAGAACCTCGTAATTTAGTTTAGAAATAGATTACGTGTGGGAGTTTAAAAATGTAAAACAAACATTTGTTTAGAATATAGATAAATATTTCAAGGAAAGAATGTGAACTCTCAAGTTTGTTATGAAATTTTAAATTGAAAGAATGCAGCTGATAAGATAATGTTTTTAACATATTGGATAAATAGGTTACTGAGAAATGAGAAAAGTTTTGGACACGTATGTCCAGAGCACGTGAAAGAAGGCACATGTTTTAACATGTGTATGACGTCACGGAAAATAGAAAGTTCTAGGAATAGAGAAAAAAACTTTACAGTTAGACAGTCAGTGAGAAAACTCGGAGAGAGACAGTCAGGCGTCTAGGGAGCGAGACGTCACTTCAAGAAAAAAAATGTGAAACTTTGAATTCTTGATGATGGAAACACGGCCGTGTGATGTAATAAACCATCAAGTGTTTTTTGTAAAGTTCGTCTTGTCTTATGATTCTTACAAAAAGGTAAAGTGAAATTGTATTATATATTTGTGTTATAAAATGTCTTTTCATACACATCTCGACTTCTCATATCCGCAATGAGAATCAACATCATCATGTCTACACAATGTCCGAACCGTCTAAACACTATCCCTTCACTCCAAGAGTTTCTTCTTCTCCTTCTTCCAATAAATACAATTAAGGAATGAACATCTATAAGTCTAAGATACAACAACATCTCTCTCTCTCTCGGAGTCTTTCAACATCTCTCTAAGATAAGCATCTCTCACTAAGACTCTCTCAATGAAACCCCCTATTTGTAACAGTAATACCTTTAGGGTTATGTATCAACTTTAGCTAGAAGTAATGCATAATTAAGAAAAATAAAATAAAATAAATAAATAAAAATACAAAAAAGCCGCGTGTTTTTGTGTTTAAATAATATGCAAATATAATTTGGGAAATATTCAGTTTCATGGGAGACTTTTTTTTTTCGTTTTAAATATACCACAGTTTGAGATTATAGATTAATTTGTAACGCTATGGCCAACAGTTCGCGTGTCCAGTGTTATATTTATTGAGCCACAACAAGGCTATGTTACGAAAAGAAGCTGTCAAAAGTACATTAAAAATGGTGGTGTCTATGTAGAAAAAAATTCTGAAGAACTAAAAATTGTTCGTTTCAACGGTACGACTTTCTGCTTTGTACCTCGTCAACGTTTACATTTTTGGATTAAAAAAAAAGGCTAAGAGATCTTACTTTCGAATGACCCTCGTATATTGATATATATATATATATATATATATATATATATATATATATATATATATATATATATATATATATATATATAGTGACAGTATGATTTCTACAGACAAACGCCAATAAATGCCTTAACGAATCTTGTTTTCCCGACTGCTGGAAAACCGCCTCTGTGGTACCAGTCTTCAAGAATTCTGGTGAAAGAACTGACCCACTAAATTATCGCCCCATTAGCCTTCTCCCGCTTTTCGCCAAAATATTTGAGTCCTTAGTTAATCAAGCCCTAGTCCAGCACCTAACAGCTGCTAAACTCCTGACTGACAAAAAATATGGATTCAGGCAAGCCCGTTCAACAGCAGATATCTTAACTGTAGTTTCTGAACGTATATACCGTTCATTGGATAAAACAGGGGAGGGTAGAGCGGTGGCCCTCGATATATTTAAAGTTTTTGACAGGGTATGGCACGATGGTCTTCTAAGGAAAATTAGATCATATGGAATCACTGGAAGAATTCATAATGTAATTAAATCCTTCTTAAGTAATAGAAAAATCAAAGTTGTCCTCGACGGTCGTACATCCAAACAATACGACATAAATGCGGGAGTACCTCAGGGGTCTATCCTTGGACCTCTATTATTCCTGATATTCATAAACGACCTCCCTGATAAAATTGTTTCGGAGATGGGTATATTTGCCGATGACACCACTCTCTATAACAGATATGAGGGGAAAACAAATGAACACATATCCAAGGAAATGACAGAAACACTAGAGGATGACCTCCAATCCGTAGTGGAATGGGGACAAAAATGGTTGGTCACATTCAATGCTGCTAAGACTAAGCTTGTTTCCTTCAATAACTACAAGAAACCTTCACTACCACCAATAGCAATGGCAAAGAACACATTGCCTGAAAGTACTTCTTTTAAACTCCTCGGCCTAACGTTTACAGGGAATATGAACTGGAATAGATACATTGAGAGCATTGCCAAGGCTGCTGCAAGGAAGGTTGGCTCCCTCTACCGTGCTAGAAAACTACTTACGCCTGACAGTATCCTATACCTCTATAAGGCAACCATTCGCCCATGTATGGAGTACTGTTGTCACATCTGGGCTGGTGCATCTGCTTCTTGTCTCTCGCTCCTGGACAGGGTTCAAAAGAGAGTCGCCAACCTGATAGGTCCTGAACTGTCATCTAGGCTTCAGCCTCTGTCCCATCGACGAGATGTTGCATCCCTCTGCCTGTTCTACAAATACTTTAATGGTGAATGCTCTGACGAACTGCAAACACTTGTACCTCCCCGACGTAACTACCCCCGACAAACCCGACAAGCTACTAAGTCTCATCCCTTTACAGTAGAGATCCCTAGGTGCAAGAAAGCCTTTTACTCCAATAGTTTCTTCCCCAGAACTGCGGGTCTTTGGAACTCCTTTCCGGGATTCTGCTTTCCCAACTGCAATGATATGCAGAAGTTCAAGTGTAATGTTAACAAATATCTTTCTACTCATCTCCCTTCATAATGACCCCGCTAATTAAGTCCCTGATAGTAGCCCCCTACTTCAAAGTGGCACTGTGCCTTGTTTGAGGTGAAAATTGAATTAAAAAAAACATCGAGGAGACGTCGTTTAATAATGTTAATAAACAGATTTAAATCAAAACCACAAATGTTCCACTCAAAATATTTAGTTTACATATTCATTTTCTCATTATGAAATAATTTACTTTCAGCCAATGTGTTATTTAAAGAGCTTAGATTATGTTATCGTCGTCCCTTTTTCTCCGTAACTGTTTAGTTGCGCGATCGAGAGGAAGGAATAAAAACTACATCAATAACTTCCGATAAACGACCATCATCCATACGCCAACACGATTAAGAGATTATGTAACAGTCTGACCTCGTAGACTTTTCCTGCTTGGTTAAATTAATTGTCTTATAAAAGGCAAATCTATTGTCCGGTGAAGCAGACACCGCTTATCAACACATAATAGATAAAGAAAAGACATTTTTAAGAGACACTTTCTCCCATTTCATTGTTTGAAAGAAAAAACAATTATCTTCAAGTTACCTTGAAGTAGAAATGAATAATGTTCATTCTGGAAGCAATTCTGTTGTCCATTTACAGCGCGCAAAAGAGAGTTTTTAATATTAGATTTTGCTTGGGATTTACAATAGCCTTTTTTCAGTCAATCTGTCACGCTTAAGTTCAAAATAACGCTTTTGCTGAAATATCGCATTTCAGTCCGTGTATAACGCCTATATCTTTATTGACATTTTCATTGTTAGTCATGCTTAAGTTGGAAATGTCTTAAGTTAGAAAAAGAATTCTTACAATTAATGGTAAAGATGTAATCAACTATACCTAAGAAAATATTATCTGTGCTGTTTATTTTACTTGAATTGTGCGCCATAATAACTGAAATATCATTTAGATTGTTTGGATTCTCATTATAATCCACACGTTTTGATTAATTAACATTCAACTTTCGAACTCAGATATCTTTCTGTTAAACTCGGGAATCTGTATGGAATTTTGAACGAAACCCTTTATTTAATCTACGAGGGTAGAATACTCTACTCGTTAGTCATTACTGGGTAGATGTCTTGCTATTTTTGGTATCGCATGCACTGAGGATTAGCCTTCAATCCCTTGCAAAGTTTTACGTACTACTATATTTTATCTAGATAACCCTGAAGAAAGCCAGAGATTGAATCGGCTGAAACATTGAAAGTTGTGCGACTTGTATTCGAGATGAGATCAGTAGTTCGAATAATTCAAATAATTCAAATTATCAACCCTTGTTTAAAAAATCAGAAATATTAACTTCTTCTATAATAGCAATGATTATTTGCGTTAAATCAAGTTGTTAAACTACATCATAAGTAAATGCAACCAACTAGCCAAAAAAGGAATCTAAACAAAAACATGACTAAACCTGAGATTTTTATGAGCGACTTGTAAAGAGAGTTAGACAATAAACTGTTGCTAACTTTGCATTTAGATTTCGGCATGTTGTAAAATCGGAGAAACAAAGAGCCGGGAAGGATAAAACGCATGTTCGTCCATATTTATTTCAAGGTGTATATGTTGGGCGGTAACCCCCGTTAACCGGCTTGAACTCAAAATGTACAGGCCTGCCCCGTGACCTTTGCTAACATGCAGGTTCACGCGTTGTGAATGGAAGTTAATGGGTTTAGAACCTGTCAGCTTAAATCATTCGACCTCTTTGCACTTAAATTAAAACACAGACCAATTGCGTTCAACTCGTACATCGTTAACCGCGTAATTAAAACACACTAAAGAAAAACATTTAATAGCATTAAGGTATGGAATTTTTGTGTTAGTGAGATGGCGAATAAACATTGATGCACTAGAAAGATGGAGTTCGCCGGAAAACAAACACAATTATCCAACAAGTGTGCGATAGGATGATAAATGAAGCTTAGTAGACATTGCTGGGCCTAAGCAGGCAGGTGGTTAGTGCTCCAGATCAGACGGAGTATCAATACTCCATTCACGAATGAATGGTTGCTTCATGAAGTTCTAGAATACTGACAGGTGTGAGAAGTCTTCTATCCCGGTAGTGGGAACCTACCTGTACACAAGAAGGCCATAGATGACTGTCATTTAGTTGCTTGCGGCATATCCTGTGTATAAAAACGGTGTTTTTACTCACAGCTGTATCTCATTTATTTTCGCAATCGATTTCCCTTTTTAATGTTTGGATTATCTAAGTGCAATTCTATTCCGACTTTGTATTTTATTAAAATATTGTTTGCTTTCGCACGGATTACTGTAACATTTTTACTTGAGTTTTTAATTTTAATGTGCAGCATTACGTGCGTAAGTGATTATGTGTGAATTTGTTTTTATTCGCACGATATTTTGATATTTTTAACGTATTCTCATGTATTTCTTGGATAGATGTTATTTCTATCATGACAAATGTGAAATTGTAAAATGTTGTTGAAAATAATTCTGATTTATTTATCTAGAAAATATCTTACTATTTCAAAAGGACATCTATCAATCAGATGTATATAAAAAGCACACATATGTCTTAGCGTCAAACTGTGTTAAAAGCACACATATGGCAGCGTCAAACTGTGCCTCTCCCAGACAAATCAACCCCTCTTGCACGTCGTGAACACTGCCAGGCAAACGGGGCTATGATGAACGGTGAGTGTCCTGTACCATATAACTGGACCTTCACTGCCTTGTGGGCCAAGGTTATTTAACCAAAGGTTAAGGGTGAGGTAACCCTGACAGAAACCTCCACAGTAGCTTAGGCCCTGTAAACTGCGGCATATATTATCCACCTGCGTGTGGAATATGCTCTGGTGCCCAGCAACCTAAGTCCCAGTCATGTATCAAATGGAAAGATGGGTGGAGAGGGCTCCCGTAAGCCGTGGTGAAGGCAACCTCTCTAGGAGAAGGAAAACTCTGATATAAAACCTGCGGTGACTGCTGCTTCCAATGGTGTTGACTTCTTTTTGGTTAAATGTGGCAGTTGTTTAGAGAGTGGGATTGTTTCGGTGCAAAGTCTTTCCTCACTATAAAAAGCTTCAAGCACAGGCATTGCTTGATATAAATTAGATACATTTTTTTATCATCTCGTGTATCTCGATAGCAAAAAGGATGGCTGTAGCCTTAAACGACAAAACATTCCATGAAGTTGGCAAATATAGTTATGAACCTAAATGGCAATAAGGGAACTGGAACTTCCAGGGCCTGGCCCGGCAGGTGTCTCAAGGCTCCACAGCCTGGATCCGGGCGTCATCATGCTACTACCAGGAAATATATGACAATAACCATTGGAATGTGCGGACGCTGCTTGACTTGCCGTCAGAAATAACGCATCCAGAGCGTAGATCTGCTCTTGTATCTAAGGAACTTCAACGTTATGACATGGACATAATTGCTCTGTGTAAGACCAGGCTGGCTGATGAGGGACAGTTTTTTGAGTTCGCTGGGGTCTACACCATCTTCTGGAGTGGTAGAGCAGATGGATGTAAGAGAGAATCAGGCGTGGCTTTTGCTATCAATTCTTTCTAGCCTGGAATAACCTCCCTGTGGTGTGAGTTACCGGGTCATGACTATGAGGTTACCTCTGGTATTTTTTTAATTACATTTTCACCCCAAACAAGGCACATTGCCACTTTGGTGTAGGGGGCTACTATCATGTGCAACAACTACTGGGGTACTATGTAGGGATTTGGACAGCAAAATGTAGGTTCACGTTACACTTGAACTTCTGCATATCAGTACAGTTGAGGAAGCAGGAACCTGGAATGGAATTCCAGAATATAGCGGTTCTGGGGAAGAAACTATTGGAGTAGAAAGATCTTTTACATCTAGGGATCTCTACTTAGTGGGAGTGGGATTTTGTTGCCTGTCGGGTTTGTCGAGGGTGTCTACGTCGTGGGAACACAAGTGTCTGCAGTTCGCTAGAGCATTCACCATTAAAATACTTGTAGAACAGGCAGAGAGATGCAACATTTCGTCGATGGGACAGAGGCTGAAGCTTAGATGCCAGTTCAGGGCCTATTAGATTGGCGACTCTCTTTTTAACCTTGGCTAGAAGCGAGAGACTAGAAGCAGATGCACCAGCCCAAATGTGACAGCAATACTCCATACATGGGCGAAATTTGGCCTTATAGAGGTACAGGATACAACAGGATACAACGTTTTTGAGTGTCTATGCACCCACTATGGATGCAACAGAAGATGAAAAAGTTGCTTTCTATCTTGCTTTGTGTAGTGTAGTTAGACGTATTCCCTCTGCTGACAAGATCTTCAAGCTTGGAGATTTAAATACTAGGGTGGGAAGAGATTTTGAAACCTGAGATGTGCTGGGTAAACACGGAGTGGGCAAGTTGTACTAGCAATGGTCTGATGTTGTTGCAGTTTTCTTCAGAGATGGGTTTTAAAATCGGTAACACTGTGTTTCAGCAGAAGGACAAATACAAGACGAACTGGATGCATCCTGGTTCCAAACAATGGTACTTGATAGACTATGTGTTAGTCAGAAACGTGAGATGAGGGATATCTGCAGTGTTTGTGTCATGCGGGGTGCAGAGTGGTGGACCGACCATCGGTTGGTCCGTGCAAAGATTAAATGCGTTGTGAAGCACAAGATGAGGGGACCTGATGTGGCTATCCCAAAGCGACTTAATGTTGCCCGTCTGAGGGACAATATTGTGAGGGAGAAACTAGTTAAGGAGATGGAAGAGATTGACTGTGAAAACACTTGGCCTGCTTTTAAGGAGTCTGTCTATGAGGTATGTGAGATAGTATTAGCTTATCGTGAGCGTAAACATCAGGATTGGTTCCATGAGAATGATACTGATCATGCTCTCCTTGATTCAAAGGCCAGGGCATTGCATGCTTATCTCGAGGATGGTTTGACAGATGGTGAGCAAGATCGATTGAGGGACAATTTTACGGCAATCAAGCCTGATGTGCAGAGGAGGTTGTAAAACATGCAGGATGAATGGTGGAGGCAGAAAGCTCAGGAAATAAGGTTGACTCAGATTCGAACAAAACCAAGGTCTTATACAACCTACTGCATGCGGTTTACAGACCATCCAGATCACCTATCACTTCTTTGCACTCGAGGGATGGTGGGGATCTTCTTCGAGACCCTACCACCATTCTTCATAGATGGAGGGAGCATTTCAATGACCTCCTGAACAGGCCTTCTTACGTTGATCAGGAGTTTGTTAGGTCGATTCTTTGCAATCCAATCAAATATATCTTGGCAGAGTTTCCTTCTCTCCTGGAGGCTGAACCAGCTGTCCAAAAGCTGAACAATGGAAAGTCTCCTGGCCTGAATCGTTTGCATGCAGAGATCTTTAAATGTTCTGGACCCAAGATGATGTAACGCTTAGCGGACTTGTTGCAGCCTGCTTGGCAAGATGAGTGCGTTCTGCAGGATTGGCGGGATGCATTGATGGTGGTGCTATACAAGGGGTAGGGTACCAGAGATAAATGTGGAAACTATCTGGGCATCTCTTTGCTGTCAATAGTCAGTAAGGTGCTCTGTAGGATCATGCTAGACAGAATGCTGGAGCATATTGCTGACAATGTTTTGCTTGAGTCGCAGTGTGGTTTCAGAAGATGTCGAGGGACAGTGGATATGATTTTTACAGCCAGGCAACTACAAGAGAAATGTATAGAACAGCAAAAGGGTCTGTATCAGGTGTTCATCGATTTAACCAAGACCTTTGATACAGTCAATAGTGATGCTTTGTGGGAGATTCTGAAAAAGCTTGGCTGTCCTGACAAGTTTGTAACCATCTTAAAGCTCTTCCACGATGCTATGAAGGCTGTGGTCAACGTTGGGGAAAAGCTGGCTGATCCTATCTCAGTAGAAAATGGCGTTAAGCAGGGAGACATTCCAGTACCCACATTCTTTGCGTTATATTTCACCATTGTCTTTCAGATGGCATCCGGGGGTTGCTCTGATGGTGTCTATATTCGTTACCGAACTACTAGGGGGTTGTTCAACATTAGGCGCTTCAATGCAAGTACAAAGGTAACCAACATGATCTGTGACTTGCTCTATGCAGATGACTGTAATCTGGTGGCTCATACGGTGGCTGATATGCAGCATCTTGTGTACGCCTTTGCGGTTGCCTGCAGCGAATTGAGCCTGACTATCAATCTAAAAACAACTGTCTTAATGTATCAGGCATGCCATACTATGAGCCATCAGTTTAGTGGGTCAAGGATAGCGGTTGTAACTAAGTTTGTATACTTGGGTAGCACACTAAGTATGTCCGGTTCCCTGGATGATGAGGTATCGTTACAGATCAGCAGGGCAAGTGATGCCTTTGGAAAGTTCTACAAGCGTTTGTGGAACTGTCATGGGATCTCGCTGCCAACAAAGATTAAGGTTTATGCCGCATGCGTTCTCTCTACTCTTCTATATGCCTGTGAAACTTGGACAACATACAGGGAGCATTTGAGACGTCTCGAGCGGTTTCACCAGATGTGCCTACGGCGAATCAGGTGTGGGTTGGCAAATGTATGTCAGTGATGTGGAGGTGCTTGAACCTCACATTATCAAACATAGACTGAGATGGAGTGAACATGTCGTGAGGATGTTAGACAATCGACTTCCCAAACAACTCCTTTATGGCGAGCTCGCCGAGGGATGACGTCTGGCTCAAAAACCAAAAATGAGATTCAAAGATTGTTTGAGGTCCACCTTAAAAAATGTGAAATAGATGAAAGTAATGCGCCGATCTTCCAAAATGGCAGCCTCAACTTGACGAACAGATGCCTCATCAATGGCAGAAGGTGGGGGTGACCAAGTCTTGGAGCTGTTTCCACAGATTTCCGGTCATGTTTGAATTCACAATGCCAGCGTTTTACAAGGTCATATGATGGGCATTATTCTCATAAGTTTCTCCTGTGGTGTGCGTCCGTTCAAATACAAAAATCCGATCACTGCTCAACATTCAACTCCCTTCCGAGATTCTGTTCTCCCAACTGTGCTGAAATCCAGAAGTTCAAGTGTAATGTGCACAGACATCTTGCTGCTCATCTTCCTTCATAATACCCCTGAAACTTATGTCCCTGATAGTAGGCTTCTACATCAAAGTGGCACCGTGCTTTGTTTGGGAAGTAAATTGAATAAAAAAAAACAATTAAAAAAAGATATGTGATGATGTTGTCTTTAACACACGGAAGAACTCTTCAATGTAAGCTGCTTAGGTGTGTGGCAATCCACTGCTAATAAAATTGCCAGAAGCTCGTAAAGGACTATTTATAAAGTTAACAATTTCATAAACGACTTAAAGTTGCAAGTTTTTAGCTTGGAATAATAGCTGCTAAAAATTAGAACTTGGCAGGGATTAATCAACTAAAATGTACCTTCTGTACACACACAAATATACATTTATAGGGAAAAATCGCTTAATTTTTGAAGCTTTGACATTCATTTGTCATTAGCTGAGATGGTAACAAATAAGACTAGGGCGCTAAACGTTTTGGTTTCGATTCTAGCTGATAAAGTATAATAACCATAAAAGCTTATTCTATGTGTTGTGTCGCGGAACAACAGTGAAAATAAGAAAATTCAAGTCGAGGTTCGGTTAAGGAACAAGTGTATTAACAAAGTACAAATATATGAAAGCGTGTATATCTGCTGAGCACTCGGCTAGCAACTGAAGTGCAGTCGCATCTCTCTCACCGGTGTTGGATATACTAGCGCTATAAATAGTGCTAATCGGTAAATTCCTCTGTTCAAGGAAGGCCGGTATAACCCCCCCTTTGAAAATATCCCGTCTGGGATTAATAACGTTTTTGTTTTGGGTTCACCCTAATCAATTCTGTTGATTTCCGTTTTCTGTTTGATCTTCTGTTCTCCGAAGCTGTCTCTGGTATGGGCACCTGAAAAGTATCAAACACTGTGTCCATGATGTCATCCTCGGGCGATCTGGTCACCTCACTCTTCGAGTATCTTTTCCGAATTTGGTTAGTGTGACGTTTGTGCACGAAGTCTGGTCCCTTAACCATGTAGACCATGTTGCCTATTTGTTTCTCAACAATGCCAGACTCCCAGAAAGTCTTATTTTTTTTTTTTTTTGTTATCGTATTTTTTAGGTTTGGTCTATCCTGATTTGGTAACACTTTGTGAAAAATCGATCTAACTTTGCGCTCGAACATAACCTCTACAGGTGTCTTCGACATTTCGATGTTTGCATTCGAAGTGACTCTGTAGACTTGCAAAAACTGTTGGATTGACTTATCCGTCGGCGACACACTAGTTTTTTCCAGAGCTCTCTTGAATGTGTCAATTTCTCTGCTTGTCCATTACTTCTTGGGTGGTATGGCGGAATGGTTATATGCTCGATTAGATGATCCTCGCAAAAATGTATAAATTCGGGAGACGTAAATTGCGTTCCATTCTCTATAACAATGCAGTCTACTACTCCAAACCTAGCGAATAGTTCATACCGGAAGTTGATAGTTAACTCGGCTGTGGGATTCTTACATTTTAATACTTCCAGCCGTTTAGATAGACTGTCTACAACAATTAAATTGTAGAGCCCATCTAGCGGTCTTGCAAAATCTGAATAAATCCTAAACCAAGGTCGGTCCGGTTTTGCCCACGATCCGAATTGAGTCGAAGGAGATTTCATAGCTAATGCGCATCCTCTGCACTCCCTGATTTTTCCTTCTATATCCTTATCCATGTTTGGCCAATAAACGAAAGAGCGCATAAGGCTTTTCATTCTTGATATACCTGGATGTCCTACATGGAATTCCTTGTGCATTCTTTTCTGTAATATCGCAGAAATTACGACCCTGTCGCTATATAACAGGACATTATCGCAAATTGAATAAATTTCTTTATCCAGTTCATTATTGTTGATCCTTTCTTTCGTGCATATAATAAATTCGTCCACCTCTGCCTTCCTCTTAATCTCATCAAGCGTTACTGGAAGTTCTCTTATTGTGTCAAATAACGTATTTTTTACTTCAACTTCCGCTTGAATGGCTGCTATTACCATATCCTCCAATGGTTCTATCTGCTTAGGTATTAACCTCGATAACCCGTCTGCATGACCAAATTTTTTAGATGGTGCATATTCCATTTGAAAATTGTAATTCAGAAGTATGTTACCCCATCTTTGGAGTCTATTCGCCGTATGTTGTGGTAGTCCCTTTTTCGATCCGAAAATCGTTAATAATGATTTGTGGTCCGTTTGTAACAGAAATTGCCTACTGTGCAGGAAATGATGAAATTTCTTTACCGCGGATATAATGCTTAGCGCCTCTTTTTCAATTTGTGAGTAGTTCTTTTCGGCTGGCAAAAGTGATCGGGATGAATGTGCTATGGGTTTCATTTTTCCATCATCCATTTTGTGTGAAATGCATGCTCCTATGCCATAGGAGCTGGCATCGCTTGCAACTATAATTTCACGCTTGGGATTATAATGTGCCAGAAACAAGTCAGACGTTAAAGTCTCTTTAATTTCTCGAAATGCTTCTTCGCACTCTTGCGTCCAGACCTATTTTTGGTCTTTCCTTAACAGTTCATTTAAAGGCGATCTTAGTTTATGCATATTTGGCACAAATACATTGTAGTAATTTGCCAAACCTAAGGAACTTTGTAAACACGAATTATTTTCTAGAGCAGGTATATTATTTATTGCACTCGATCTATCTGGATCCGGCCTTCTTCCATGTTTATCGATGAATTGCCCCAAGTATTTTATTTTCTCCATGAAAAATGTACATTTTTTCCTGTTTTACTTTAAATCCATAATCCTGGATCCTTTTGAATACTTGGTTTACATGAGCTTTGTGTTGTTCTTTGCTAGCGATTTTAATTAACACATCGTCCAGGTACCCTACTGCGAAATCCAACCGATTCAACATAATGTCCATAATTTGCTGAATAATCGCAGGGGAGACTTTGACCTCAAAAGCAAGTCTGTTAAACTTGTACAATCCCTTATGGGTATTAATACATAGCAGCTTTAAACGCTCCTCATCGGCTGGAACTTGTAAGTACGCGTCGCTGAGGTCGATTTTAGAAAAAAAAACTTCCCTCCACTCAGTTTCGCAAATATCTTTCAGGGCTCGGAAGAGGATAATGGTGATTTTGTAATGCCATGTTTTAGCCTGTCGCGAAGTCGGCGCAAACCCGAATCTCCTTACTCTTCTTTTTGAAGTAAACCGTTGTTGCAGCCCACTCACTGTGATCAATTTTCCGATGATACCCATGTTTGTGAGTCTTTATAATTCACCGTCTATTCTGTTCTATAGCGGCGTATGGAACATTTCTTTTCTTTCTGAACACTATGTAATGTGCATCTAGGAGACAAACGCCCGCGTGTTTGTGTGTTGTGTGGGTGCGTAACAGAGACGGACGAAAAGGAAAGACTTACCTCGGGACCGGCTCGGCGTCGCCGACCGAAAATAGATAAAGAAAGATCAAGATGGCGGCCGCCGTCTTTTGTAAAGGATGATATCTCGCAAAGTCACACCAATTCTCGCAATATGCAAATTAGCCGGCCTACAACGGCCATAAAAGCGGGTGATTGAAAGACGTCGGGAGAGCAATGATTGACTTGGTCGGGAATCGTGTTGCTGTTGCTTCTCGTGCCGTGTGAGGAGATCTTACCGTTGTTGGGTCCGGTCTGAGTAACCGTTCGCGTCCGTCTAGGCACTTTTCTAGTTGGATTCCGTGCAGAACTGGTGTTTACTGGTTATTGAATTGCTTTACGTTGCTGCAACATTATACATCTACAGAGGGCGCAGTACATTTAAAGGATTTTCCTTATACATCTACAGAGGGCGCAGTAATTTTCTTTAAGGACTTTCCTTACACATTTTTCTACACACTAGCTGTTCATTTAATTTTCCGTCAAATTTTTCTACCGCTTTTGTACACCTTCCCAAACTGTCTGAGAAATTCTATTTTAACTCCCTTAAGTTTTTCTGCCTTCACATTCGAATCCCCAACCTTTGGCAAAATGAGTTTAAAAGTAGATCCCATAGTCTAAGCTTTTCGAACAGATCAGCTCCAAAGAGGTTGTTTGATTTTCGCATGAAAAATTCTTGCTTTTTTGGCCCTGTTCTGAAAAAAAAAAAAATTGTCGATGATTCTCCTTCAAAGGTAATTTTTTCGGCACTGACGCTTCTCGCCGTTTTATGTGATTTAATCATAGTGGGTCTCCCAAGCCTCTTCCATGTCTGTACATTAATAATGGAAATGTCAGACCCGCTATCAAGCTGTAGCCTTACTTTCTTTTTAAACATTTTGATCTGTACATATTTCCGAATATTTTGTTCCTCAGGTTCAATTTTCGTAAGTTTCTACCAGATTTTTTTTTACAATGCGATGCTTTATACCCTTTCTGGTGGCAGTTGTCACATTGTTTGAATTTGTAGGGACACTCATTGTACCAATGTTTATTTCCACACCTCCAACATGGTCCAGGTGGATCTTTTCCCTGCTTCTTACTCTGGTTATTTTTTGAAGTCGAATTTTTCTTTTGATGGATCTTTTTAATATGCGACACTCCACTTTCCTCTGTGTTACGACTGTCTTGTTTCAACGCAATAAACCGTTCAGTCTTCTGCTAAGTTTTGTAGTTTTAAATTCGGTTCGTTTTCAAGTTTATTTAATACACGACGCCTGATTCCAGTATCTTTATTTAAGACCAGCCCTTGCACAAATATTAAACATTTAAAATTATCTGATGATAATTCCTCCAGTTTAAAATCGTCGGAATGCTTGCTCCCTATACTTGCATAAGTAGTGTAGTCGTCCTCCTCTCTTCTAGTAACATTCATACATTTATATCCCCTATGGAAAAGATACGTTTTTGCAGAAACAGTTCTGTAAGTAGCGTAACTGTTTCTTGGAGGCTCAACTCACTGGTCTTTTTGGGGAGAATAAAATTTACGAACTTTGTATGTTCGGCTGTTCCCAATTTCCTTAGCAAAAGCCTAACTTTTTTCGCGTCTGACCAGGTACCACGATCTGATATAAAAATATCCTCATATTGTCTATAGTACTGAACGAAGGTGACGCCGTCTACTGGATTATAATTGAAATTTTCAATAGCAGCCCACACAGCTGTTTGAAAAAATGCGTTATGATTATCGTCCGTTTTATTTAACTGTGTCCCCTTCAGAATTTTTCTTTGTTCCTCCTATGTTTCCCATCAATATTTCCTCGAAGCGCTTCTGTTGTTGAAGCATTTTTTCTTCAAATTCTTGTTTAAATCTCTCTTCTCTTTCTACTTGTTGTTGAATTTGCTTTTTTAACGCGAGATTTTGCTCTGCCTGGAATTGGAACAATTCCAACAGTGAATCTTTGAATTTCGCATCCATCATACGAATTCAGTTTACAATTTACACTTGTATTAAATAACTATTCCTAAACAAAAAAAAATCAACCAAGTTTTCTTTCCCAGTTCTTTGAAGAACAACAGTTTAGAAGTCCTTTTGTAACTTAATTTGTTGAACGCTATATTTCTAGTCTAAATAGAAACAATCCAGCGAAATAACATTTGTTTAACATTTTTTATTTGCACGCGTTTTTACGTAGCAAAAATAAAATCCGTCGCTTTAAATATCCGACGAATTCATATGGGAAACGTTTACTTTTTTTTTTATTTTTACCCTCTTTGCCTTTTGCAAAAATGACTTGACGTGTTTGCTAAGCAGAAATAACGTACGCGAATAATTATTTTTCACGGTCTGTCTCTTTTTCTCTTGACAAAGTCAAGCATGTTTCTTTTCAAATCCTAGATGTTATCGAAATAACGATATTTTCTAGTTGGTTTTGGACATTTAACTTTGCAGAAGAAAATTCTTACCGTAGAAAAAATGGCTTCTGGTGAAGAAAAAAATGAACTATTTTTCCTTTTCTAAAACACTTGATAAGTGTGTTCGATTATTAAATAATTGACAACATTCGCGTTTTTTGCTGTAGATTTTGGTAGCAAGTTTTTTTCCCGTCGACAAATTATTATTGTAGTAATTAATTCGCTGTTAATGCTTGCGTAGCCAAATATCTGTTGAAATGACGAAGGTGTTCTGCCGTAAAGATTTTACGAATCTTTATTTCAATCAGTTTTGGTGATTCTCTGCAGTGATGGTCGTTTCGATTTCTTGTCGCCAATCTGTTGTGTCGTGGACCAACAGTCCAAATAAGAAAAATCAAGTCGAGGTTCGGTTAAGGAACAAGTGTATTAACAATAATGTACAAAGATAGGAAAGCGTGTATATCTGGTGGGCACTCGGCTAGCAGCTGAAGTGCAGTCGCATCTCTCTCACCGGTGCTGAAATTACTAGCGCTATTTATAGTGCTAATCGGTGTAAATTCTCCAAGGAAGGCCAGTATAACACTATAATAATACATATGGAATCTACATAAATTAAAATATTATATTTAAGTGTATGCCACGATCAAACAACGCCTAGCGGCCTGTTAATATTCAATAAATTATACATATATAGAGAGAATGCAACATACAAGGATTTCCATGGCACCAAGTTTGTGAATGATTAAATTCCGACTGAAAAAATGTCAATATCGTCAATTCCTAATGCCCAACTTCATCGTGTTAGAAAACGTGACATCACGATAGTGTCGGAGTTAGCCAGCTAAATGCGTCGGCACCAGAATCCATTGACTTGTGGTCATCTCTAACTCTGCTTGTGGCAAACAAATACATATCAGGTGCCGTACTGGAAATCAATTTAAAAGCCTTTGCGTATTTCAAACTAAAACCTTCACCGACTTCGTATACAGCCACTAAACCTTGCTCTAAAATCGTGCAGGTTATAAGGTGATGAAGAGGGCCTTGCTCACTAAATTTTGAAGTTAAGTTAGGATTCAGTGCTTTGAACGCTTTCCCCTCAAGATGTTGCAACTAAACTTAATTTTGAGACGCAGCTGGCTCTTATACACGTTAAATTTGACTGACAGTGGTGCACTAGTAGTAGACAGAACTTGTGCAAGGAGAGGAACACTTCGAAATAGATCCTTCTATGAGCCTCCTAGAAAACTAAAACTTGCTGAAGAGAGAATCTTGTAGAGAGAAATAGTCGCAGACATTTAATTCTCAAGAGACCACAAAAACAAAAGTAGAATTTACAAAGTTGATGATTTGATCGAACTTTTCTGAGCGTCCCTGACAAAGAAGTGTTTAATGAAGTCCTTTCCAAATAGCCATAATGGGATCTGACAGTATTCAGCACATTTGTGAAACACCTGGAAACAGAACGTCGAACTTAATAATCAATAGCTGTCGGTCGATCAAAACGACTTATTGCGTAATGATAGCGTGTGAAGTTGAAGTGTATTTAGCTAAGTGATAAGGATTGGTGATATATACAAACACCAACAAAATCAAACACACACACACAAACATATATATATATATATATATATATATAAATATATATATATATGCATGTAGTTAATTCGTTATAATTACTTTGTTAACTAATGAATAAGAAATAATGCGGGATAAAAATGTAATAGTGAATGAGAAAAGGAACACTATAATTTAAAACGAGATTTAATGGAAAATACTTGAGCACTAACATTCATAATGGAGCTTGTGTACTCCTGAAAAACTTAGAATTTTTTAACCTATCACTTGCCTAAAGATCGTGTTCAAAATATTCAAGATGTGTTATTTTGCATAAAATCCGTACGTTCGACATGGATCGGCAAATACAGCGATCAGCCGACTTAATTCGACGTATGCCACGAAATCCACGAAAAAAAAAACAGTAACATACGTGAGGTATGATAAGACTATGTAATATATATATATATATATATATATATATATATATATATATATATATATATATATATATATATATATATATATATATACAGTGCCGGCACAAAGAAAGTCCGCAATTATAATTTTTTCAAAAACTGCAAATGTAAGCTAAATTTAATGTAACTGTTTAAACAACCTATACTTAATTAGATACGCCTTTTATTCTTCTATAATTTTACCTGTTCATATTTGAGTTTTAATTGAAATATTCTAGTGTTCACATCAATTTTAAAAAATAACTTCAAATTGAAGAGGCAAATAGAAAGCCCGCACAATGGAAAATTGTTATTTAATTGTAACTTTGAGACACTAATGCAACACAAATACAACAGGAGTCAATATATTAAATCCATTGCTATTTATCTTTCTCGTAAAATCCGTTCTCTCTATCGCCCCAACCGCTTTCTCACAGCCTAGGCGATTTTCTATATTTAAAATCTAGTATCAGAACATATATTGAGAACTGTTGACATATATAAGGCTGGTAAATTCCCGTCTCATTAGGGGGTCCTTTATAAGGAGCGAAACTGTATCTATAATTTCATTAGAATCACTCTTTTCTTCTTTGCAACCTTTCTTTTTACGGACATCATATTGCTAGTTTTAGTTTTTTTTCATATAAATACAATTATTACATATTTATATAAATACAATTATTACATATTTATATAAATACAATTATTAACTATTTTTATAAATACATTTATTACATATTTTATATAAATACCATTATTACATATTTATATAAATACAATTATTACATATTTATATAAATACTATTATTACATATTTTATATAAATACAATTATTACATATTTATATAAATACCATTAATACACATTTAATATAAATACAATTATTACACATTTATATAAATACAATTATTACATATTTTATATAAATACAATTATTACATATTTTATATAAATACAATTATTACATACTTTATATGAATACAATTATTACATATTTATATAAATACAATTATTACATATTTTATATAAATACAATTATTACATATTTTATATAAATACAATTATTACAAATTTAATATAAATGCAATTATTACATATTTATATAAATAAAATTCTTACATATTTATATAAATACAATTACTACATATTTTATATAAATACAATTATTACATATTTTATATAAATACAATTATTACATATTTATATAAGTACAATTATTACATATTTTATATAAATAACATTATTACATATTTTATATAAATACAATGATTACATATTTATATAAATACCATTATTACATATTTAATATAAATGCAATTATTACATATTTATATAAATACAATTATTACATATTTTATATAAATACAATTATTACATATTTTATATAAATACAATTATTACACATTTATATAAATATAATTATTACATATTTTATATAAATAAAATTATTACATATTTTATATAAATACAATTATTACATATTTAATATACATACAATTATTACATATTTATATAAATACAATTATTACATATTTATGTAAATAAAATTATTACATACTTATATGAATACAATTATTACACATTTATATAAATACAATTATAACATATTTATATAAATACAATTATTACATATTTTATATAAATACAACTATTACATATTTATATAAATACAATTATTACATATTAAATATGAATGCAATTATTACATATTTATATAAATACAATTATTACATATTTATATGAATACAATTATTACATATTTTTATAAAGACCATTATTACATATTAAATATAAATACAATTATTACATATTTATATAAATGAGATTATTACATATTTTATATAAATACAATTATTACATACTTTATATAAATACAATTATTACATATTTAATATAAATGCAATTATTACATATTTATATAAATACAATTATTACATATTTTATATAAATACAATTATTACATTTTTTATAAAAATACAATTATTACATATTTATATAAATACAATTTTTACATATTTGTATAAATACTATTATTACATATTAATAAAAATACCATTATTATATATTGTATATAAATACAATTATTACATATTTATATAAATAGCATTAGTACATATTGTATATAAATGCAATTATTACATATTTATATGAACACAATAATTACATATTAATATAAATATAATTATTACATATTTTATATAAATACAATTATTACATATTTTATATAAATACAATTATTACATATTTTATATAAATACAATTGTTACATATTTTATATAAAATAGATTATTACATACTTCATATAAATACAATTATTACATATTTTATATAAATACAATTATGAAATATTTTATATAAATACAATTATTACATATTTATATAAATACAATTATTACATATTTATATAAATACAATTATTACATATTTATATAAATACAATTATTACATATTTATATAAGTACAATTATTACATATTTATATAAATAAAATTATTACATATTTATAAAAATAAAATTATTACATATTTATATTAATGCAATTACTACATATTTTATATAAATACAATTATTACATATTTGTATAAATACCATTATTACATATTTAATACAAATGCAATTATTACATATTTATATGAATACAATTATTACATATTTTATATAAATACCATTATTACATATTTTATATAAATACAATTATTACAAATTTATATAAATACAATTATTACATATTTTTATAAAGACCATTATTACATATATATAAATACCATTATTATATATTGTATATAAATACAATTATTAAATATTTATATAAATACCATTATTACATATTTTATATAAATACAATTATTACTTATTTATATAAATACCATTATTACATATTTATATAAATACAATTATTACATATTTTATATAAATACAATTATTACATATTATTATAAATACAATTATTACATATTTTATATAAATACAATTATTACATATTTTTATAAATACAATTATTACATATTTAATATAAATGCAATTATTACATATTTATATAAATACAATTATTATATATTTTATATAAATACAATTATTATATATTTTATATAAATACAATTATTACATATTTATATAAATACAATTTTTACATATTTGTAAAAATACCATTATTACATATTTATATAAATACCATTATTAAATATATTTTATATAAATACAATTATTACATATTTATATGAATACAATTATTACATATTTTATATAAATACAATTATTACAAATTTATATAAATACAATTATTACATATTTTTATAAAGACCATTATTACATATATATAAATACCATTATTATATATTGTATATAAATACAATTATTAAATATTTATATAAATACCATCATTACATATTTTATATAAATACAATTATTACTTATTTATATAAATACCATTATTACATATTTATATAAATACAATTATTACATATTTTATATAAATACAATTATTACATATTATTATAAATACAATTATTACATATTTTATATAAATACAATTATTACATATTTATATAAATACAATTATTACATATTTAATATAAATGCAATTATTACATATTTATATAAATACAATTATTATATATTTTATATAAATACAATTATTATATATTTTATATAAATACAATTATTACATATTTATATAAATACAATTTTTACATATTTGTATAAATACCATTATTACATATTTATATAAATACCATTATTAAATATATTTTATATAAATACAATTATTACATATTTATATGAATACAATTATTACATATTTATATAAATACAATTATTACATATTTATATAAATGCCATTATTACATATTTTATATAAATAAAATTATTACATATTTATATAAATACCATTATTATATATTTTATATGAATACAATTATTACATATTTATATAAATACAATTATTATATATTTTATATAAATACAATTATTACATATTTATATAAATCCCATTATTATAGATTTTATATGAATACAATTATTACATATTTATATAAATACTATTATTACCTATTTATATGAATACAATTATTACATATTTATATAAATGCCATTATTACATATTTTATATAAATAAAATTATTACATATTTATATAAATACCATTATTATATATTTTATATGAATACAATTATTACATATTTATATAAATACAATTATTATATATTTTATATAAATACAATTATTACATATTTATATAAATACTATTATTACCTATTTATATGAATACTATTATTACATATTTATATGAATACAATTATTACATACTTTATATAAATACAATTATTACATATTGTATATAAATACAATTATTATATATTTTATATAAATACCATTATTACATATTTATATAAATACAATTATTACAGATTTATATTAATAAAATTATTACATATTTATATGAATACAATTATTACATATTTATATTAATACAATTATTACATATTTTATATAAATACGATTATTACATATCTTATATGAATACCATTATTACATATTTACATAAATACAATTATTACAGATTTATATAAATAAAATTATTACATATTTATATACATACCATTATTACATATATTATATAAATACAATCATTACATATTTATATAAATACAATTATTACATAGTTTTATAAAGAGCATTATTACATATTCATATAAATACCATTATTATATATTGTATATAAATACAATTATTACATATTTTTTATAAATACAATTATTACATATTTATATGAATACAATTATTACATATTGATATATATTTTTTTTTTACAAAGGCATCACCACATTATCAAGGCCCAGAGGCCACTCAAGGATAAGGGTTAAAGACTGTACAGTAGAAATTGGTCAATATAGTAATCATTAGTAATGAAAATTTGGTAAATTTAATAACTTATATGGAACAGCTCATCAAGAACTTATTTACTTTAGACTTGAACACAACCATATTGTATTCAGCCGGAAAGCAGGAAAACTTTGTTCATGGAATCTACGTTTAGGTTTAGGCACAGATAAAGAGTGGGGGAAATTATTGATAGTGTTTACAGCTAGACGAGTGTTTCTTGTGAAAGTTTGGCGAGGGGGGACCATAGATTGAAGCTCAGTTAAACACTTTCCATGAAAATAACGATACATCAGAGACAAACTCGCAACATCTCTTCTGTGAGATAGAGGTTGCAAGGAGGAGAAAAGGACATCTCCTACGAGGCTACGAAGTCTATTTTGAATTCTATCAAGGCAGGACAAGTCCTTTCTAGCAGCTCCTGCCCAGATGTGGCAACAGTATTCCATTCTTGGACGTACCTGGCTCTTATATAGGTAGAGAATAGCATCAGCAGTGAGATATCTACTGGATCGATAGAAAGATCCCACCATTTTTCCAGCGGCCTTGGCAACAAATTTGATATACGTGTTCCATTTAAGATCAGGAGTAATGGTCAAGCCCAGAAGCTTGTCAAAACTTGAGGCCTCCTGAAGACGAGAGCCATTCATTTCAATTGATGACAAATGTGAATTAGAATGTTGATGATGTAAAGAGAGAAGCTTGGTTTTAGATGCATTAAAAGTAACCAGCCACTCCTTTCCCCATTGTACTACGTGCTCAAGATCAGAGGAGAGAGCATTGGAGAGAACTTGGTCGTTTACTGTCTTAGATGTGGTACCATAAATGGTAGTGTCGTCAGCATAAATGTCTACAAATGATGTAAGGATATGATTTGGAAGGTCATTAATGTAGATCAGGAAAAGAGTTCGGCCCAGGATGGATCCCTGAGGGACACCGGCATTAATACTGTGAGCTTCTGATTTTTGCCCCTCAACTACTACTCTTATGAACCTATCAGAAAGAAATGATTTAATAATTGAGAAGTCTTTTCCAGCTATACCATAGCTAGCGATCTTATGAAGTAAACCTTTATGCCATACCCTATCAAAGGCTTTAGATATGTCAAGAGCAATTGCCCTAGAAAGATTGCCACCTTCGAGAGATTTGCTAATCCTATGCGATATAACTGTAAGGACATCTGCTGTAGATCTAGCAGAACGGAAACCATATTGAGTGTCACTAAGAAGGTTATTTTTGTTGAGATGTTTAAATACAATTATTACATATTTTATATAAATACAATTATTAAATATTTATATAAATACCATTAGTACATATTTAATATGAATGCAATTATTACATATTTATATAAATACAATTATTACATATTTTATATAAATACCATTATTATACATTATATAAATACAATCATTACATATTTATATAAATACAATTATTGCATATTTTTATTAAGACCATTATTACATATTTATATAAATACCATTAATATATATTGTACATAAATACAATTATTACATATTTATATAAATACCATTATTACATTTTTATATAAATACAATTATTTCATATTTATATAAATACAATTATTACATATGTATATAAATACAATTATTACATATTTGTATTAATACCATTATTACATATTTATACAAATACCATTATTATATATGTTATATGAATACAATTATTACATATTTTATATCAATACAATTATTAAATATTTCTATTAATACAATTATTACATACATTATATTAATACAATTATTACATATTTATATATATACAATTATTACATATTTTATATAAATAAAATTATTACATATTTTATATCATTACAATTATTACATATTTTATATAAATACAATTATGACATATTTTATATAAATACAATTCTTACATACTTTATATTAATACAATTATTACATATTTTATATAAATACAATTATTATACATTTTATATAAATACAATTATTACATATTTTATATAAATACAATTATTACATACTTTATATAAATACAATTATTACATATTTTATATAAATACAATTATTACATATTTATATAAATACAATTATTACATATTACTATAAATACCATTATTACATATTTATATAAATACAATTATTACATATTTTATACAAATACAATTATTACATATTTATATAAATACAATTATTACATATTTTATATGAATACAATTATTACATATTTATATAAATACCATTATTACATATTTAATATGAATGCAATAATCACATATTTATATAAATACAATTATTACATATTTTATATAAATACAATTATTACATATTTATATAAATACAATTTTTACATATTTGTATAAATACCATTATTACCTATTTGTATAAATACCATTATTATATATTTTATATAAATACAATTATTATATTTTTATATAAATACCATTATTACAAATTTTATATAAATGCAATTATTACATATTTTATATAAATACAATTATTACATATTAAATATAAATACAATTATTACATATTTTATATAAATACAATTATAACATATTTTATATAAATACAATTATTACATATTTCATATGAATATAATTATTACATATTTTATATAAATACGATTATTACATACTTCATATAAATACAATTATTACATATTTTATATAAATACAATTATTACATATTTTATATCATTACAATTATTACATATTTATCTAAATACAATTATGACATATTTATATAAATACAATTATTAAATATTTATATAGATACAATTATTACATATTTATATAAATACAATTATTACATATTTATATAAAATCCATTATTACATATTTTATATAAATAAAATTATTACATATTTATATAAATACCATTATTATATATTTTATATGAATACAATTATTACATATTTATATAAATACCATTATTACATATTTAATATAAATGCAATTATTACATATTTATATAAATAAAATTATTACATATTTATATAAATACAATTAATACATATTTATATAAATACAATTATTACATATTTATATAAATGCCATTATTACATACTTATATGAATACAATTATTACATATTTATATAAATACCATTATTATATATTTTATATGAATATAATTATTACATATTTATATAAATACTATTATTACCTATTTATATGAATACTATTTTTACATATTTTATATGAATAAAATTATTACATATTTTTATAAATACTATTATTACCTATTCATATGAATACAATTATTATATATTTTATATGAATACAATTAGTACATATTTATATAAATACAATTATTACATATTAATATAAATACAATTATTACATGTTTTATATAAATACAATTATTATATACTTTATATTTATGCAATTATTACATATTAATATAAATACAATTATTACATATTTTATATAAATATAATTATTACATATTTATATAAATACAATTATTACATATGTAATATCCATGCAATTATTACATATTTATATAAATGCAATTATTGCATATTTTATATAAATACAATTATTACATATTTTATATAACTAAAATTATTACATAATTATATAAATACAATTTTTACATATTTATATAAATACCATGTTACCATATTTATATAAATACCATTATTATATATTTTATATAAATACAATTATTATATATTTATATAAATACCATGTTTTCATATTTTATATAAATGAAATTATTACATATTTATATGAATACAATTATTACATATTAAATATAAATACAAATATTACATATTTTATATAAATACAATTATTACATATTTTATATAAATACAATTATTACATATTTCTATGAATACAATTATTACATATTAAATATAAATACAATTATTACATATTTTATATAAATACAATTATTACATATTTTATATAAATACAATTATTACATATTTTATATAAATACAATTATTACATATTTAAATAAATACAATTATTACATATTTTTATAAATACAATTATTACATATTTATATAAATACAATTATTACATATTTTATATAAATATTATTATTACATATTTGTATAAATACCATTATTACATATTTATATAAATGCAATTATTACATATTAATATAAATACAATTATTGCATATTTAATATAAATACCATTATTTTATATTTTATATGAATACAATTATTACATATTTATATAAATACAATTATTACATATTTTTATAAAGACCATTATTACATATTTATATAAATACCATTATTATATATTGTATATAAATACAGTTATTAAATATTTATATAAATACCATTATTACATATTTTATATAAATACAAATATTACATATTTATATAAATACAATTATTACATATGTATATTAATGCCATTATTACGTATTTTATATAAATACAATCATTACATATTTATATAAATACCATTATTATATATTTTATATTAATACAATTATTACATATTTATATAAATACCATTATTACATATTTTATATAAATACTATTATTACCTATTTATATGAATACTATTATTACATATTTATATGAATACAATTATTACATATTTTATATAAATACAATTATAACATATTTTTATAAATAAAATTATTACATATTTATATAAATACCATTATTGCATATTTATATAAGTACACTTATTATATATTGTATATAAATACAATTATTACATATTTATATAAATACCATTATTACATATTTTATATAAATACAATTATTACATATTTATATGAATACAATTATTACATATTTATTTAAATACAATTATTACATATTTTATATAAATACAATTATTACATATTTATATAAATACCATTAGTACATATTTAATATAAATTCAATTATTACATGTTTATATAAATACAATTATTACATATTTTATATAAATACAATTATTACATATATTATATAAATACAATCATTACATATTTATATAAATACAATTATTACATATTTTTATAAAGACCATTATTACGTATTTATATAAATATCATTAATATTCATTGTATATAAATATAATTATTACATATTTATATAAATACCATTATTACATTTTTTATATAAATACAATTATTTCATATTTATATAAATACAATTATTACATATTTATATAAATACAATTATTACATATTTGTATTAATACCATTATTACATATTTATATAAATACCATTATTATATATTTTATATAAATACAATTATTACAGAGTTTATATAAATACAATTATTACATATTTATATTAATACAATTATTACATACTTTATATTAATTCAATTATTACATATTTATATATATACAATTATTACATATTTTATATAAATACAATTATTACATACTTTATATCATTACAATTATTACATATTTTATATAAATACAATTATTACATATTTTATATAGATACAATTATTACATACTTTGTATTAATACAATTATTACATATTTTATATAAATACAATTATTACATATTTTATATAAATACAATTATTACATACTTTATATAAATACAATTATTACATACTTTATATTAATACAATTATTACATATTTTATATAAATACAATTTGTACGTATTTTATATAAATACAATTATTACATACTTTATATAAATACAATTATTACATACTTTATATTAATACAATTATTACATATTTTATACAAATACAATTATTACATACTTTATATTAATACAATTATTACATATTTTATATAAATACAATTATTACATATTTTATATTAATACAATTAGTACATACTTTATATTAATACAATTATTACATATTTAATATAAATGCAATTATTAGATATGCTTTTAGGATTGCCTGATGTATTTCTTCTTCCTTTGTTCCACCTCGTTTGACTATTTAGTTTAGTTTAGTGGTCTCCATAAATTTACTGTTTTGATATAATATTTAAATACAACTTCTTATTCCAGTTGCTTATTTCTAAGAACTGCAGATTTGTAGAATTCTCTTCTTGCTGGGTGTTTTTATTTCTACATATAGACTTGATCATTTTTCCTTTATTGTTCGAGTTCTTCGTAAACTTTGTTTTCTTTTTGTTTTGATTCACCTATGCAAACCCTTCATGGTCTTTTTACAAGCGATGACAACAAACAACACCTTTTCTTATCACGATAACACTATACGATACGTTGTAAGCTTAGAAGCAGAAACACATTATTTACTTTTTATTTATGTAGCAGCTTCTTTAGCAGGAATTAAACTTTGATGATCGTTATTTTTATTTCACTCTTCACTATTAAAGATTTACACACTTGGTACTTTTTATCTTACACCTTTTGTTCTTGCCTAATGCTTCAATATATATATATATATATATATATATATATATATATATATATAGAGAGAGAGAGAGAGAGAGAGAGAGAGAGAGGGAGAGAAAGAGAGATTTGAAAAAATATATAGCAGTTTAGCTACATCGTAGTATCTTCGTTTAATCCTGGTGCGGATTCGTCAGGATGTTGCATGGAATCGATGTTTCTTCGTGTTATTATATATGCCTGTTGTACTGAATTTGTTAGTCAGTAAATCAGATTCTTCGTTATTCATACACCTAGTTATCGTAGCCAGTAGGGGTGCGTTTATCAGGCAAGTACACAGATCGCCTCTAATCCACCCGTTGTTTTTGGCAGGGATCTGGTTTATCATTTGTTTGTAGTAAGAAGTGACATATTTTTTATCTGGATTTCTTCCGCTTTCATTTTATTGTATACTAATGTATTTTTTATTTATCAATTATAATTATGAATAACATTTTGTTTCTGTTGTTATTGGTATTTATTGTCGTTGTTTGTATGTTGTTATTCTGAGGTAAATATTGCAATTTCACTCCAGCTGTTTTGGTGTTCTTTAAAGTTTAGAAAAGCTATAGTCTATACGAGTCGTCTAATGTTCCACATGGGCTGCCCTGCTGTACTATTTTCCATTTTGCTATCGGCGATCGTCCACTTTTATTGAGCTCCAAATGGTTGCTAATGCTGTTTTAGGACAAAACGTTCATTTGTTTCTCGCCCAGAGATGACTCGAGGTGAAATCGAAAGCTTTTGTTACACCCATAGAACATATATTAATAATTTTACTTTTCACACGAAAGATAAGGAAAATCGAAAAAAATAAAAAAGAATCATTAAACAGAAGTTTTGTTATTTGTGTCAATGATATATATATATATATATGTTGACTCATTTTCAAGACAGAAACCTAAAATTTCCAAATAATTTTCGATCTGAATCTATAATTTACTACTCTGCATGCACAGCGACGCAGTTTCGACATCTTGTCTTTAAGAAACATCTCGACAACTAAAGAGCGCAGAATAAGGAAAACAGCCTGGAATATTCCAATAATGTAAATGGCAATACATCATATAGACGAAAACAATGTAGAGATTTAAGATCACAAGAAACAGAGCAGATAATAGAACTCGACAACCCGACGGATATTTTATCACAAACATCCAGACATATTTGTTGAAAATAAAAGAAAGGCAAATTTATAGATTGCTGCAATAAATAGCGAAAATACAAGAATGATAAAACGTCGAGGAACACGAACGTTATTGTGGAAGTATTCGTTTTCTTGTATTATACGAGACTAAGAAGTCAACGACATGTTTTGCGGCAAAGATCGGTCGTTCCGAAAGAATCACGAGATTGATTATCAAGCAGAACAATCTAGCTTCGTTGAGCCGAAGGTAATGACAAGACAAGAAAGCGAATGAGGAAATCTTCGACTCTGTCTCCGACTATAACGCAAGACCTGAGGCTGAAAAACAAGCAATGGAATAAAGAAGTTGATCAAACAAATGTGATAAGAATGTTGTCATTTGTCAAAAAACAAAACATAAAAACGTTCAAAACAAAGAAAATGTAAAAGAAAAATATACTTATATCCACGTTCATAAATACAAACATTATACATTGTTATAAGTTGATAAGCCGGCCAAAATGGAATTCATTAAAATATTTCATGCATTGAATTTAACTTAAGATGATTGGTTTGATTTTGTTGACTTTTATTGCTGTTGTTTAGCGAGGTGGAGTTTGCATAGAGTTCACGGAGATCGTGCCTCAGGATTGTCTTATTTGCACGAAGATTTTTTCTGTAGTCGCAGCTATTCGTTAACCTTTAAGATAGCAGGTTTTACGCCGGACAACCCTGATTGGTTGCATGCGAAGTTGGAGAAAGTTTGGTCAAGAGCACACACCTGAGTGACGCTGAAGCAATATGATCAGTTTCATTGTATCGATTTGAGATTCCCCATCCAATAGTTTCTGCTTGTCATATGCAGAAACAGAAACGAATAGAGGACGACCGATATTGGATTTTTATCAGAGCTCTAGAAGGTGACAGTGATTAAGTGATTAACGACACGGAATGATGACCAATGGTGCTCCAAGTCGAATCCAATTCATTCCAAAAAAAAAATCAATTTCATTTAGAATGTTGGTCATTTTGAAAATCTTCTCGTGGTCTATCCCGTAAGTAACCGATCTCTTTGTAGAAAATAAGTCTCACTACAAAATATCCGGGAAACCAATGCTACCAATAGAATCTCCGGATTCCTACGATAAGATAATTATGATTATGATGATGATTATTATGATGATGGTTATCATGACGATGATGATTATGATGATCCGAACCCTGATAATCTATCATGTCACTGCATCTGGCACGATGAGCAAAAGTTGAACTTCAGAGAGAGAGAGAGAGAGAGAGAGAGAGAGAGAGAGAGAGAGAGAGAGAGAGAGAGAGAGAGAGAGAGAGAGAGAGGGTGTGATTATGATTGCCATGATGCTGCTGATCATCATGATAATGATGATGATAATGGATCACCATATAGCAAGTGCTAAATTCACCGAGTTTTTTGTTCAGAGGTTTCGATGTTATATAGACGCTGAAAAAATCTTTGGACAAACAAATACATATAATTAAAATGTAATACGAATTAAAATGAGAAAATTAAGACAAAAACCTGCGTAACGAACAAAATATATTTACAAATTCACGCACGTATTAAAGAAATTGGATGATTAAAAAATATGTTTGTATTTTAAAATGTTTGGAGCGTTAGAAAAAATATCAAAGCGTACAAAATATTTTTGTGTTTGATTCCTATTTGTGTACTTTTTTTTCGTTGGTTTGTAGTTTAGTGTTTTCCAGTGTGGCACACGTAATATTACTTTGTCGTTGTTGCTATCGTTCACAGAGTATCAATCCGTTTTTTGTGTGCAGCTGTTACTTCACATAGATTCGAAGAGGATCCGTTTCCAAACAAGTGGAAATGTGTGTCATAGCTGGAATAATTTCGAGTTTACACTTACATATGAAATAACGTCGTTTTATTAATTTTGCGAGCACTTGCTGTGATTGTACAGACGGCACAAATAGCAACTGATCTTATTTCTACTCATTACAGAAGAAGGAAGAAATAAGAAGGAGAGTAATCTCAACGAACTGGAAAAGAGAGTAATTTATACAAACTAGTATATTTTTTCCACTTCGTTCCACTCGCATACATAACTATACGCTTCAATAATATCTCTATTTACCAGCTATATATATATATATATATATATATATATATATATATATATATATATATATATATATATACTTCTACAAATCTCTCTTTTTGTGTATTATATTCATATTAAAAACCGTTTTTTCTATTCGTATTTCTTTGCTTCCCTACGAAAGCAAAATGTGACACAAGGTCGTTTTTAATGTGTGTGTGTGTGTGGGGGGGACCAGCCCCCCAAAAGAAGGGCAAAAAGGGGCACACTGGCAGTAACCAACAATAATAATTGTCTCAATATAGAGGGTTTCTCCTCCATTGACCAAGGCCAAGTAAACGTAAGTGTAGCATCGGAACAGATACTACACTTTAAGTTATATATTTTTATTCACTCTGAAAGTTTACAACCAAAACAGAAATAAACTAAAAATTAGGCACAAGGCCACTCCAAAATTTAGTAGGGTTGGTGTCATCCTTTTCAATACACATTTGCTAATCTGTGTTTGATCCTAAAGGTCTCACTTACCACAATGCCTCAAGCACACCGGGGGTCGTCCTACCTAAGATTCTCAAATCATATTGTGTGTGTGTATATTATCTTTTATATACTATTATATAAATGTGTAAAAATATAATTTTATAAAAAGTTGTTTGCTTAATTTTATTTTGTTGGCTCAGGATGGGGAAAACCCAAAATATAATCAAAATGTTAATAAGACCCTTTCAAACCTCTCTAGGTGGTAGAACACCCACGTTTTACTGGCTTGATGTTGAACGAAAACAAACAAGTCGTTC
This sequence comes from Euprymna scolopes, assembly GCF_053919585.1. Classification (NCBI taxonomy): domain Eukaryota; kingdom Metazoa; phylum Mollusca; class Cephalopoda; order Sepiida; family Sepiolidae; genus Euprymna; species Euprymna scolopes. The sequence goes on from NC_136491.1 coordinate 157,326,169, forward strand.
TTTACATGGGGCTGAAATTCTAGGCATGATCAAAGAAACTGAGGTGTGCGGGTTGTATGTGAAGTTTCTCCAAGATTGCTTATTGGAGTAGCCGGGTAAGAAAAAAGAAAGGATCGGGGTGTGGGTGACTTGGCGGTTTCCTATCGGGGATGGAGGAGGGCCATTCATTCGGCTAGTTAGTCTAAACGCTTATTTTAGGAGTCTTGAGTCCGGCAGGATCTGAAACCGTGTACGCCATGCTTATACGGGGAACACGAACTCCAACTTGGCACCTCTACGTACGCACAGACTCACAATCTTTATTCGTTTTCGGTGAAAGGCATGGGAGTATAATCCTTTCCTATTACATCTGATCTTTACCTTGAAGACCAGATCCTGATCAACAAAAGATTCAAACATGCGCTTCTCTTGCACTCTTGAATCCCACCTCACCATTCTGGCCATGACCAGGATCGCAAGAAATATCATTCGTCTCTCTCATTGTGCCACGGCGACTCTGCGCTGTGTATGATGTAGGACACGCCCATCGGGCGAGGTTGCTCGGGATCGATGCGAGCTGTCACCTCGTTGACAGACGTCCAGTACCGTCTAAGTCAGCTACAATCGAAGAATGCGTGTTGTGGCATTTCCTCGGCTAGGGTCCTGCAACGGGGCACCTTAACAATCTCATTACTTCGGCAGTTTTCAATATGGCGTTAAGGGGTAACACGTTTCGGGCCAATCGCCAGGTCAAGGAAAACTCAGGGTTGGTGAGATGACTCGAACCTGGCGCCCAGCTCTACCGGGAGCAGATCTCCTTCTTGGACAACCTCTGACGCTCGACAAGCGGGTCGTCGGTGCCCCCTCACCAATTCCTTATATAGTTCCTTTCTAGTCAGCTGTGAAGGTCGCTTGACATTAGGAGGTTACTTAGCGCGGCCCTACACTCTCAAGAACTGCGTATCGCTCCACGGTTTTCGAAAATGAGGTCAGTGGGGTTCCATGCAGTCTCTTCTGTCAAGATTCAGCTCAGGAAAACCAGCCTCACGGCGTCTCGATGACACCTCGTTGGGCATTCCCAAACCTCCCTCACACGGATGTTAAACACAAACCTGTCTACGAACCCACTGTTTCTCTTTGTCCCAAAGAGGCAAGGACAGGGATTTTATGCTCTGTAGGAATTTTAAGTAGTTCTCAGGCAGAAGAAATACAACCAGGCGGTAAAGAAGGAGCAGAAAGACGCCCTGCTCTTTAAGGATAGTTTCCTTCAAACAAACGAGTTGACCGTGATTTCAACCTTTGACTTTCCATCTGAAGGCCCAGTCCGAACCACATGACGAGAATTCGAACTGGACCGTCGGTCCGGCTGAATGGAGTTGGAAGCGAGTCGGCGCCTCTTCAGGCTCCCAACCATAGATCGGTCGACTTGCTCAGTCATTAACGGCAGAGGCAAAAATAAATCGTAGGCTAAACAGTTTGATTTCGATTTTCTGTGATGGCGCACGGGTCTTTTTTTTTTCTTAATATTTTATATCATTAGTATATATTGAGTCCAATATAATATAATAATAAATACGAAATCTGCATTAATCAAATATTATATTTAAGCGTATTTTACGACCGGGTAATGCCGGTCGCCCTACTAGTATATATATATATATATATATATATATATATATATATATATATATATATATAATAGACTACCCATGGCCCGTTTAGTCAGTATATGTTTTAGCTAGCTATTAATTAGTGAGTAAACAGAATTAATGTATAAACGTGATACTCGTAATGGAAAGAAAAGATTTTTAACAGTTACGTAAATGGATCAAGAATTATTTTTCTTACATAACTGAAATATTCGTGTGAAAATTTATTAAAATTAACAAAAATATAGATACATCGAATTCTTTTAGTTACACAACATTATAATTTCAATACAACATTATAATTACAATACAACATTATAATTACAATGCAACATTATAATTAAAATACAACATTATAATTACAATACGACATTATGATTACAATACGACATTATAATAACAATACAACATTATAATTACAATACAACATTATGATTACAATACAACATGATTATTACAATACAACATTATAATTACAATACAACATTATAATTATAACATAAAGAAGTTATCATAAGTCAACGGCTATAATTATTGCTCGTTTTTAACACACTAAAAAGTCTATAGTTTGCATAATCATCAATAATCTTTAATAAACATTTGCAAGTAATTTTAACGTCTTTAAACTTTAGGGAATCTAATGAAAACAGAAAGACTTTAAAATAGTTTAAATCTTCAAAAAACTATAGCAAATCCATGGAAAAGTAACTACATTGTCTTTAGATTCAGTTACAGTGAAAAATTCACGTTTAAACTTAAAAGGTAACTGAAATAGGATTTATCGAAAAGATGGTTTTAATTTCTTCGTTTTTTTTCTATACCAACAAGTTAACTATGAAATGTCATTTTTATTATCTTTGTAACAGTTACTTATTGTACGATTTTTTGCTATGTTCAATTTATAAAAAAGTTAGAGTATATTATGTGTTGATATTGAAGTAGATTTTTTATTAACACATTTTCCCCGACTGGGCAAGCGGATCTGAGTTTTATATATATATATATATATATATATATATATATATATATATATATATATATATATATATATATATATATATATATATATAAAGCCAAGTACGTCCAAGGATGGAATACTGTTGCCATATCTGGGCAGGAGCTGCTAAAAATAGCTTATCCTACCTTGACAGAGTACAAAATAGTCTTCGTGGCTTAGTTGGGGATGCCCTTTTCTCTACCCTGCAACCTCCCTCCCACAGAAGAGACGTTGCGAGCCTATCCTTGTTTTATCGTTATTTCCATGGCAGATGCTTGTCTGAACTCCAATCTCTGGTCCCTCCTCGCCAATATTTCACGAAAAACACCCGTCTAGCTGAATCCACTGAATTTCCCCCAGTCTTTATCTGTGCTTAAATCAAAACGTTGATTCCATGAACAAAACTTCTTTCTTTGAACTGCACGGCTGTGGAACTCTGTTCCGTCTGCCTGCTTCCCACTGGACTACAACTTGGATGTCTTCAAGTCCAACGTTAACAAATTCCTAATGAACCGCCTCCTTAAGTAAACACTTCATCAAATCTCCACACTAACATACTGTACTTGCAATAACCCTTATCCATGAGTGGCTTCCGGGCCTTGATAAGTGGTGATCACTGTGTAAATATATATATATATATATATATAGAGAGAGAGAGAGAGAGAGATTTGACTAACTGTAACGTCTTTAAACTGGCAATTACAGAATATATAAAAAGATTTCAAATAATTTAAATCGTAAACAGAATATAAAAAAGTTGAAATACGAAAAAGAACAGTTCGTAAAATGTCGATCTAAAAAGAAAAAGTAAAACGCATTAACAGTTTGGATTTTATTTGCATATTTTAAACGCGAAATAAAACAAAACTTCACACATCTTTAATAGCACGATCTGACCTTAACCCTCGTAGAAATACAAGGAAATATGATTTTCTTTATCTATTCTATTTTTGTAATACACGAATATAAAATTTACGTAGTATTTAAGTTTCAATATCCATCAGAAATTATGAAAATATTATTTACGTATTCATATTGTTTTAAATGAAAAAAAAAAGAATAAATAAAGTTAAATACTAAAGCGAACGATTTGTTTTATTTTTAACATAAATTTTAAAAATATTTATTTATTTATTTTCGTTTTGTTTATGTTAGGTTGGTAGAAAATAAAGTGTATACATCTATTTGAAAATAAATTAAATAAGAATGAAAATTCGTAAATTGTCGATTTAAGAAAGCTTTTATGGCTTTGTTTTTATTTATTTACGTACTCGCAGAATATTTTAACCGAAACTCGTAAACCGGAACTTGTAAACCGGAACCGGATGGACGGTTTCAACGCCCAAGAAAAACGATTTGATTTTATATTATAATTTATTAGTATAATAATAATTAAGAACAGACAGTTTTACAGCACTATTACGTTTCCTTTCGAGCATTGCAGTCAATATACATAGGTATAAGGATTTTAAACTATGTCGATAATCCTTATTTAACTGTTGATAATAATTCATTTTCATTTTTTTTACTTCTAGGAAATCTCTAAAATTAGAAGTTTAAGCTGAATGGTCTCAAAACTTAAAACTCACGGAATTCTCATGAATTGGTAGCGAATAGCATGGATAAATTTCAAAGAAAAGGTGAAAAAATAGTAATGGCTGGCTTTACATTATGCATCTAAAATCCTTAAATTCCCATTAAATATTGAAATTTATTGAATATTAGCAAGCCTCCGGGCGTTACCGGTGCGTAAAATACACATAAGTATTATATCAAATTCATCCAGAAACTAAAACATGTGTATGCAAGTATGAGTTTCTTTTTCTAAAGAGTTAACTTTTTGTAAGTAAAAAATACATTAGGCCATCTTGCCACGATCCTTTAAAATGTTTTCAAAACAACCTATTCTTAACATAAGAAAATTCGATAATATAGGTTGAGAGTTGTCCTCATACACATTCTCACTTTTGTAGATATATAGATTATTAGATGACGAAGGGCTTTCACCACCTTTCCTGTTTTCATATAGCTAAATGAAACTTAATATTACCCATATCGCACACTCTTGCACCAAGAAGCCGTATTATAGAATTCATAATAACCTTTTTCATTAGTTTAGGAGTTTATGTTTTATAACGTTATACATATTCAATAAAATATACGTCTATTTTAACCGTTTTCAAAAACCACAACATTTATTCCGAACAAACTGATTCTCTCAAATGCGTATTCTCACAAAAATAGTAGCAAATAGTTTTGCTCTCTATCCATTAATCATTCTTCAGGATTGAATAAAATACCTAACACTTGAGTTTATATTCAAAATGTCTTGTTAGTCTGACTTCTATGCTCAGCACCAGTAAAGTAGGTTTTCGATGATTATTGTCTATATGATTATAGATAACGTTTTACAAAGAATTGTCAGACATCATCTGTTTACCGTTAAAACTAATTAATGTTTACGAACGAGCGATTTTTTTAGTTCCAACTTTTCAGTTAATAGATAACATCTTTATACAAAAAAAAAGAAAAAAAAGACAAAAACACAATAAGCAGAATGAAACTGTTTAATATTACAGAATTCTGAGGTAAAAAGTATCATTGGAAAGAAATGGCAACGATATAACATTTTCCTCTCTATTAACTATACTCAGCTTTTGATACTGCTATATAACCAGCCTGCATATATATTTAAGGATCAAAGTATGTTTGTATAAACATCCGTATTTGTACCGGCTGTATCGTCATTAGTGTGCTGTCCCCTGTGTATATTCGTATATATATGTACACACACACACACACACACGCATATATATATATATATATAAATAGATTAACGTGTATCTTGTGTAGCCGTGTTGTATCTTGTGTAGCCGTGTTTTATTTGTGATGCGTTTATATACACGCGTGTCTCTAGCGGCTCGTGTCGTCTAGTCTATATAATGTTCGTTTGTATGTGCGTATGTTCGTATGTATGTGTGTGCGTTGGTTTTTTAGACATTCAAAAACAGTTAACTAGAAACAAGCATTTCTTTACATTTTTCAGTGGAGGTAACATCCTTCTCCATCTTGACTGAAAGAATGAAAGTCGATACTCGGCTTATATTTTTACATATAAATTTTATTTCCTAATATTCTTCATCTCGGCGTTGCACGCATTTTCCTGTTATTTCCACATGTTTTGTAATGGTGCTTGTGTTTCTGTCGATTTTAAGAGGCTAAAATCTATGCCGAGACAAAGTTCCAATCCACAATCTAACCTCGTTAATATCTAATAAGCTTCTCTCCCTGATTAACTACATGTATAAATAAAACTCTTACTTTGTTTGATTCACTGACGTCACCAACCAGTTCACTTTTGTAGATGTAAATTAGTAGTGTTTATGAAAACTAAAATTCTAAACTTTTATAAAATTCTAACAGTAAATATGTTTTTGTTTTGCTAAGTTATGGAAGTCTAGTTGTGTATAGTCGAGTATGGAGGGCTAGTTTAATCTGACCGTGTATTGGAGACTAGTTCTGTCTATTCGTTATGGAAATTTAGCTGTGTCTAGCCGTGTATCTAGGACTAGTTTAGTAAGACCATGTAATGATAGTCTAATGTAGTCTGACCGTGTATGGAGCACCAGAAATGTAAGTATCAATCTTAGCAGTAGTATATATGATGTGAGGATCATTTAAGATTAATATGATTAATATAAATATATTATTAAGATAATATAATCTGCGTATGTGAAAGACACATTTTGAAAAAGAACGAGTTCAGTATTTAGCAGCAAAGAACAAAAAACGGTAAAGTTAAGGTGTCGAGCTAATTATACGACTGTCGCTGAAATGCTGTCAAATTCTTTTTATTCTGTTTAGATAACATCCAGTCATTTTTTTTTTAACGTACATAAATCACTCATAAAACTTGGCAAATTTTTGTCCTAAAAACGTTCTCCGTCAATATAGATGAAAAAAAAAATACGAATAAAAAATACAAATGTTTACTTTGATTATTTCCAAGGGAAAATCAATTATTTAATACAAAATACCATAATATATATAAAGAGAGGTAGTTTGCTTGAAGCATTGTGTGAGATAAGTAAATAGAAGAGATTTGGAAGTCTATTATAATGCAGGGAATGAAACATAGTCGGTTTTGAGGAAGAAAGATGAAAAGAAGTGGCAATTTGAAAGTTAATATGCATATATATATATATATTTATTTATTTATTCAATTGTGTTATATATCGATATGTCTTAAAGAGATCTACTATGTGTGACAATGCTCCATGATATATTTTGGGGAAGCCTCTTTGTTAAATGGTGGATGTTACAGATCTATTCAAAGCATCCTATATATATATATATGTATATATATATATAATATCACTCATTTTAATTTTAATTGTAAGTAATTTTGTTTCATTTTACATTAACTCATATATGATATTTTGATTGCAGAAATTCCCCTCTGAACCAAAGTACGTAGGTTTGCAACAACTGTACAACATGCAAATTTATTATATCTAGACTATTAGACACTATCTTATGCACTTCTTTATATAACTTTAGAACAACATTTGATACACAGTTTGTCGTTATCCTAAAATCCTACATTTCATCATAGGATCAATATCATGCCAATTGCAACCATCTTTAGAAGAAGTAGTTTACATTTTTCCCTCTAAATAACAAGTCCTCCTATTGCTCTCGGTTATCACCGGGAACTATTCTCCACATAAGACAGATATGGGGTTTGTACATTTGTTTTAGTAATTAATTATAGTTTTTTCAAGCATAGTTACGTTTTTTAATGTAATTTATTTATATATACTTTATTAAAACCTGCACGATCTACTAGATTCTCTTGTTGCATATATTATTCCCAACTGTCTCCCCCTTTTTCGCTTCGAAGAGAAAACAACAAACATTTATTTCCTCTCTCTCTCTCGCTCGCTGTCTTATCGTATCACGCTGTATATATTCTTTCCATTTTAAAAATGTAAAACTATTTTTTTTTACTAAACTATATTTTATGTTTATTTTTTCACCACCCTTATAATAAAAAATATATAAAAATACATAATCTTTTCTTAGCAATCAATTTGTAATTTTTATCGCTTATTTTTACAAATATGTTTATTAAAGTTGATGTCTTATATATATGTTTGAAAGTTAGGGTCTAGTTTAAGTTAAAATTACCGATTTTTTTTACACCGATCATCTACGCTACAGTTTTAACGTAAATTTCATAACATATGGAATTGAATTCGGTAAAGTATTTTATTTAAAGTTCTTTTCCAGACTGAATATCGAGATTACGCACACGTTAAGTTTTAAAAAAATGTGTGTGTGGGGGGGATGAATTTGTACATTAGGTCCACCTCAACAATTTTCTTTAGAACGACTACTTTTATACGTTTTCGACTATGTTGATGAAGAAAATCCCAATAGACCAGTATTAATTCTCTGGCTGCCAGGTTTCTACAATCTACTTCTTTCCTACCGACACTGCCATCCCATAACTTTTTTTAGCATTTGCAGGTGGGTATTCTTACCATGATTGTTGCGATTAAATTTAGAAAAAAATATTTTTCCATATCCCATCCAATAGATAGGGGGGTGTCTACTCTGAAAGCCGTTCTTTACATGGCAATGTTGGGGGTGTCTAATCCGAACGCCGTTCTTAAGATGAGGAGGTTAGTGGTGACTATTGCGAAAGCCGTTCTTAACATTAGGTGTTTGGGATGTCTATTCCAGACGTGGTTCTTAACATGACAATACTCAAAAGAAGTGAAGTGAAAAATCGTAATTGTTGTTTTACACGTTGAAAAATGACGACATAAAACTGGAATTTACCATAATACTATTGGTGGCTGAGTTAAAAAGAAGAGGAAGACTTGAACAACAAACGGAAACAGCTAGGATCGCTACCACTGCTTTCGATCACTCTAAACAGTCCATACAGAGTAAGAATCCCTAACCTCTAAAACTTGTCTTTAATTTCCATTCTAATGGACCATTTTTCGTACTTTAATTAATTCATGCTGATTTACGCATTCCCTTAATTGCCTTTTTCTAAATTCAAAAAGTACCTGCATACCATCACTACTCACCAGTGAATCCCAGATTATTTCATTTCGGCCACGGCATCCAGTTTTCGTAATTGTTCAGAGACGGCAGTGGCCGCTACCAACAACCGTAGTTTACTTTTTTGCGAGGGGAGGGCAGACTTTAACGGGTCCTCCTAGTATTTTTATAATGAACTAAAATTAAATTTTTGTTTAATAAAATTTTTTGTCGTAAATGGGAGAAAACTAGAGCGCAACTCAGAATTTTTCATCCATTTATTTCCCATGATAATTTTGAACCTTCTGATATTATAGCTAAAATATAACGCATACAAAAGCTTTTGATAGAGTAGGCATAAAGACGGAATGGCTTGAAATGTCCTCTGAATTATTAGATTCTTTCTCTCTGATAGGTTTATAAGAGTAGTCGTTGATAGGTAGAAAGCAGAAACTCATAGTATTAACGCTGGTGTCCACATAAATAATTAAATTCTACCCAATTTACGGCATTAACGATTCCTACACTACCACCTCACATTCAGTAATCCTTATCTTCGAGTGTCCTTCGGGCCTTGATAAATGGTTATTCCCACATTAAAAAAATATGACAGCCAACAGGAAGGATTTGAAAAGCTTATTAAAAACAGGGAAATGAATTGTTTGAAATATTAGTGCTATTTTGAAAAGATCTAGAAAATATATGCAAAAATATTAATTGCAGCAGAAAAAAATGTCTTTCAGTCACAGTTACACTAGAAAATCGAGACTTTATAGGTCAAGGGAGAATTTTCACAACATATTCATCTTGCATACAAAAAACGCCATTGTATATTAACCATGTATTAAATTTTTGAAAGTAGTGGAATATTTTTTCAACAATATTCGCAGCTTTCATTCTGGTCAGATAAAGTTCAAATTAAACCCAAATTGTGAATCAATATCTATATAATATTATGCTTCATCTGTCCTTAGTTAGTCCGTACATTACGTTTAGGAATAGCCTAAATACCAGTTTTTGAATGTCAAATTGCTTAAAATGGCCACATTTGCGAAAATTGATTCTAGTAAAGCAAACGACCCTGACGATATTCCAATTATAGTACTAAAAACACTTCAACCAGAACTAGCACCCATACTTACAACACCGTTTAAACGTTGTCTTAAGAAGAATTGCTTCCCATCACCCTGGGAAATCTCATCCGTATGCCTTGTATTTAAGAATTCAGGTGATCGTTCATCTCCCTCTCAGTACAGGCCAATAAGTCTCCTGTGTGTCATGAGTAAGTTGCTGGAATCTGTGTTAAATAGAGAAGTAATCAACCATCTCAGCAAAAAATAACCTTCTTAGTGGCACACAATATGGTTTCCATTCTGCTAGACCTACAGCAGATGTACTTACAGTTATATCTTATAGGATTAGAAAATATCTCGGCGGAGGTAACTTTTCTAGGACAATTGCACTTGACATATCAAAGGCCTTTGATGGAGTATGGCATAAAGGTTTACTTCACAAGATCTCCAGCTACGGTATAGCTGGAAATGTCTTCTCAGTTATTAAATCATTTCCTTCTGATAGGTTCATAAGAGTAGTGGTTGATGGGCAGAAATCAGAAGCTCACAGTATTAATGCTGGAGTCTCTTAGGGGTCAAGCCTGATCTACATTAATGATTTTCCAAATCATATCCTTACATCATTCGTAGACATTTATGCTGATGACACTACCATCTATGGTAGCACATTTAAAACCGTAAATGACAAAGTTCTCAGCAAGTCTCTCTCCTCTGATCTTGATTGTGTAGCTAGAATCATTTAATAGAAATACAGAAGTCAGTTTGAAACTCAGAGTTTGTTAGCAATACGTTATACCCTACAATATTGATATTCTATTTTGAATAACCAAATTGTTATTGTGGACCATGTTCTATTACAATAAAATGTTTTCGCTATAATTTCTTTAAACAGCACTTATGCACGCTTGTACTCTTGATACATTGAAACTATTTTCAGTGACCACTTCACAGAATCTGCTGCTTTATGGAATATTTATAGCAGTTCTATATAACTAATTTTATTTTTATATAAATATTAAGATATTCATTTCCCAAAATTATTTGAATATCATAATAGTAAGTAATAATTTTCATCAATAACAACGATTTAACTTATTTAACTATAATTTTAATTTGCTGGGCGCGGAGGAACTAATTTTGTTTTATTCAGTTCTTCATACAAACAATAATCAAATCAAATATAATAAATATAGATTTGCTCATTAATCATTTACTTTTACAAGTAACTAAAAAAATAACGAACCCATTTTTAAAGCAAAATAATTAATGATTTCATTTCATTAATAAAATACCTCCTTGCAATCTTACGACATGAGAAAATGATTTGCTGTTATTTAAGCAAAGTGAAAAACAATCACTCATAAGATGTTAATTAACATTGCAATTATGCATTAAATGAAATGAAAATACATCTGCTTTGTGAATAAAAATAAAGATGAAAACGATTTAAAACAACATGGAAGATGAAAATCTAAGATCTCATTATTTTATTCGTGTTCTTTTATTATCAGAAGTTTTCGATCTGTTATTGAGTAATCCAAACGGCTACGTAACGTAAACTTTCCTACTTATATATATATATAAAAGGGCCCCTCAGTCTTTGACAGACTATGGTTAACCAGCAGAAATGGGTGCCTGCGCGTGAAAATCTTATTGGCAGGAGGTGCGCAATCTTTAACCACACCTCTCCTGAGTCGACATTGTTAAATACCAGTGGCAAGTGAAGTGTATAAGATGACTAGAAACAAATAGCGATATATATATATATATATATATATATGTGTGTGTGTGTGTGTGTGTGTGTGTGTGTGGCCATGTCATCCCGTATACAAGTAACAAAAAATGACAAACAAGCAAGACAAAGCAAAATGAAACCGCAAGTATTAGATACAAACACAAATAATCAGCAAACCAAAGTCCGTAAGAGTAAAAACAGACATAGGGAGACCCTATGGTTCAATCCTCCATATTCCAAAAATCTTGAAACAAACATAGCCAGAGAATTTTTAAAATATTAAAAAAAAATTAAAGCCCCTCATAGATACAGTAAAATCTTTAATAAGAACACAATCAAAGTGTCTTACTAAACTATGCCAAACCTTCATAAAAAATAATTAGTTCTAACAATAAAAATTTATAATATACAAAATACAAATACAGAAAATATAGCAGGCTGTAACTGTAGAAGAAAAAATAGATGCCCTCTACAAGGTTCATGCAAAATAAAAAATGTAGTTTATAGCTGCACAGTATCACAAACCCCAAATTTAAATGAGGTTAACAGCAGCCATAACTCGACCACTCGATTAAATAACTACACCAACTTTAACCAATCTACCAAACAAATACAGACCAACCCATCACATACCAATGCCATCCCTAATCTACCTGAAAATAAATACATTAAATAAGACGCAATCTACTTTGGTTCCACATCTTGACTTATTAAGGATAGAATTTCAACCCATATGCATTCTTTTAAAAACAACTCCCTGTTGAACGAAACCACTCTATCCAAACATATTTGGCGACTCAAAGATATTTCCTTCAATTTGAAATGGCAAATAATAGGATCATATAAAGGAGATACACCAGAAGATGGATTCTGTGCACTTTGTACACAGGAGACCCTAAAGATTTTAAAATATGACGATATCAAAAATAGAACCACCCTCCTAAATTCAAGATAAGAACTTATATCCTCATGCAGTCATAAACGTTGGTTTAGATTTAACAAATATAAGCCACCATAAGTCATTAAAAATGTTGCTTATTAATAATCTGTCTTGAAATTTAAGTTTAACTTGATACCCTCATTAATAAAATTTTGATCGTCAATATTATTATTAATATTAGTTTATCTGATATATTTACCATTATTGTATATTATTTAAATATATATTTAAGCTTAACCTATACTATATTTATTAATTTCAATAAATAAATAAATAAAGTATCAAAAATACTAAATTCAATAAGTTCCAAATATGATATATTATAATCTAAATAGAATAAACACTAATTATCTCCCTTTGATTATTTAATTAGAAAAATAAGATTATCTCCCCCTTTTTAAAATATATTTGCTTAATTTTAAATTAGGCGTTTACTAACATACTTTAACCGCTAAAAATATTCCATTGGCGTTCTTTTTGAAAATTTTTAACTTTTATTAAAAACATATTAGCATAACCTTATAGTTAAACCAAATTCAGATTTATAATTTTATTCTATTTTTTATTCTCTACCCATATTAATTTGTTTATGAAGTAAATATTTTCCTTTTTATTTTAATTTTTTCCAGATACATCTGCCTTACTTAAAAATTGCTAGGTTTATTTATGGTGTCTTTTACATATAAAAACCCCACCCAATACTTTTGATGATGAGGAGACTTTGTTTAAAAAAACTTTGTGTCAAAACTATTGTTCGTGGGTTAATTTCTATCACAATAAAAACATCGTTTCCGAAACGCACGCCTGTGGAACTCTGTTCCGTCTGCCTGCTTCCCTCCGGACTACAACTTGGATGTCTTCAAGTCTAATGTTAACAAATTCCTAATGAACCGCCCCCTTAAGTAAACACTTCATCAAATCTCCTCACTAACGTAATGTACTTGCAATAACCCTTATCCCTGAGTGGCTTCCGGGCCTTGATAAGTGGTGATCTCTGTGTAAAAAAAAAAAAAAACGATCGTACACATTGATTTTGTCGTTGTTCCTTCTCATGAAACAGATTTTTAATTTTTAATTCTAATTTGAATTTCACATTATCAATCACATTACTAAATATTAAAGTAGCTTTAGGATATTTGCCTATCGAGCTTATTATATATCTGAATTACAACGAGCACTGTTCTTTTCTTGTATTTTAATTAATTTAGTAATTTTACTATCACATTAAAACACACTCTGCTCTTTAGACTACTGTTCTAACCCAATATATATATATATATATATATATATATATATATATATATATATAATTGATATATATAGAATTGATATGTTTGTTTGAAGCGTTGTGTGGGATAAGTATGTTGCAGAAATTTAGAAGGCTATCACAATGTGAGGAATGGGATATAGTCGGTGTTGTTGGAAGAAGACGAAAACAAGTGGCCATTTACAAATCAATAAGTACATACATATATGTCTATATATACATATATTTATTCAGTTGTATTAAATACAAATGTCTTACTTGTTATGTCTGCGACAATATCCATAATAATTTCGGAAAAAATTCCCTTTCCAAATGGCAGAAGTGACAGATCGATTTAAAGCATACTAGATGATGGAGCGGAAATTGGATGGCTGTGTAGAGCCTCGGAGCAAATGTAAGGAGGGGGTTTATGTATGGCCTGTTTTAGGTAATTAACATATCTTTTGTTCTTTTTTTTAAATTTGTATATATATATATTATTTCTTTTTTTTAGTTTATAACTTGTTCCTTTAGAGTAAGCTTTTTAAAAAATTTTGTATATTCTCTGTCGATTTTTTTGTCTTTATTATTATTTTTTTCCCTGCTGCTCTGTATTATTCATTTATTTGTTTAATTTATTAACATATTCAGTGGAATAACTTAGTGTATCTAGGTCACACAAGTCGCTAGCAGGCTGGTACTGGTTAGCTTTTGAATGAGAGAAGTGGAAGGGTGATGTGAGAGAGGAGGGGAGGGGGCGCTCTCAGTCGGCTGTTGGGGCGTTTAGGTTAGGGTGCGGTTGTCAGGAGTAGGAAGATAGCTGGGAAGGTGGGCGCTGGATTAAAATTCCTTGGGAAATATTAATTTATTTATTTTAATAAAACTATAAGTGGTTATTGATGGAACATTTTTTTCTATTTAATTCTTTATTATTATTTGTTTACTAATTTATTTGTGTTTGTTGTTAGTGTTTATTTGGGTTTGAATAGGTGGGTTAGCTTAAATCAAAAGTTTTTTTTAAAAATTGGTTTATGTTACTTCAGCTAACTATTTATTATTATTATTATTATTATTATTATTATTATTATTATTTATTTTTTAATTATATTACTGTTTTTTACTTATTTATTAAATTTATTTTGTTTTTTTTATATATAATTTACATGAGAGGGGTCTTGTAGTAAGGCCCTGTCTGGACTGTGAGTTAGTGTATGAGCGGTGTGCAGTGGTGTACCTGTTCTAATAGGTTAAGGTTGTAATGGTAAGTCTTTGAGGGGAGCCGTATGTAAAGTTATATAATGAATGACGATCAGAACTCCAGTCTGTTGTTGAGTTCTGGCCGTAATTTGGATATTACTAATGGTTCTTTTATGCGAAGATTCCCAATATTGCCTTCTGTGTTTAAAATATCGACTTTAAGAGATATAGTAGTGTTTCTGCAGGTGTTGAGGTGTTTGTGGAATGATGATGCTTGTGTTTTTGTGTGTTCCTTGATTCTTATGTGTAGGGATCTTGTGGTGCTGCCCACGTAGAATTTTCCGCAGGCAGAGCATTCTAGTTTGTAGACTACATGTGTGCGGTGGCATATGGTTGCGGGGTATACGGGGCAATTTGTCAGTGTGCATGTAGGTGGGTCCTCGTTGTACTTGCGTTTAGAAAGCTGCTGTCTAAGGGATGGTCCGGAGTGGACTAGTTGCATATTGAGACCCTCCCTTCTGATAGCCCTGCGGATAGCCGTTGTGATCTTGTCGCTGAGATAGGGCATTTTAAGGAAGCAGGTATTTGTGGGGAAGTTCTTACACGTTTTCTCGTGTTCCAGAGGTGTTTAATGACAGTGCTGGGGTATCCGTTGTTCTCTAGGACCTGGTGGAACTGTTTTGTGCATTCTGTCTTATCTTTTGGCTTGCTGCACTTGTTTTGGATGCGGATGATCTCATTCCTTGCATATCCGATGCTGAGAACATCTACACCATATTCTCCGATACCGACCCACACATAAACTTCACCATCGAACACCACAGCGATGACAGATCCCTGTCATTTCTAGATTTCAACCTCAAAATATCAGACGAGGGGACCGTCACTACTAAATTCTACCGAAAAGCAGCCAGCCGAAGTAAATTTGTACACTACAAGTCGGTCCTCCCTACTAAGGCCATTATCGGATATGCAAGGAATGAGATCATCCGTATATTATTGTTATTATTATTGTCATTATTATAATGATTATCATTATTATTATTATTATTATTATTATTATTATTATTGCTATTATTTTAATTATTATTATTATTATTATTATTATCATCATTATTATTGATAGCTTATAGTAAATGGGAAACAAATATATCTGTATATAATAAGTGTAATTATTATTATTTTTATTATTGTAGTTGTTGTTATTATTATTGTTATTATTATTACTGTTATTATTATTTATTATTGTTATTATTGTTATTGTTATTATTGTTATTGTTATTATTATTGCTATTATTATTGTTATTATTATTGTTATTATTGTTGTTATTGTAATTTTTATTGTAATTATTACTGAATAAACTGATAAAAATAATTGCCTATATATAGTTAAACTACGCTGATGAGAGGTAATGACCTTGAAACAAGCGTGTACGTAGATTACTGTTTTAAAAATAATAAATAAATAAAAATGTTATATACATCCAAATTAAAAAGGACGACTTTCTAAGTAAATAAAAAAATGAGCTCCGAGGCGTATGTATCGCTTGAAAAATAACAACAATAACAAAATCTAAATTTATAAGCGATAAAAATAAACAGTATAATTAATCTAGGGATTATGGCCTAACGGTTAAGGCACCGGACTGTGGTAAACATGGTCTGAGGTTCGATCCCTAGAAACAGTTAAACTACGCTGATGAGAGGTAATGACCTTGAAACACGCGTGTACGTAGATTACTGTTTTAAAAATAATATATATATTTTTATATTTTGTGTACAGAAAGTTGTTAGTTGAGACAGGTCATTGGTACCGTCGGTTTCAAGCCCGATAATAAGGCCCGTTTAAGGTATCCTTATCGAGCTCTCTTCAGCCAATATAAGTACGCTCTTAAAATTTGGATTTTCCTTTTAATTGAGCACTCTGCTGGAATTCTTTTTCCAAAAAAGCTAATCATATATATATATATATATATATATATATACGTTTAGTTATATACTTTCAATATATATTTGGAACAAATAATTAAATGAACTTACATTAGGATATATATAGGAAGTAAACATTCCAAAGCAAAAATGAATTTACATCACATTCATTTTCTTTTATTATGTACTTTATTCCCAAAAGTCACACACACACACACACACACACACACACACACACACACACACACACACACACACACACACACACACACACACACAAAATTATGTAACCAATAAGATCTTTTTCCCTTATGAATTTTAAAGATTTTTATTTCATGCCGCAAATTTTCATCATTTATAAGGACCACATCTTTTTCACTGAGGAACTTAAGTCTGTCTCTGATTAGTTATTTTATGAATTCCACGTGTAAGACGAAATCTATTAGAAATACTAACAATACAATAGCATGTGTGCAATATAAATGTATCTTTCGTTTTGCATGTTTACTTCTGATTATATATATATATATACATATATATATACAAACATATATATATATACATATATATATATTAAAATATATATATACCCACATATATATGCATATATATACATATATATTATATATATTTATACACATATATTATATATATTTCATATATATATATTAATATATATATATTAATATATATATAAAATATATATAAATATGATATATATATAAATATAATATATATATATGTATGTGTGTGTGTATATGCATATATATATATATATATATATATATAAATTTAAAGGAGATTAGAATAATAGTCTAAAGAGCTAAGTGTATTTTAATGTAATAGTGAAATTACTAGTTTAATTAAAATACAGGAAATGCTCGTTGTAATTTAGATATATAATAAGCTCGATAGTTAAATGTCCTAGAGCTAATTCAATATTAAGTAATGTGATTTATAATTTAAAAGTTTTAAAATTTTTAAAATTTAAAAATCAAAATTTAATTAAATTAAAAATCAGTTTCATAAGAAGGAACAACAACAAAGTCAATTATCTGTACGATCGTTTCGGAAATCCGTGCTTTTTATTTGTGGTATACATGAAGTCACGTAGAATAATTATACATAGTTTTTTTGGTAAGCACGGTCTCCTCATCAGCAAATTTAGGAGGATTTCTATTGAATTGAAAAGACACCAAAAATAAACCTAGCATTAAAAGTAAGGCAGATGAATCTGAAAAATTGAAGTAAAAGGTTTGGATATAAAATTTATAAGAAAATTAATAAGGAAATTGGTATAGGTTAGAGATAGAAATGAGTAGAAAAAATATATATATTTTTGAATTTACATAATAAATTTGATTTAAAAATATATAGATATATAATTACCTTTTGGTTTTTCTTTTTTTGAAATCAGGAACTGTATTTAAAGTAGTCATTTAGATGTTTGCTATAGCTTTTTATTTTATTGAATGATGAATTTTAAAAGGGCGACGCTCGTGCAGTAAATTGTTTCCGTTAGCGTATTTTGATTTAGAGACGCTACAGTTAATATCTATAGAGAGAGAGTTTGTTTTTTTTTTTTTTTTTTTTTGCAAGTTTTTAAGGGGAGATAATTGTCATGGCTTTATTTATTATTTGATTTACGAGTCTAAGGGCGGTAATTGGTTTAACTTAATTTATTAAAAAAAAAAAAAAAAAAAAAAATCTATTTTTACTAATGAGTAATTTTTAATGATTTAAGGTGGTTTATATTTATTAAATTTAAACCAACGTTTATGATTACACGATAGAAGCTCGTGTCTTGAATTTACTAGTTTGGTTGTGATTTTTATATCTTCATATTTTAAAATTTTTAGGGTTTCTTTTGTACATAATGTACAAAATTTATCTCCTGGTTTATATGATTTGCAAGTCTCAATTATTTGCCATTTTAAGTTGAAAGAAATATTGCTATTTTTTAGTTGCCAAATATAGTTGGATAGAGTAGTTTGGTTTGATAGAGAGTTATTTTTAAAAGAATGTTTGTGCGTTGAAATTCTATGTTTTATTGGGCCAGATGTGGAACCAATATATATTACCTCTTGATTATTATGATTATTTTCCGTTAGGTCTATTGTTGGATTATAATGTGGTGGGTTGGTTAATAATTGATCGGTAGATTGATTTAAGTTGGTGTTATTATTTAATTCGGTAGTTGAGTTATGGCTGTTGATAGGTTCTTGTATATTTGGAGTTTTTGATACTGTGCAGCTATAGATAACATTTTTAATTTTACATGAGCTTTGTAGGGGACATTTATTTTTTCTTCTACAGTTACAGTCCGATGTATTTTGTATAGTTGCATTTTGTAGTTTATTAATTTTATTATTATTAGAGCTAATTATTTTCTGATGAAGGTTAGGCATAGTAGAGTAAGAGACTTTAATTGTGTTCTTATTGAAAGTCTTATTATATCTATGGGGGGCTTTAAAGTTCTTATCTAATATTTTAAAAAATTCTCTAGCTATGTTTGTTTCTAGGTTTTTGGAATACGGGGGGTTGAACCATAGGATCTCCTTGTGTCTATTCTTACGTTTGCGGGTTTTAGTTTGTTGTTTATTTATATTATTATCTAATATTTGTAGTTTGGTTTTATCTTTTTTTGTCTCCTGGTTATTTTTCTTAACTCGTATACGGGAAGACATTGCCATATTATATGTTATTACGCTCTTAATAGGTTTATTTTTAATGCAGTTTATGTTTCTATCATTTTCATTTATGAATTTAATTTGTGAATTATATCCAGAGTTTTTAAGGGCTTCATTATAGTATTTTTCATTTTTGGTAAATATTGATTTAGTAGAAGACAGTCTAGAAATTCTTAGAGCGATATTGGGAACTATTGATTTTAATATTGATTTAGGGTGGTTTGATTGATTGTGGACATATAGAAGTGATTGGTTAGGTTTATGGTATGGTTCAAAGGTAGAATTTTCAAGATTTAAGGTTATGTCTAAGAAATTAACAATTTTTTTTATTAGGGTCGATTTTTATACTAAGTCCATAATTTTTAAATAATTTATGTAGAGCTTTAATTGCATTTTCATAATTTTTATTAGTAGAATTCGTTATGAAAAGTGCATCATCTCTATATAGCCCTCCTTCAAGTTTGAATTGTTTATGGAGTATACAATGTATTTCATTTAAAAGGAAAAGGCCAACTAGATCAGTGACCTGAGTCGAGTCCGTCGATCCCATTAAAATGTTGAAGTGGTTAGGGGTATTTTTCCTGGTCCAATATTTATTATCAAATGTTATTAAAGACCGTCTAGCTATAAGTATTAGTTTAGTTTCGTCTTGAGTTATATTAGTTAATTTTCGTGCCATTAATAGAGATTTATTAAGTAGGATAGGTGATATAGATTGGTAATATGATTCAATGTCAAAAGAAAGAAATTTAATATTATTTTTATTTTGAATATTAGAAAACCAGTCGATTACTTGGTTTGAAGATTGCCATAGTGGGTATTTTATTATGGATTTAATTTTGGGGATAATTCTATCTAATATGTTTTTACTAACCAGTCCTATATCTGATTTCGAGGGGCAAATGAGTCTAATAGTAGGGTTGATATTGAAGCTGTGTTTGTGGTCTTTTAAAGTAAATCTCGGGGTACCTGGTACTGTTATTTCTGTGTATTTATCTATTTTAAGTTTAGTTAAAATGTTTTTTGCATCATTAAATATTGTATAATCAATCCATTTTTAATTTAATTAAATTTTGATTTTTAAATTTTAAAAATTTTAAAACTTTTAAATTATAAATCACATTACTTAATATATATATATATATATATATATATATACATATATAGATATATATATCAATTGATCTTCTGCTCTAGTTGGATACTTGAATTAAAGTTTAAAATGCGAAAGTCAATATCATGCTTCAATTGTGCTCTAATCAGAAACTTCATTTCGAATACGCCTCTGTCATATCAAAGAATATACTTTTGATTTTATATGTCATGCCGTTCAGCTTGTGTGGTAATAAAACCTTTTAAATGCACTTGTGATGTTAGGCTGTGTAAGGCGTTAACTTTAGTCAAAATCGCCTGTTCCTTTTTTTATTTGATTATTTCGATTACATATTATCGATACTTATCAAAGATATTCCAATACACACAATTTCTAAGATAACTTCCAGACAAATAAAATACGTTCGTATGACATTTTATAAAAATCGGCCTAACCGTTTCGGAGTTCATATGGAACGCACTGAGACAGATACACAGACAACGATTCTTTTATATAATAGTATATATATATATATATATATATATATATATATATATATATATATATATATATATATATATGAACAGTAACGGAATGCGTTGTTGTGATAAGTGATTTTTTTCTCTACTAATTCGCACTTTTTATTTTAAGATTCAAATATTAATAACTACATTTTATTTCAGTATTTAATTTATGTATTTCTGTTGTATTAAATGCTAGCTTCTTTTTTTTTCTTTTTTTTTTCTCGTCCATAAATGTTTATCTACCAAGTTGATCTTAAATATTGTATAATCAATCCATTATATTATGATTTTCAGTCCCCCACCCCTAATTTCTGGCTCCCATCTTATCTCGCAATTACTTATAACGTCACCAACTAACTTCGGAAGAACCCCCCCCATCCGATTTTGTTTTATATCATAAGTTGCTTAAAACGTGATTAGTTAAAGTTCAGAATAAAATCACGCTTTCTCTTAACGGTTAATTTAAAAAAAAAAAAATCTTCTGAACGCTATTAAAAGTTAAATTCTTCACTAGTTTGGAGACGGAATGCGTTGTTGTGATAAGTGATTTTTTTCTCTACTAATTCGCACTTTTTATTTTAAGATTCAAATATTAATAACTACATTTTATTTCAGTATTTAATTTATGTATTTCTGTTGTATTAAATGCTAGCTTCTTTTTTATTTTCTTTTTTTTTTCTCGTCCATAAATGTTTATCTACCAAGTTGATCTTAAATATTGTATAATCAATCCATTATATTATCATTTTCAGTCCCCCACCCCTAATTTCTGGCTCCCATCTTATCTCGCAATTACTTATAACGTCACCAACTAACTTCGGAAGAACCCCCCCCCCATCCGATTTTGTTTTATATCATAAGTTGCTTAAAACGTGATTAGTTAAAGTTCAGAATAAAATCACGCTTTCTCTTAACGGTTAATTTAAAAAAAAAAAAATCTTCTGAACGCTATTAAAAGTTAAATTCTTCACTAGTTTGTAGACGGATTGCGTTGTTGTGATAAGTGATTTTTTTTCTCTACTAATTCGCACTTTTTATTTTAAGATTCAAATATTAATAACTACATTTTATTTCAGTATTTAATTTATGTATTTCTGTTGTATTAAATGCTAGCTTCTTTTTTTTTTTCTTTTTTTTCTTTCTCGTCCATAAATGTTTATCTACCAAGTTGATCTTAAATATTGTATAATCAATCCATTATATTATCATTTTCAGTCCCCCACCCCTAATTTCTGGCTCCCATCTTATCTCGCAATTACTTATAACGTCACCAACTAACTTCGGAAGAACCCCCCCCATCCGATTTTGTTTTATATCATAAGTTGCTTAAAACGTGATTAGTTAAAGTTCAGAATAAAATCACGCTTTCTCTTAACGGTTAATTTAAAAAAAAAAAAAAAATCTTCTGAACGCTATTAAAAGTTAAATTCTTCACTAGTTTGGAGACGGAATGCGTTGTTGTGATAAGTGATTTTTTTCTCTACTAATTCGCACTTTTTATTTTAAGATTCAAATATTAATAACTACATTTTATTTCAGTATTTAATTTATGTATTTCTGTTGTATTAAATGCTAGCTTCTTTTTTTTTTTTTTTTTTTTTTTTTTCTCGTCCATAAATGTTTATCTACCAAGTTGATCTTAAATATTGTATAATCAATCCATTATATTATGATTTTCAGTCCCCCACCCCTAATTTCTGGCTCCCATCTTATCTCGCAATTACTTATAACGTCACCAACTAACTTCGGAAGAACCCCCCCCATCCGATTTTGTTTTATATCATAAGTTGCTTAAAACGTGATTAGTTAAAGTTCAGAATAAAATCACGCTTTCTCTTAACGGTTAATTTAAAAAAAAAAAATCTTCTGAACGCTATTAAAAGTTAAATTCTTCACTAGTTTGGAGACGGAATGCGTTGTTGTGATAAGTGATTTTTTTCTCTACAAATGCGCACTTTTTATTTTAAGATTCAAATATTAATAACTACATTTTATTTCAGTATTTAATTTATGTATTTCTGTTGTATTAAATGCTAGCTTCTTTTTTTTTTTTCTTTTTTTTTTCTCGTCCATAAATGTTTATCTACCAAGTTGATCTTAAATATTGTATAATCAATCCATTATATTATGATTTTCAGTCCCCCACCCCTAATTTCTGGCTCCCATCTTATCTCGCAATTACTTATAACGTCACCAACTAACTTCGGAAGAACCCCCCCCCCATCCGATTTTGTTTTATATCATAAGTTGCTTAAAACGTGATTAGTTAAAGTTCAGAATAAAATCACGCTTTCTCTTAACGGTTAATTTAAAAAAAAAAAAAATCTTCTGAACGCTATTAAAAGTTAAATTCTTCACTAGTTTGGAGACGGAATGCGTTGTTGTGATAAGTGATTTTTTTCTCTACTAATTCGCACTTTTTATTTTAAGATTCAAATATTAATAACTACATTTTATTTCAGTATTTAATTTATGTATTTCTGTTGTATTAAATGCTAGCTTCTTTTTTTTTTTTTTTTTCTCGTCCATAAATGTTTATCTACCAAGTTGATCTTAAATATTGTATAATCAATCCATTATATTATGATTTTCAGTCCCCCACCCCTAATTTCTGGCTCCCATCTTATCTCGCAATTACTTATAACGTCACCAACTAACTTCGGAAGAACCCCCCCCATCCGATTTTGTTTTATATCATAAGTTGCTTAAAACGTGATTAGTTAAAGTTCAGAATAAAATCACGCTTTCTCTTAACGGTTAATTTAAAAAAAAAAAAAATCTTCTGAACGCTATTAAAAGTTAAATTCTTCACTAGTTTGGAGACGGAATGCGTTGTTGTGATAAGTGATTTTTTTCTCTACTAATTCGCACTTTTTATTTTAAGATTCAAATATTAATAACTACATTTTATTTCAGTATTTAATTTATGTATTTCTGTTGTATTAAATGCTAGCTTTTTTTTTTTTTTTTTCTCGTCCATAAATCTTTATTTATCTACCGAGTTGATTGCAAAAATAGATTACCTAATTGTACTCATTTTTAGTTCGTGGGAGGGGAATCTATCACCATACTTTCCCTTAAACAGGTCCGTTGGACTTTTAAGTACAATACTTAATAGTTTTTTTTTTATTTTTTATTTATTTATTTATTTATTTATTATTTTTTTTTAATGGAGAGTAGAAAACGCATTGTGGATGCGTTATCGGCAGCTCCTGTTACTCTCGCTTCTTCTTATTTGTCCCTCAGTCCTCATTTTTTAAATGAGTGATTTTTCTGACAAAGGGAGAAGAAAAAGCTGTTTTCTAGGTTGGCAGTATTTTTGCGCGAACAGTTGGCAGAGTTGGTGGAAATTTTCTGTTTCTATGTCTATCCTTGTAGCCATGTCACTAGTAAGGGTGCTGGAGGTAAACGTTTTGTCTGGGCTGACGTTATCCGCCTGATAGTCAGGGACCCGAACCTTGGATTAACCACTAAGGAGGCTGTCCTATCAGCAGGTGCAAAGTACTGGGGCTGCTGTATTGCCATTTGGTGAATGGAATCTGGACCATGCAGTAGCTTCTGGTGGGGCCTCTCGATGCCATACTAGTGGGTAATTGTTACGGCTTTACCTTATCATGTGGTACAAAAAAAAGAAAAATTCTTCGTTTCTTTTTCTCTCTTAGTTTCCCCTCTCTGTCCTGCTCTAAGTAAATCTGTCGACCTAGTCCACAAATTCCAAAATTTCATCATGACAAGTTTCAAGAAAAAATACACGATTAAACCCGGTTCTCCAACTTCCAACGTAGACCCCTACTACCATGTCTCCTTCTCCAACATCAGGGTTCTACGTTCTAACCTTCCAGAGGTTGAAACCCAATTACAGGAGACTAAACCAGACCTTTTATTTTTAAGTGAAACTGGCATTGGACAGGCTATTTCCCTAGATGAGTTTGCAATTACAGGATACTCTAACTTAACTTCTAAATCTGACCCCCAAGATCGCCATGGGCATGGAATATGTGCCTATATTAAAGATAGCTTTCCATGTGGGAGGGACATCTCCAGGGAAGATCCTAACTTACCCTATATGTGCTTCCGGGTTGCTTTAGCTCACACTACTGCATTTATATTTACTCTCTATCGCCCCCACAACAGCGAGAGTTACTATCTTTCAAAGCATATCTGAGAAAATTGACCAAGTCCTTTCTACTTATCCTTCAGCTAACATTCACGTATGTGGAGACTTCAATGTTCACAACGTCGAATGGTTGACCCACTCAAACAAGACCGATGATGAGGGGAGGTTCTGTCATGATTTCTCCATTGCCTATGACCTCACTCAGATTGTTCAGGAACCTACCCGTGTGCCCGATAATGACGGCCAGTATGCGAGCCTACTAGACCTTTTTCTCACAACTTGCCCTGAACTATGTTCAGTTTCTGTTCTGTCGCCTCTTGGATCTTCCGACCACTCTGTTGTATCAATCAAGATAAAAATGAAATGTAATAAGTCCCCAGACGTACCACTTCATCGTACAGTATATCGATACACTAAGGCTGACTGGGATAGCTTCCGTACATTTATATCTGATCTACCTCTGCATTCCATGTTTAAAAAGGATGTGTCCTCTATAGTATTAGACCTAACTGAATGGTTAATTGTAGGTATTGACCATTTCATACCCTCTAAAAAGTTTCAGCAAAAACCTAACAGCCAGCCATGGTTCTCTCCAGAATGTGCTGCTGCCATTGCGCACAGAAATCACTTTTTCCACTGCTTCAAACGTAATAGATGTATGGAAACTAAAGCCGTTTTCAGGACTGCCAGCAACCATTGTAAGAAAGTAATAAGGAACGCAAGAGAGTTGTATGCTCAATCTGTTAAGTCCAAAGTAGCTGAGCAGCGGCTTGGTTCCCACCAGTTTTGGCAAATAGCAAACAGAATCCTGAACAGAAGCGTGTGCTCCATCCCAACTATTATCAATGGACCTGAGGTAATCTCGTCAGCATCAGACAAAGCCAAACTCTTTGTCAAGAACTTTGCAGCTAATTCTACCCTTTGCGACCAAGACCGCCAACCCCCAATATTTCCTCCTGTATCAGAAAACACGCTATGTGATATACGTATATCTGTACGTGATGTTGCCAAGCTAATCAAAAACCTTGATTCCAGTAAAGCAACTGGCCCTGATGGTATTCCAATTATAGTACTCAAAAAACTTCAACCTGAACTAGCGCCCATACTTACAAAACTGTTTAAACGTTGTCTTAAGGAGAATAGTTTCCCATCTCCCTGGAAAATCTCATCAGTATGCCCTGTATTTAAGAATTCAGGTGATCGCTCATCCCCCTCTCAGTACAGGCCAATAAGTCTCCTGTGCGTCATGAGTAAGTTGCTAGAATCTGTGTTAAATACAGAAGTAATCAAACATCTCAACAAAAATAACCTTCTTAGTGACACTCAATATGGTTTCCGTTCTGCTAGATCTACAGCAGATGTCCTTACAGTTATATCGCATAGGATTAGCAAATCTCTCGACGGTAGCAATCTTTCTAGGGCAATTGCTCTTGACATATCTAAAGCCTTTGATAGGGTATGGCATAAAGGTTTACTTCATAAGATCGCTAGCTATGGTATAGCTGGAAAAGTCTTCTCAATTATTAAATCATTTCTTTCTGATAGGTTCATAAGAGTAGTAGTTGAGGGGCAAAAATCAGAAGCTCTCAGTATTAATGCCGGTGTCCCTCAGGGATCCATCCTGGGCCCAACTCTTTTCCTGATCTACATTAATGATCTTCCAAATCATATCCTTACATCATTTGTAGACATTTATGCTGACGACACTACCATTTATGGTACCACATCTAAGACAGTAAACGAGCAAGTACTCTCCAATTCTCTCTCCTCTGATCTTGAGCATGTAGTACAATGGGGAAAGGAGTGGCTGGTTACTTTTAATGCAACTAAAACCAAGCTTCTCTCTTTACATCATCAACATTTTAATCCACATTTGTCATCAATTGAAATGAATGGCTCTCGTCTTCAGGAGGCCTCAAGTTTTGACAAGCTTCTGGGCTTGACCATTACTCCTGATCTTAAATGGAACACGTATATCAAATCTGTTGCCAAGGCCGCTGGAAAAATGGTGGGATCTTTCTATCGATCCAGTAGATATCTCACTGCTGATGCTATTCTCTATCTATATAAGAGCCAGGTACGTCCAAGGATGGAATACTGTTGCCACATCTGGGCAGGAGCTACTAGAAAGGACTTGTCCTGCCTTGATAGAGTTCAAAATAGACTTCGTAGCCTCGTAGGAGATGTCCTTTTCTCCTCCTTACAACCTCTATCTCACAGAAGAGATGTTGCGAGTTTGTCTCTGATGTATCGTTATTTTCATGGAAAGTGTTCAACTGAGCTTCAATCTATGGTCCCCCCTCGCCAAACTTTCACAAGAAACACTCGTCTAGCTGTAAACACTATCAATAATTTCCCCCACTCTTTATCTGTGCCTAAACCTAAACATAGATTCCATGAACAAAGCTTCTTTCTTAGAACTGCACGCCTGTGGAATTGTCTTCCGTTTTCCTGCTTTCCGGCTGACTACAATATGGTTGTGTTCAAGTCTAAGGTAAATAAGTTCTTGATGAGCCGTTCCATATAAGTTATTAAATTTACCAAATTTTCATTACTAATGATTACTATATTGACCAACCTCTACTGTATACTCTTTAACCCTTATCCTTGAGTGGCCTCTGGGCCTTGATAATGTGGTGATGCCTTTGTAAAAAAAAAAAAAAAAAAAAAAAACTGAGACTAGAAAATTAATTGGGCTAAAATATCGTCGAGATTTAAAAGATTGCATCTAGAAATAAAATCGTGATAGATTAAGTAAATAAAATGAAACGAGATTATGAAGGGAGTTTTAAAAAATTAGAGATAATTGAATTTGGCTAAAAAAGCGTAGTAACTTGAAATATGGTGTCTAAAAATAAGAACAGAAAGTGATAAAATGGCGTCCAAAAATAGACAGTGATAAAATAAAATACAGTAAATAAGTTAAATTTCTACGATATTTTTTCATTCCAATTAATTTTCTCGTCTCATTTTATCAACTTATTTACTTTTTACTTTTCATTTTTAGACGTAATCCACTACGCTAGTTTACTCTAATTTATTATTTTCTCTAATCATAAAATGTAGATGTGTATATAGACATCTAATTTACATAAGGAAAACCCGCTACTCTCTCCCATCATTATATATAGCCCCAAATCCTCTGACCCTCTCGTTCGTCAGTGACCATCCCTCTTGAAAAGCCCGCATAAATCGGGCGAAACGTTGAGTATACAGGTCCTTCCACCTCCATTCTATTTCATATCGTCGGATTTAATCCAGCTCAACAATCATATATATATATATATATATACATATATATATATATATATATATATATATATATATATATATATATATATATAGTACTATTATTGAAATCAAAATCATTCAAAATCAGATATCAGATGCGCAGGACTGGACACTTGGTTAGGATGGAAGACAATTGTTTTATAAGATAGATAGTGGTAAAAGACCGCAACAAAACCCAAGAAAAATGTTTAAATATTCTCTGAAAAACAACTTGAAAATACTTGAGACGGATATACATAACCGGACAAGCCAAGCGAAAGATCTATCACCAGAGAAAGTTATAAGATCTTTAAAGAGCAGCATGTAGATCTTGCTGTCTTAAAACATGTTTTAGGAAAGCAGGACGAAAATGTAATGTCAGAGAAATTACAACAGGAACTGAAGTGCACTACATGTTTCAGATACTTTTTGTCAAAAGCTGGTTTTGTGTATCATATGAAATCACACAATCTAAGACAGGGATGGCAGTCTTATGAGAAGGCTTCTACAGTCTATCTGGCAACGCTAAGTTTTCATATTTATGGTCTACTCTGTAAATCTAAAAGTGGCCTGACACGGCATTCGAGGATTCACAATATTATCATACAATCACTTTTACACGAAGAAAACTTTTATGTCACATTTGTGAACTTACATGTAGGACTAAAGCTGTATTACAAAGTTAACTATGAGCACATGGACACAATAACAGTTAACCGAAGAGATGGAAAACTTCTGTCAAGAAGTAGCAATCAGCAATTTTAAGATTTAATAAATAAATAAATAGAGGTAAAAGACCAAACATCTTATTTCGAATGATTTTCATTTCAATAATTGTACTATATATATATATATATATATATATATATAAATATATATATATATATATATATTTATATGTGTGTGTGTATGCATATATATATGTGTATGTATATATATATATGTGTGTATGTATATATATACTATTATATAAAAGGATCTTTGTGTATTTATTTATTTAATTAATTAATCTTAAAACGTAAATACTGTCAGATCAAAATTGAGATTCCACCTCTTTTTTCCATCGTCTTTTTCTAATATCGTCTTTCCAAATCATAATAAACACTTCTGTTCAAGTCTTACAAAGTTGCTGGATCGTTGATACGATTCGGTAACTGAAACATGTGTAACTAAACAGATAAAACGGCAATAAAATAAATCATATATGATTGCTACTTCTTGACAGCTTTATATTACAGCTTTGTTCTTACTATTATATATATATATATATATATATATATATATATATATATATAAATAAAATGAACTCATTTTTTCCCGTGTGAATTTGACCTTAATAGGATTAAAAATCACGACGTTACATTCAAATGTAATGTCCCGACACTTTAGCACAGGATCTGAGGTGTGTTATAGGCCTACTACCCTTACAGTTCCTTGATATTCGTACATTTCTATATTTTGTCCGGTGAGAATTCACTGCCACAATCGGTTAGAATCAATGGAAGTTGTGAAATATTTTCTCTCTATTCCATTCATACTCCGCCCGCGACCACTTAACACCACTGCGAATACGTCCACAGAGGAATATACAAGGAACACCAGTTTGAGTTCTTAGTTGGTTAAAAAATATGGATTGGCATTTTCCGCCGGGTGAAACGCGACTTTACATTCCAGTTATCCTGTGGGTTTCTTGTGCCATTTTATAAATTTCTTTTTCTTTTTGTCACTTTTTTCCTCCATTTATATTTTTTCTCTTTTTATAGGGGGCGGGGGTTGCGATTCGAAGGATTAATTAAACGAAACGAACTCCACTAGATTCCAGTTTTTACAAGAAACTTTAGCTGTCAGCCGCCAGTGTTCTTCAAATCTTGCACCGATTAGTCGCTTTAATATTTTATTTACTGCTGGCTTCCTATTTTCGGATTAGTTACTTATTCATTACTTATTTGTATACATTGGATTTCTGAGAGTTTCATTAGCACAATTGCTACTACGCTATCGATATTGGAATTAGACGACATTCAAATCGGTTAACAGCGACCAAGATTAAAAAAAAAACACGGTTAGTTTCTGGTTTTATTTATTCTTTTTTTCTTTTTCATTGAAACAAAGGAACACATTTTCATTATACACGGTAAGTTTTATGTTTTGAATTTTGTTTTTTCATTAAAAAAACAAAACAAAGAAATTAGATTTAAATAAACATATTTGCATTTTACGCGGTGTTTTTGGTGTTTTTTCTTTACCGTTCGGTGTGTTTTTTTATTCCTTTCAGTTTTACGCGTCATATATTAGCTAAACAAGGTCGGGGGCATCTATAAATATGAAAACTAAAATGTGTGTGTGTGTGCAGGTGTTCCTTCACTCTAAACTCGGCCTCCTCCTGCTTCTACGACAATGGCGTTATGTTTGACCTAGAAAACGTTGACGTTAGTTTCAACCACCTGCAAGTGTTTTTAAAGGGTTAATTTTATACGTTTTCAATGGTGTGTCTCTTTGGCGTAGAGGTAACGTGTCAGGCATTTTTTCCGCCTTAGCCTCGATGCTCTGGGTCTTCCTACCTAAACAAACCCTTTTTCCTCTTTTGCACCTTTTTCCCCTTTTTTACATTTATTCGCGGTTTTGCTTTGTTTTGATCTTTCCTAATTTTTATAATTTGTAGTCACGACATACAATTCTGTTTCGTTGAATCAGACTCATCAGTGCAGTGAGACTAGCACCTCTCCCAAGCTGAGGATTGAACCTAGAACCATCGCGTTTATAGTCAGCAGTTATACCGATCGATCCACGCGAGCGGTGCCCGCTAATAACTTTGCCAAATGTCTATTTTAAGTAAACATTTGTCCACAACTTTTATAGTGCTCAATCCGCTTATTTATAAAAAAACAGCGAACCTCGAATTTTTAAGCCAATTTAGTAGTGGGTGAGATTATTTATGACAATGCTATGAACTGTAAAACATATGCATAGAAGATTCTTGGCAAGGAAGCTTTTTGGATCGTATAAGATTGTTTTTTTTTTTTATTTCAGTTTAGCAATGTTTTTCACCCTAAGATAGAAACGATAATATTTGATGTCCGCATTTCGGGATAAGAATGTGTTAATTACGTCACCGTTTAAATTTTTTGAGAGAAAAAATCAAACAAACAAGATGGTGTAAATTACGTCACCTTAAAGTTTTTTTTTAGAGAAAAAACAAAACAAACAATAATGTTTTAATTACGTCACCATTAAATTTCTTTTGAGAGAAAAAACAAACAAACAAGAAGGCGTTAATTACGTCACTATTTATTTTCTTTTGAGAGAAAAAACAAACAGGAATGTGTTAATTACGTCACCATTAAATTTTTTTGAGAGAAAAACAAACAAACAAGAATGTGTTAATGACGTCACTATTTATTTTCTTTTGAGAGAAAAAACAAACAGGAATGTGTTAATTACGTCACCATTACATTTTTTTGGGTAGAAAAATCAAACAAGGATGTGTTAATTACGTCACCATTAAATATTTTTGGAGAGAAAAAAAAACGAATAAACAAGAATGTGTTAATTACATCACCTTTAAATTTTTTAAGAGAAAAAAACAAACAAAAAAGAATGTGTTAATTTCGTCCTCATTAAATTTTTATTGAGAGAAAAAAGAAACAAACAAGAATGTTTAAATTACGTCACAATTAATTTTTTTGAGAGAAAAAACAAACTAACAATAATATGTTAATTACGTCACCATTAATATTTTTGAGAGAAAAAACAAACAAACAAGAATGTGCTAATTACGTCACAATTAATATTTTTAAAGAAAAAAACAAACAAACAATAATGCGTTAATTACGTCACCGTTAATATTTTTGAGAGAAAAACAAACAAACAATAATGTGTTAATTACGTAACGATTAAATTTTTTTGAGAGAAAAAACGAACAAGTATGTGTAAATTGCGTCACCATTAAATTTTTTTGAGAGAAAAACAACTAACAATAATGTGTTAATTACGTCACCATTAATTCTTTTTGAGAGAAAAACAAACAAACAAGAAAACCAGAAAATAATAAAGAATGAATTTTAATTATTTTAGCGATCATTTCTTTTTCGTTGACTTTCTTTAATGAATTCGGCATAAACGTTAGCACTGACGAAATTCTTGTAAATCAATTGTTCTAACTAAATTACAAGCGAATAACATCGTTAGAAATGTTTCCTTTTTCTCACACGCCGACACATAAACAATACGAAATGTCACCGGGATTGTTTGAAAGGCTCTCGGTAGGCATTAAAGGTGTTTTATCTTACGCAATACTCTTTCAATTATTATTATCTGGAAAATAAACAACACAAAAGAAATGACGTAATATCGTAAATTTACCACATTCTTACTCTAAACCCACATTTCTATCGTTTAAGAGAATTCATTTATAAAACATAAAAAAGAAGAAAACTCGTTTGTTGTTCAATTTCGAACGAAACACATAATTCTGATATATTAGAATGCTAACCTTAAACTAACTAATATTAACTAGCAAGGAGACATGGCGTTGTCCGGGATTGAATGATGATTAACGAATGTTTCACACTCTCATATATTTATTGCCATCGAAATCGGTGAAGTCGCCCATTTTTTAATCAAATCGATCCATTGCCTACTCTAGTTGGGGACCCATCGCGGTGCATTAGGAGAAAGATGACATGTCTCTCACAGTGACTTAATTCACAATACATTATAATCTACATTGCACTGCAGAGAACCTTCTGGTGATTTTATAAAATTTTTTCATATAATGACTTGAATTAAAGTGTAAAATGCAAAAGTCAAGTATTATGGTTCAATTGTGCTCTTAACATAAACATTAATTTCGAAGGTGCCCGTTGACATCAAAGAATCTACTGTTGAGTTTATATTCCCGACCGTACTAGTTGTACGGTTATAATGGCTTGAATTTAAGTTTAAAATAAAAAAGTCAAGTATCATAGTTCAATTGTGCTTTAAACAAAAACATTCATTCCGAATGCATCCCTGTCATACTAAAGAACATACTGTTGATTTTATATGTCGAGCCTTTCGACTTGTGTGGTAATAAAACTTCTCAAATGCACTTGTAATGTTAGGCTGTGTAAGGTGTTAATTTTTGTCAGAATCGCCTGTTCTTTCATCGGATTTTTTATTATCGATACTTATCGAAGACATTCAGATACAAAACCTAAGAACACTGTCAGAAGAATAAAGTACATTCGTGTAAAATTTCATTAAAAAAATCTACCCAACTGTTTCGGAGTCCATAGGGAACGAACTTACACACACACACACACAGAGACAAAGTCGCTTTTATATAAAAGTAGAGATTCTTGAATCGGACAATTAGTGAAATCTTTGTAGAACTAAAACAAAAATTAAATGAGAGTTTTTATTTAATCTGTGACTGGGAACCGTGTTAAATACACTGTTCACAATACGAATGTCTCCATGCAACACATTGCTTCCAATGACACACAGAAACATTTAAATTCTCTAGAGCGAAATATACCTTGAGGCCTCTGTTTATTGTCTACACATTAGTGTTAAATTAGGCTAACTAATTAATTAAGTGAGAGTATAACAGTCTCTCTCTTATGTGAGTCGATTTTCTTTAGAAATAAAAATCTTTAGAAATACCCAGTGAACGTTTCTCGTATTGTTTCTGCATGAAATAAAGTTTTATTCGTTTATCACAAAAGATGACTGGCCATAGCGATGGGAGAAGATTAAGATGAAGAAAATCATGTAAAACCACTGAACGAAACGACAACATCAGCGGAGGCAAAAGGACAAATAGCGATAAAAAAGAGTAATTCATGTATCATATCATATCATATCATATCATATCATATTGCATCATATCATATCATAGCATATGATATCATATGATATCATATCATATCATAGCATATCATATCATATCATATCATATCATAGCATATCATATCATAGCATATCATAGCATATCATATCATATCATATCATACCATATCATACCATATCACATCATATCATATCATATCACATCATATCATATCACATCATATCATATCATATCACATCATATAATATCATATCATATAATATAATATCATATCATATCATATAATATCATATCATATCATAGCATACATATCATATCACATCATATCATATCATATCATAGCATATCATATCATATCATAGCATATCATATCACATCATATCATATCATATTATATCATATCATATCATATCATATCATAGCATATCATATCATATCACATCATATCATATCATATCACATCATATCATATCATATCACATCATATCATATCATAGCATATCATATCACATCATATCATATTATATCATATCACATCATATCATATCATATCATATCACATCATATCATATCATATAATATCACATCATATCATATCACATCATATCATATCATATATCACATCATATCATATCATATCACATCATATCATATGATATAATATCACATCATATCATATCACATCATATCATATCATATATCACATCATATTATATCATATCATACCATATCATATCACATCATATCATATCATATATCACATCATATTATATCATATCATATCATATCATATCATATCACATCATATTATATATCACATCATATCATATCATATCATATCATACCATATTATATCACATCATATCATATCATATCTCATCGCTAACAATTAAAGAGAAGTAGAAAAGTACGAAATAATGAAACACGAAAATCGCTTAAAAAAAGAAACGACAAAAAACTATGTACAATTCTGTCGTTGGCATTAATTCTTTCCACATCTTTTTAGTTAGAATCCTTCTAAAAACACCAGTTACTTATAGAAGAGACTACATGAAAGCAATTCCGTGGTAATATGCTTCACAGTAGAAAGTTAATATTAAGAAATTTTGGTCAAAGAATTTCTGTTGATTTGAGATACATTGAAAAAGAAAACTAGTTCTTTGCATAGTGGTGAATATTTTACTGGAAATTAGAGCTTAGTCGAGCACCATTCATGAATATAACATTAACCAGGAAAAGACTAGCAAGTCTCTTCCATGGGAAAAGGGAATGTAGGAAATAGAATAGATCATTGCAAAGTCGATTTGATGTACCAGCGACCCCCCATGTGTATCAACCTTTTCATATTAGGACCTATCTGACTCATACAGAAACAAAAACTTACAAATACTGGTGTCATATGAGAACATCTTTTCCTCTAAAAATATTAAGAAATTGCAATTACTTACACAAAACATAACCGAACATAATAATTAATAAGTATAATATATAATGAAAATATGCATTAATATAATTAAATATTATGATAAAATAATAATGCTTTAAATATTATATAATAAAATGAAATATAAAATATAATACAAAAATAAATATTAATAATATATAAATTAAAATAATATATAAGATAACATAAAAAATATTACTTTAATATTAGAAAATGAAAATATTCTTATAAGCGTTTCTAGAGACTTTGAAAATATAACTGAAAAAGTATTCTTTTTTCGTTTGTTCCAGAAGGTTTCTGGAACATTCTCCAGCGATTACTATAAATAGAAGACTGCGTTTGTAAAAACCAGTTATTGTTTCGTACACCAAATTAAAGGGACACAAACTAAAATCATTTAACTCTGGCAACTAACAAGAGCTATAAGAAACCTTGGTCGTAAACAAACACATTGAACGTCAAGCCAAATAAACTACTGCAAACAAACAACAACGGACAACATCTTGGTAAATATAGGTTTTCTTGAATTTTGATATTGACCAACGTAAATATATCTGTGAATATCATTTAAGTATTTTTGACTTATGGTAATTGCTGGGACAAAAACATTTATCATCTCTCTTAGATCATATTGTTTACTGTAAAATAGTTTTCGTTACTTTACTTTTGTTTGCAATACATTTATTTTCTTTCTAACTCCATTCTCTGGTTTCCTTTCACTCTTTTTAAAACTTAATAATATATAAGTTGCAGTGAATACTGAACTAAAAACTGAAAAATGACCATTTTGTAGTCAACGGGGAAGCACTCCGTGAGATTGCGTTCCACATACGGGCAGTCCTCCAAAAGAAACTTCGTTATAGAAGTTTCATGTAATTTTTGATACATTGAAAATGAAATAAAAATTATTTACAGTGGTTGTAGTAGATGAGTTTTTTATTGTCAATATTTTACATGAAAGGAATCCTAAATTGATGCTCAGTCAAGCACCAAGGATGAAAATAATGATAAATTAGAGGAATGCTAACAACCTCTCATCTCTGAAAAAGAGGATTAAGAGAAGAGAAGAAGAGATCTTCCATTAGATTTTGAAATCGATTTTTACTCTTTCAAGTCAGGAAAGATCATTGTTCTCCGAGATATAGCAACAATGCTCTACCCTAAAATGTATGATGATATTTTTAGATTAATGTGTTTTGTGATCGTGTATTTTGCAAATAAATCGTATACAAAAATAAATTCTATTTGACTGATGGATCTAAATCTGACAAATATTACAACTAATATTACAGATCGAAATCAAGACAACTATGGAATGACGCTATAAATTGGTGCCTCGCAATCGGATGTCTTAGCCAGGATCGAATTTGTGCAGATAAAGTTTGAGCTTTTGATCTGGTGTCAAACTAAAAAAGAATGAAAGGAAAAAAGATGAAAGAGCTGCTATTTCAGGATATGGCTAGCGGTTGTCCAGAAACCACTAGCCATATCTAGGATGTTTGGGAGAGTATCTTTGGTCACAGAGCTGAAAATGAAAAATGACACGCGTAATTTTCCTTCTATGTTACTGCTTGTATTTACACAGTGTTTTGTTAAATTTCTGTGACTGACCAGAATTACTTGCTTCTGGTAGTTTGTTTTCGTATTACAGCTGTTTGGATTTGTGTCTGTATAGTGTTTATGCTTTCTTTGGTTTTAGTTCATCCGAGTCATTTATCAAGTTTATTTTCAGAAACAGTTACTAAGCCAACTACTGTTATTAGTATTACATCGACTTACGCCATGTTCCATATTCCTGTCAATTCTTTCTCAAGATCTATGCATTTGTTGACTCTTTTGTTTCCTTAATCTTCACCGGATAATGATGCTGCGACTGCGAATTCTACTATTTAGTATTTTCATCTTTTTTGGAAGATTTTTACGTTTGACCGCTGGTATAGATATGTCTGTTTATACTTTTCCGCGAGAATATTGAAATTTTTATCTTCCAGTGCTCTCTCAGATGTGTACAGTTCAGAGCATCTTCAAAATATGAACGTTTGCATAGTTATGCGTGACAGACTCTCGACATTTGCTAGTCAACAAATAAATAAATGAATAAAAACACATAAAATAAAATAAAACTCTCAACTAAATTCAGATCAGTGTTATGTAATCGCTAGTGACCTTCGACATCTTACATCCCTCTCCTTTGACAATCAATTTAGAACCTTTATCCTCCGCAGCCGATTTCTCCATTGATTTATTAAAATTGGCCTTTTGAAATTAAAATTATTATTTTTGTTTTTCATTCGATTATCGTAAGCTTCATTCACCTTTGTTTTACCCAAATCGTCTTTCGAAATTTCAATTCTTTTTTCTTTTACGTTTTAATGCAATATTTTCGGTAAACACTGTCTTGATTATTTACAGATATATCCATGTATATTACTTTTTAAAATCAGTTTTATAAATCGTTTTCGAAGCAACTTCTTATCTCATTTATCTTTCTTTCTTTTATTCGTTACAGTTTTGCAGTTACCTTTGTTCTTTTCTTCTTGCAGCGATAATCTATGTTTTGTTTTATATACTTTCTTACTCCTTTTTATACCAGTTTTACTCCACCTATTCGCTTTTAGCATAATGATTGAATACTCCTTCGGTTTTAGTATAATGATAGAATACTCCTTCGGTTTTAGTATAATGATAGAATACTCCTTCGGTTTTAGTATAATCTGTATGGTCACTAGTTCTCTAGTTTTTGTTTCGGTATCCGAGTTTATTTAAGAATATCTTACTTGCATACTGCTCAGGCATTCATTAATCTATTTATACTTTTATAAGCGCAACTGGGTTAAGACATAGACAGCAACATATTTATTGACATTATATTTAATATTTTGCATATTTGGAAACAGTGTGCGGAAAATGTATTCCACAAGCAAGGAAACAAGTTATAGGATTAGAAAAACTTCTGCCACAGTGAAAGGGTGGAATTTTCTGCTATTTGGTTGGCTCGGAAATATTTTCCTTGAAAAGGGGTTAAAGTTCAAAAAACTTACTGGAGAAAAATCCGTGGAAGCACTTGTAGGACAAGCAAAGGAATGCAACATGTTTATAGGTTGGAACGATGATATTGCTCATAGAAAAGACATGATCCCATTTCCATTTGATGGAAATCAGTTTTCTTTTTTCTTGCAGATCATCTACTAGTTGGTCAGTTGTGTACAAATCCCAAGAGCAATAGGAGACTTCTATCATGTCTGAATGTGACACAATGTTCAACGAGTGAGATCGGAGATGCGCCACTGTATATTAGGGTAGGTCGATTTTTAACTTCTTTTTGAAAATTGATGTAATAGAATAACCTAACATCCCTTCATAGATGAAATGAACCATGGATATATTGACCCTTTCACGTGACTGAGGCAGAAGGAAAAAGACAGGAAGAGAATAAGAAAATATGTCTAGTAACTCTTATGTAACATGTATTCCCTTTTATTTTCTTTCACGCATAACCCCGTGTTTCCTGCTGTATTCTATGTAAAGTAAGGATATAAAAACATCTAAAATGGTGCAGTAGAGAAAGTCGCACAAATGTGTGAAATTATTTAGTATTTTGAAGTTTCAATCTTAACAAGTCTTTATTGAAATGAATTGTAGAATAACTGATATGCTAAATATTCAACAATTTATAATTCCCTCCCCAATAAAATTTCTGAAAGGCTGCGTTTTAATTTATTGAGTTATAGCTGAAACAGAATGGAATTTTCTGTTATCAATGAAAAAAGTTTTAATTCCGTTTGGAAAAATAAATCTAATCAGGTTGTACATTCTTTTGGTTAGTTCTGAGGGATATAATTTTCTGGTCCATAAATACATTAATGTGATGTCCAAAGTAAGCCATGTTGTCTAATTTAAAAGTCCGATATTCCATACTACGTATTTAGGATCTACTTTACTCTTTGAACTCCCAACAGCGCACTCTAAAAGTACTCTTTGGTCACCAGTGATAGCACTGTTTTCAATTAGACTAGAATACATAATATCTAGAGGACTATTTATTGATAAAAAATCAACTTGAGGCAAATTATGGTAATTTTTTCCACACAATTCTTCGAGTGAACCAGTGAATGATGTTGGCTTCGTGCAGTTCCATCAATGGATTTAAATAACGCCTCAAAAGGAATCTCATTCTGGTGTGGGGAGCAACCAATGGTATGCATTTTCCTATTTAGTTTATTCTCTAAAGATGCAACGAAGTATTTGTGCTTGTATTATCGAAAAGTACAGCCTTTAGCGTATCTATATTGTTATACTGTTGTAAAACATTGATAACTTCGTCTGCTCGAACAGCACCTGTTGCTGGAACAGTAGGCATCACTCTATTCTGTTTCTTAATTAAAATTAGCTAGAACATAAACTGCAAAAGATTTAATTATTTTTTATATTTTAAATAAGCTCCGGTTAAAACACGTGTAGAATGTAAACAAACCATAAAGGTGTCGGTGTAAATGAAAAAATGATCAGGTAAAAAGAAGCTCCGATTTGGTAGTTGTTCAATTTGTTTTAAATGAAATATTTTGCAGTGTTTCATTTTTTATCGATGCTCAATCAGTTTTCTGAAAACAATATAGATATCACAAACAAACGAAAAATTTATTGATTCTATTTTCTTCATATTTTTTCTTCAAAAAGCATCGTTAATATGACAGGGTTATTTTTCTTTTAACAACGGCACAGTCGTAATATTGAATTTTTTCAATGTTTAAATTCATTTGCTCAAAAAGCGACGAAGCTTTGGAAAAATATTTTGGGTTATCATTATTTAGATTATAAGACAAATTTCTCTGTATAGACATAGTCATAATTCCAAAATCGACCTACCCAACTACTGTACCGATCTAAATTATGACAAGACCATTGCCAGCACCATCAAAATTCAAATCAGGTCGGTTAAACACTTGAGGGAACATCACAACTAAGTTTCCGGTCACGGTTATGACCTTTAGTGTGGTTTCAAAGAAGGGCCATATCATGCTACCTCACATCTTTGAAGTCGGATTGAAAGTCAACACCAAAGTGTACCTGGATGTGCTGAAGAGTGTGGTGATTCCCTGATGCAATCAGGTGGTCGCTGGCAGACTTTGAGTATAACAGCAGGACTCGGCGCTGAACCACAAATGCAAAGAGACCTAGGCTTGGCTTCAGAAGGAGTACTACGATTTTGTACCCTTCCCTCACTTCCCCCTCCTCACCGACCCGAACCCGCTGGACTACTTCGTTTAATCATCCGCTGAGAACATCAACAACATGACCTCTCACAACACCAAAGCCTGATAACCGCCATCCGCCGAGTAGTCACCGAACTCCTTCCGGTGCTTGTGGAAAATGCATGTTCCCGGTTCCGGACCCGTATGCACACGGTGATTGAGGTAGAAGGCGATTACATTGAATAGATGCCAGCTCTCTTACATAATCAAGTAATCAAAATGGATCTTTTCAATAAAAGTTTTAAAATAAAGCTGTAGTGTTGTTTTCGTTAGGGTGATAAATTTATCTTATTTAGTTTCAAGTAGTTTTCTTGTCCTACTATACTATCTCTTATAATATACACTCGAATTTCCGTTGGCATATACTTCTAGACCTAACCATATTATTTCTTCTTCTTCTTCTTCTTCTTCTTCTTCTTCTTCTTCTTCTTCTTATTATTATTATTATTATTATTATTATTATTATTATAAAACACTCCTAGCCACAGAGATACATTTGTTTGTCTTCATTTCTCAATTGTAAACGTACGTTCATGATTAAATTAAAAAACAACAACCTGAATAAATATAGCTTTTTCTAAATGAGAAAAAATATACATAATTTCCAGAAGCAATGTACGATAACATAAAAAAATGTGCTGAACACTGAATTTTAAAAACGATGAATAGTTTGAAGATGTGTCCTTTCTATTTGCAGGTGTAACGGATAACATACTATTTCAAACTTCAACGTGACAGTGTGATAAAGTAATGGATTGACTATTCAAGCATATGTCATGCAACTCAATGAAGACCGTATTTGAAGCTAAAGCGTGACACGTCGACAAAAATTCTAATTTAAACTTACTCCATAAAGCTCCAATGTATCAAAACTTGTAAGTATTAAAATGAAACTTAGTGTAATGACTAAAACTTGGTTGAGCACACAAATTGAAACTAACAACTTAATTTATTTAGAATGCCAAATATTACTCTCTTATGAATAAGACACTGTGTATATATAATATATTTGAGACAAGTCATGTCAAATCCTGGCTCATGATGCTCATCATAATCATTTGCTCACAATAGCAATAGCTAAAGACACATTACCTGAAAATACTTCTTTTAAACTCCTAGACCTAACGTTCACAGGGAACATGAGTTGGAACAGATACATTGCCAGCACCGCTGCGAGGAAAGTGGGCACTCTCAACCGTGCTAGAAAACTACTTACACCTGAAAGTATCCTGTACCTATATAAGGCCACCATTCGCCCATGTAGTGCGGACTGCTGTCAGATTTGGGCCGGTGCATCTGCTACTAGTCTCTCATCCCTGGACAGGGTTCAAAAGAAAGTCTCCAACCTGATTGGTCCTGAACTATCATCTAAGCTTCAATCTCCATCGCATCCACGAAATGTTGCGTCCCTCTGCCTGTTCTACAAATATTTTAGTGGTGAATACGCCGACGAGCTACAAGCAATTGTGTCCCCTCAACGTAAATACCCCCGAAAAACTCGACAAGCAGCAAAATCTCACCCCTACACAGTAGAGATCCATAGATGCCAGAAAGCATTTTACTTTAATTGTTTCTTCCTAAGAACTACTGGACTTTGGAAGTCCCTTCCGTGTTCTGCTTTCCCAACTGTACTGATATGCGGAAGTTCAAGTATAATGTGAACAGGCATATTCCTGCTCAACTCCTTACATAGTACCCCTGCAACTTATGACTCTGATAGTAGCCCTCTACATAACAGTGGCCACTGTACCTTATTTGAGGTTAAAATAATAAAAAAAAAATCGGCGATGCACATTGGTGGAGCTGCTATTGTTGCATTGGGTGGGGTGTCAATCGTGTATATATAAATATTCTGCAGTGTCGTTACATGTATGACAAACTAAGACGTTCGGATAACTTTTTGTTTCGTGTCGCCTCTTTTTCTTAACAACGGTTATAATAATAATCTTTTTCTTAACAACGGTTATAATATTAATCTTTTTCTTAACAACGGTTATAATAATAATCTTTTTCTTAACAACGGTTATAATAATAATATTTTTCTTAATAACGGTTATAATAATAATCTTTTTCTTAACCACGGTTATAACATTAATCTTTTTCTTAACAACGGTTATAATAATAATCATTTTCTTAATAAAGTTATAAAATAATCTTTTTTTAACAACGGTTATAATAATAATAATATTTTTCTTAACAACGGTTATAATAATAATAATCTTTTTCTTAACAACGGTTATAATAATAATATTTTTCTTAATAACGGTTATAATAATAATCTTTTTCTTAACAACGGTTATAACATACATCTATTTCTTAACAACGGTTATAATAATAATATTTTTCTTAATAAGGTTATAATAATAATCTTTTTTTTACAACGGTTATAATAATAATATTTTTCTTAACAACGGTTATAATAATAATCTTTTTCTTAACAACGGTTATAATAATAATCTTTTTCCTAACAACGGTTATAATAATAATCTTTTTCTTAACAACGGTTATAATAATAATAATCTTTTTCTTAACAACGGTTATAATAATAATAATCTTTTTCTTAACAACGGTTATAATAATAATAATCTTTTTTTTAATAACGGTTATAATAATAATCTTTTTCTTAACAACGGTTATAATAATAATAATCTTTTTCTTAACAACGGTTATAATATTAATCTTTTTCTTAACAACGGTTATAATAATAATATTTTCTTAACAACGGTTATAATAATAATCTTTTTCTTAACAACGGTTATAATAATAATCTTTTTCTTAATAACGGTTATAATAATACTCTTTTTCTTTACAACGGTTATAATAATAATCTTTTTCTAAAAAACGGTTATAATAATAATCTTTTTCTTAACAACGGTTATAATAATAATAATCTTTTTCTTAACAACGGTTATAATAATAATAATCTTTTTCTTAACAACGGTTATAATAATAATCTTTTTCTTAACAACGGTTATAATAATAATCTTTTTCTTAACAACGGTTATAATAATAATCTTTTTCTTAACAACGGTTATAATAATAATAATCTTTTTCTTAACAACGGTTATAATAATAATCTTTTTTCTTAACAACGGTTATAATAATAATCTTTTTATTAACAACGGTTATAATAATAATCTTTTTATTAACAACGGTTATAATAATAATCTGTTTCTTAACAACGGTTATAATAATAAACTTTTTCTTAACAACGGTTATAATATTAATCTTTTTCTTAATAACGGTTATAATAATAATCTTTTTCTTAACAACGGTTATAATAATAATCTTTTTCTTAACAACGGTTATAATAATAATCTTTTTCTTAACAACGGTTATAATAATAATAATCTTTTTCTTAACAACGGTTATAATAATAATAATCTTTTTCTTAACAACGGTTATAATAATAATCTTTTTTTTAATAACGGTTATAATAATAATCTTTTTCTTAACAACGGTTATAATAATAATAATCTTTTTCTTAACAACGGTTATAATATTAATCTTTTTCTTA
Organism: Euprymna scolopes; assembly: GCF_053919585.1. Lineage (NCBI taxonomy): Eukaryota > Metazoa > Mollusca > Cephalopoda > Sepiida > Sepiolidae > Euprymna > Euprymna scolopes. The sequence continues at coordinate 157,370,711 of NC_136491.1, forward strand.
ACAACGGTTATAATAATAATAATCTTTTTCTTAACAACGGTTATAATAATAATATTTTTCTTAACAACGGTTATAATAATAATCTTTTTCTTAATAACGGTTATAATAATACTCTTTTTCTTTACAACGGTTATAATAATAATCTTTTTCTAAACAACGGTTATAATAATAATCTTTTTCTTAACAACGGTTATAATAATAATAATCTTTTTCTTAACAACGGTTATAATAATAATCTTTTTCTTAACAACGGTTATAATAATAATCTTTTTCTTAACAACGGTTATAATAATAATCTTTTTCTTAACAACGGTTATAATAATAATATTTTTCTTAACAACGGTTAAAATAATAATAATCTTTTTCTTAACAACGGTTATAATAATAAACTTTTTTCTTAACAACGGTTATAATAATAATCTTTTTATTAACAACGGTTATAATAATAATCTTTTTCTTAATAACGGTTATAATAATAATCTGTTTCTTAACAACGGTTATAATAATAAACTTTTTCTTAACAACGGTTATAATATTAATCTTTTTCTTAATAACGGTTATAATAATAATCTTTTTCTTAACAACGGTTATAATAATAATCTTTTTCTTAACAACGGTTATAATAATAATCTTTTTCTTAACAACGGTTATAATAATAATCTTTTTCTTTATAACGGTTATAATAATAATCTGTTTCTTAACAACGGTTATAATAATAATATTTTTCTTAACAACCGTTATAATAATAATATTTTTCTTTACAACGGTTATAATAATAATATTTTCTTAACAACGGTTATAATAATAATCTTTTTCTTAACAATGGTTATAATAATAATCTTTTTCTTAACAACGGTTATAATAATAATCTTTTTCTTAACAACGGTTATAATAATAATCTTTTTCTTAACAACGGTTATAATAATACTCTTTTTATTAACAACGGTTACAATAATAATCTTTTTCTTAACAACGGTTATAATAATAATCTTGTTCTTAACAACGGTTATAATAATAATATTTTTCTTAACAACGGTTATAATAATAATCTGTTTCTTAACAACGGTTATAATAATAATATTTTTCTTAACAACGGTTATAATAATATTCTTTTTCTTAACAACGGTTATAATAATAATATTTTTCTTAATAACGCGTATAATAATAATCGTTCAGGTTTACCAGTATTTCTAGGCAGTGTTCTATATAACATTATATCATTTGGAACATTTCTAGAAAAGAATGAAAATTTACATACGAAAGAAAAGGTCGGAAAAAGTTAATTCCGTTGCTAAACTAGTGAAAAAGAATTAAAAGATGCTATTGTACGTTTCTATTTTTTCGAGCAATACGGTAATTATTTTCATGTGAATTGCTAAGGTATCATAAGTATTATAAGAATTCGTAATTAAATGGTTACTTTACATAAATCAACGACTTTCCGACTTGTTTCTCTTGTTATCATTGTTTCCTCAATTCCTTTTAGAGTCAAGTACTTACGAAATCGACCGTCCAATAACTGGAAGCAGTTTATGGAACTGCATTCTAACTTTGCACATCCAAGGATTTCCGTAACCATCCGTCTGCGTTCTCCCCTCGGACTCCTTTTAGCACGCGGCGAGATTTTGCAAACGAGCCACAAGATTTTGTGTCACATTGTAAGACCGCTTGGTTATAAAAGTTGTGGGCACCGCCATCTTGTTGCGAATCCGCGCCGTTAACCACTTGGCCATCGTCACCTATTTTAGGGAACTTTTGGCCGACTAGTTTGTATAAAAATTACCTTATCTCTTGTTAAATTTCAGAAAGACATTTGTCCGCTCCATCCTGACGAGAATTAGAATTTTTAGAAGTGGTCATTATTAGCAGACCATACTAAATTTTTGGTGGCCTGTTTTGTGTTTTTTTACTTTTAGCTGACATACAAACATACGCACATACTTTACCGTTTATATAATAGATAAGCAGCAAGCAACACTTCGAGCCGTAGTGCTTTCTTTGGCAGGATTTATATTTTCCCCTAGATTATCATTTTGTAGACACTTAAAATTCCCCAAACACTGCCTGAAAGTCTAAACTACAGGATGTAACGATAAAATTGTCGCCCTAGAAAAGACGAAAGGATTCTATTTTCGTTTGATGAAAACAGGTTTTCTTTTTGTTGCAGACCATCCACTAGTTGGCTAGTTGTGTACAAATCCCAACAGCGACAAGAGCCTTGTGTCATCTCTGAAAGTGACACAATGTTCAACGAGCGAGAACTCATGCTCTCTACCGATCCATATTTTGACTACAAGACCATCGCCAGCACACTCCAAACTTAAATCCGGACGTTCAACGGTTAAGGGCACAGCTTAATGAAATTTCAGGTTATGATCTATGGTTTCAGGTGAGGGCTACACCATACAACCTTTCATCTTCGAAGTCAACTTGGAAGTTAACACCAAAGTGTACTTGCATGTGTTGAAGAGTGTTGTGATCCCCTGGTGCAATTAGGTAGCCACTGGCAGACCCTGAGTGTGACAGCCGGACTCCGCAGCGGCACACAAGTCCAAAGAGACTTGGCTTCAGAAGGAGTGCTTTCTTTCACTAGCCCCATCCTCTCTCTGTACCTACTGGAATACTTCGTTTGGTCATACATCAAGAACACTATCAACATGACCTTCCACAACACCAACGCCAGCCAAATCGCCGCCATCTGTCGCCATCCGCCGAGCTTTCGCAGGCGTTTTTGGAACAGATATATTCCGATCCCGGACCCATATCGAGGCGGTGATGTAGGCTGAAGGCGGCTACATTGAATAGTTGTCAGATCTATTACATAATCGAGTGACCTGAATTGATTTTTTTTCAATAAAAGTTTTAAAATAAAGTTTCCTTTCGGACGACAACTTTATCGTTTCACCTTGTAGACACCCCAAATTCTCTAAACATTGCATGAAAATCCCTAAACTAATAAAGCAAAGAGATGATCGAATGCTAATCATTATATTAATTCACTGTGTTAGATTTGACTTGTGTAATATACTGCTTTATAGGGGGATCAATTACACCATACTATCTATTCTCTTCTATTGTATAAAAGAAGTTTGTGTGTATGTGTGTGTGAGTTCATTCCCTATGGACTCTAAAACGGCTGGACAGAGTTTTATGAAGTTTCACACAAATGTACTTTACATATCTGGCAATATTCTTAGATAATATTTGTATAAAATATTTTAGATAAGTATCTATAACCAATTTAACCAAATACTTGATAAAAGAAGGAACAGGTGATATAATACAGCCTACCATCACAAGTGCATTTGATAAGATTTATTACCAAATAAGCAGTAGATTCTTTAATATGAAAAGGGCGCATTTGAAAAGAATGTTTCTGTTTAAAGCACAACTGAACCACGATACTTCACCCTTTTTCATTTTAAACTCAAATTCAAGCCATTGTCATTAGACAAGCAAAAAAGCCACAAAAATCAGCATTTGATATGATAGGGATACATTAGAAATAACGGTCATGTTTAGACCACAATTGAACCATAAAACGTGAATTTTGCTTTTTAAACATTAATTCAGCCGTTCTATAGAAAATAATTTAATAAAATCAACAGTAGGCTCTTTACGGTGCAAGCTGTATTAGCTGTTGCCGAAGGATGGATGGCAATCGATTGTATTAGCAGCAGGAGCAACGTTTGGACACGTATGCAAATTGGCAAGTGTAGTTGAGCTGGCACCTGAAGAAAACGATAAAAAGACACCATGTGATCGAGAGAGAAACAAAGTCGACGCTGAAGGGGACGAACGTGTAAAGTGAAGGAGAGAACGGTCTGGCTGTAGCTAGGTGTGGTTGGACGAAAAAGAAACGTTGTCAGGTTAGATGCATACGTGGCAGCGAGAGACTTTTTAATTGGTGTTCTAACGGGAGAGTAACTTTAATAAATGCTTTTGTTAAAAAAAATGCTGGATTTATTAATTTATTTATATTTTTTTGTTCATGCAACGTTGCACAACGCATGGTGTTGCATTTCATGGGAGCTGTATATATTCTGTACATATATACACGTGCATGTAACGAGCGTCTTATTGAATGTTTGCATACACGTATTTAAGTTAGGTCGCCTAGTTTAAAAAATGTCATAAAACAACTTATCTGGTCATATATAACGACAAATAAGAGACGGAATAATCATCTTTATCTCTTGCCAGACAAAAGGAAGACATACCTTCAACAAAAGGGACGAATGTCATTGTGTGGGGTTAAAACACCTGGCCAATCAGGGAATACACTTGACGCATCTTTGTTCACCAAAATTATTTGTTACGTTTTGCCGGCTTCTTTTTTCTTTTAGTTTATTCTCTTTTATTTCTTCTCCATTGCGTGATATGCAAACATAATGGCAACCTCCTTTGCTGCCACTTACGCATCTTTGTTCTTGTTGGACAGAAAGATGCAACGAAAATTCTACTACGAACAACAAACCTCGGATTTCATTTCGGCAATCTTTATTCCAGAATGTTGTTTCTATCTTGGAAAGGTTGAACACTGATACAGTCTTGTCTACATCTTAATTATCGATCTTGCCCTTGCTGGATGCCATACCGTCTGTCGACCATCTCTATCGGCCGCCAATTACCAGAATCTACTAACAAACTATTACGTGTCTCTAAACTCGTCACGCAATGTATCTACGTAACCAACAATCCTAGTATGGTCTTTTCTTATGTTTAATAAAACCAAAGATTCCAATCCTATTTTATTAAACATCCTTCTAAACATTTTATTGTTTTACAGTTTTTTTTAGCTTTATTGTTTCTACATCAAATTCCAGTTCTAATTCAAAACATTCTTCCGTTATTAAAACACTTGTTTATTTCCATAACATTATCACCAGTTCAAAAGCCAGTCACTCACCTCTCTATCGGGGCATCCAACGCTGCATGGTCATAATATAATATTCCTTCATCCCATTTCCCCATTTGTTTTATTGCATCCTATATCCTATTATTTATAAACGAACACTTCCAGATGTTCAGAGAAAGGTGCAACCCCCTTTTTTTTTACAGTTCTTCTTTAGTCAGTTTTTACTCGCTGACTACTCTAAAGTTGATCTCAAGCTTATCTAGACCGGATCTCCTTTCCCATCTTATTGCATCTCCATAACAGGGTTATTGCTTCGCTTATTCTTTACTTTACCCCTCCCCTACACGCACACACCCAAACAGCCGGGCAACGCCGGATACCCCCGCTAGTAATTAATAAAAATGTGTTCTTATTGCAAAGTTAGGTGTAGGTAAGTTTTATTATGATCAATATCAGCTGTTGATTTCCAGCCACCACTTTGCCATAATCAACAGAGACCCTTCTTCTGCATCTCATTAACTACCGACTCTCTCGTCTGTTAATTTCTCTGACCCTCTCTTTTCCATGGGTGTTTGTTTACTTAGACTCTTTGTATCATAGCTATTGACCCGTTGTCAGTCAATACTTTCAATAATCTATCAATATACCTTATTATTTTTGGTTAGGACCAAAATACACCAAAATTATTTGTTACGTTTTGCCGGCTTTTGTTTAGTTTATTCTCTTTTATTGCTTCTCCCTTGCGTGATATGCAAACATAATGGCAACCTCCTTTGCTGTGTTGAGAGAATATTTTCTAACCCTCTCAATGGTCGGGAACTGCAATGAATCCTTGGGCTCACACAGAGCGGCACCATCCACATCTTCCGCGATGTGGGGGGAATATCATTTTTATCCTCCAATTCATAAGCTAAAATTAGCACTCGAGAAAATAGACCTGCGGAAAACCAGATTTCGTAGCATAAAACTTCGTATATCGTGTCTCATGTTGATCCTATTCGTGATAAAAACCCTCGAAACACAATTAATATAAAAATTGTTTTTTACGAACCACCCCCGAAAATAATTAAATAACTTACCGCCACATAACCCCCATTTTCTCCTAACTCTTAAATTATATACTGACTTTCAAACTCTCCTTACTATATTTAGTGTCTAACTGTTTTTTTCTCTTGATCTACTTAAACCAGCATCCAACCTCCCAAAATACAAATACACACATATAAAATTACATTACCATTAGGTTATTATAATAGCCCAAATCAATTTACATTTAACACTAGGTATTTTAGTGATTTAAAAAAAATTAAAAAAATAACGTTCAAAACTAAAAACATTCTCACATTGTCAGAGAGTGTCCATTGCTTATTGACAAAAAAGAACAGCACTCTTCCTTAATACAATTTAACAAGTCACGATTTGCAGTGATTTCAAATCTCGTCACAACAAGATCAAAGTGTAGTATCTGTTCCTCAGATGCTACACTTCAATTTCTTGTTCTCTGTCAGTGGAGGAGAAATCCTTCACGACTGAGACAATTTTTATTTTTGTTCCTTTTCTCCACATTAAAAAAACGACCCTGGTGTCTAACTCTGTCCCGTGGGGAGGCATTGTAAATAGGAACAAACACTGACAAATTTTCGCCGCTACCCCATTGATTGACATTTAAACTAAACAATTGTATTTCTTTTCTCGTATGCGTGTGTGCAGTGAAAAGGTTCATTTGTGTCTGTAAAATCGCCTTGAAAATCATAATACAACCTCTTAACTATTGTTTTTAATGGAACGAGCTCGAATAATACTTATAAAGCAATTACTTAGCTTAAACAGGATTTTTCCTATAAGAAGGAAATACTTTATGAACACACGAATTCAGATTTTTTAAAATTATTCTTAAAATTTTTATCAATAGAATTGATTGAAGCAACTTTGATTTGTAAATAAATCTTCCGATTAGACTCAGGTATTAACAAGTGTCATTTAAAGTACTTTATAAAAAATATAGATAATGGCGCTATCTCTATTGTGTTATGTGTTACAGATGTCATTGAGATATACGAGTGTAGTACTTCTATTTTTTATTCCGCCCGAATTGATCAGAGGGGAATTGCAATCCCTGCCATGTACGTGCTTCGAAAGCTGAGATGCATCATCGAGTTCTTCCATGCAGAAAAAAATGGAACCGATAAACATTCGCCTGCCTCACGAACGTTTATGAAGCCGATGGAGTTGATGTCAGCACAGTTAGAGGTTAGGTTCATCGATTTCAGAGTGGCGAAAAGAGATGTAAGCGATAAAGTTCGCTCCGGTCTTTGACGATCGAGGCATTAAGAAAGGCTGACAAAAGCGCATTTAGAATAATAGTGACCATGTAGAAAAATAAATTTTGGAGCACAAAATGTCGCCTGTTTGAATGGTAATACTCTCGTCTTTTTAATTTTTTACTGTTTTAGATCTGAGTTTTACTTTTGGAACGACCCTCGTGTATCCGTTAATTCTTGTTTTCTTTTAAACGATGGATACGTTTATAGATATACGAAAGAACACAGATAGTTATACGCTAAATAGCAACACGAACAAATAAAACTCACATTTAATCATTTTTTTAAACACGCGTTTTATCTAGGTTTATATTATTTCTATTATTCGAATTACTCTTCTACTCTTGAATGCTTTCCTCACAAAGTTTCAGCCAATTTTAACTCCAACTTGCCTTAGGTGCGTTTTATCGAACTAGGAAATCATTATGTCAAACTAAAAATCTATGCGAAATTCTAGACAGAATAGCTTGTTTAATCCATATAGTAGATTGTTTTCATTCTGTCAGCCATGATTGGTTAGAATTTTAAAGTTTTTATTTTATTTAGTATTACTTGTAGTGAATATTGAACATCTCCCATAATGCTCTCACTTAGAACTGAGTAATATTCTAACGCCTTTATCCGCTGTGCGACATTGTAATCCCGAAAGGAAAACTTGACGGAACTCCTTTTCACTGATACTGTAATTCAACCCGAAAAATCTCAACTGTCATGTTTTCTCTCATATGTCAAACCCTGTATTCCCTAATTCATTATTTTTAAAGCAGCTCTTTCCACTGCATTCAAATTAAAGCCACATATAAAAGCAATCCAGTAACTAACACAAGTTTTTTCTTTCCCTGATACTCCATCATAACATGTTAAACAAGTGCACTGCCGCTTTTGTGGGTGGTTTCTTCTATTACACACATGTACATGTTATTTAATGTTATCGACTCTTTGTTACATTATTTTGCGAGGAAAATTACATTCAAATGAATGAATTAAATTATATTAAATAAATATTTTAGATTGAAAGGCGAATGAAGGAAAACAACCTTTCAAATTGACACTTTCTTTCCGTTAGTTATACGTTGGTTTTGTTTTCTTCCTGAAGATGCGTTGGGATATTTGCGCTTAAAGAATTACGATTCCGCGGGGATAGTTACATCGTTTAAATATTAAAATCAATTTAAAATCGAAAATAAATCAGGAAAATCTGGCAACTAATATTCGCATTAATTCTACAAATGAATAAATAATAAAAGGAAAGACTTTGAATAGTTGAAAAGCAAACGCAGATTGTCAAGTAGTAATTAACTTTGCAATAAGAACACATTTTTATTAATTACTAGCGGAGGTCCCCGGCGTTGCCCGGGTGTTTGTAGGTGTATGTGTAAGGGGGGGGGTAAAGTAAAGAATAAGCGAAGTAATAATCCTGTTTCATATAAAAAACGATGTTAAACTTTAAAAAATCGGAAAAACGGAAACGAAAAAAAAAAAAAAACGAACAAACGTAAAACTTCTTTAAAAAAGAAATCGGAAGAACAAAAAATAAAAAAAGGGGGAAAAATGATGAACGTGTTCGGAAAAACAAAAACAAAAAAAAAATACAACGAAAAGCGAAAAAAAAATGGCGTAAAAAACCCTTCGATTCGGTTAAGTCAATAGTGCGTTTCACCGAGTAGAAAACATAGAACGAAAAGAAACGTTAAAATTCCAATCCAATTTTTTTAAGCAACTACGAAGTAAAGAAAACCGAAACCGATGTTCCTTCGTAACTGTCCCTTGTGTATGACCCGGAAACGGTGTAAGTGGTGAAGTGGGAAAGAGGAATTAATTAAAGAGAAAAGATTTTACTACTTCCATTGATTTTAACCGATTGTGGCAGTTAACTATCAGCAGAAAAATATAGGAATCTACGATTATCGAGGAAGTGGAGAGGTAATATGCCTATAACACACCTCAGATATTGTGCTGCAGTTTGTGCATATTACATTCGCATGAAATCTCTTGATTGTTAATCCTATTAAGGTCAAAATCATAGGAGAAAAATGAGTTCATTTTATATATATAGGCTAATAACAACAATTATAACAACAAAAACAACAACAAAAACAACAACAACAACAACAATTATATAAATATTAATAATAATATAATAAATCACTAGGACTTTTCACACAGACCATCATCAAATGATTCTCTTTGAAAACAACCTGTTGTGTTCCATGGAATCTGAGTGAAAACAAGTCTCCCCTAATTGTTAGTACTCACGGTATCTTTAAATAATATTTGCAAATTAGTTTGCGTTATCGCAATAGCGGTTTACCATTGATTTTTTATAGCAACCATTGGTTTTACTTGGATTTTGGGTGGCAATAAGCCTTCCCAATGTCCCAATCCTCTTCACACCCACATAGTTGAGATATGGTTAGTGCTTTCTCTCCTCAGACTTTCCATCTACTTTGACCCTTACCACCTATTTGCTGTGGCACCAGTTTACGTTGACACTAAAAAATGGGTAGGGGTAAGGCAGAAGGCAAGGTTGCAAGTGAGTAACTTTCAGGTGTGGAATACAGTACGCTAGAAACTATGCAATCGACTGTATCTTGAACACTCGTACAAATTGCACAAAAAAAAACTGATTGTAGTAATTGAAAACGGATTAAACTTTCCAAGCTACGAAACCAGATATCACAAAAAGAAAAACAAACCTCGACAAAAGAATGGGAGAAATTGGAATCAGTAGGATAACTGAAAACATAGTACGGATAGCAATGATGAAAACAGTTGAAATCTCAGTGAAAACCATGGAATACGGAAACTAATCCACTTTGGAAACTGTAACAAAAGTTAAATCAAAATAGAGAGGAATACTACATGGGATCAAAGAAAACTTAAACAGGAAAATTGTAACTTAATTACACCCCCATGTGGTGTCAGCACTAACTGGCACTATATAAAACAGTCGAAGGCCCAAGAACGATTGACCTACAAGGATGGAAAACACTGCTCAGACCTCTACTGGATGAGTTAGAAGATGCTGCGACATTAAGGAGACTTATTACCACCCAAATTATAGTTAAAACCAATGGTCAACGTCAATTGATGGTCTTTTAATGCCACATTTAATCATGTAGAACAACTGGCGCAGGTACGTATTTCCTCAACATCCTAAACAAATACATAGGGTTTTCGAAAGAATCCCAGAATACAGATTTAAAGTCAAGGAATAACAGTGCGATTTTTTCATGAATAATGTTAGATATCTGCATCATACTTTTGATAAAAAAGGGCTACATTCATTACAGACATTCCGTCCCTTATAATGTACAGGCTTTTCAAAGCTTCCCGGGATGACTAAATTCAATTTTAATCATACTTTTTATTTTAGATTAAAATATTAATAACTCCATTTTATTTCAGTATTTAATTTGTGTATTTCTGTTTTATTAAATGCTAGCTTTTTTTCTCGTCCAATACCGGCTTCCATCTTATCTCGAAATTACTTATAACGTCACAAACTTACTTTCGGAAGAACCCCCCCTCCGCCTTTCTTTTATATCGTAAGCTTCTTAAAACGTGACTAGCTTAAGTTCAGAATAAAATCACGCTTTTCTTTTAACGGTTAATTAAAAAAAAATGTTTTGAACGCTGCTAACTCAATTTCTTTCACTACAGTTTGCAATTTGGAGACGGAAGTATTTTTGTTGAGATAAGTGATTTCAATTTTAATCATACTTTTTATTTTAGATTAAAATATAAATAAATCCATTTTATTTCAGTATTTAATTTGTGTATTTCTGTTTTATTAAATGCTAGCTTTTTTTCTCGTACATAAATGTTTATTTATCTACCGAGTTGATTGCAAAAATAGATTACGAATTGTACTCATTTTTAGTTCGTGAGAGGGGAATCTATCACCATACTTTCTCTTAAACACGTCTGTTGGACTTTTATTAAGTACAATACTTAATATTTTTTTTTAATGGAGAGTAGAAAACGCATTTTGGATGCGTTATCGGCAGCTCCTGTTACTCTCGCTTCTTCTTATTTGTCTCTCAGTCCTCATTTTTTAATGAGTGATTTTTCTGACAAAGGAGAAGAAAAAGCTGTTTTCTAGGTTGGCAGTATTTTGTGCTAACAGTTGGCAGAGATGGCGGAAATTTTCTGTTTCTATGTCTATTCTTGTAGCCATGTCACAAGTAAGGGTGCTGGAGGTAAACGTTTTGTCTGGGCTGACGTTATCCGCCTGATAGTCAGGGACCCGAACCTTGGATTAACCACTAAGGAGGCTGTCCTATCAGCAGGTGCAAAGTACTGGAGCTGCTGTATTGCCATTTGGTGAATGGATTCTGGATCATGCAATAGCTTCTGGTGGGGTCTCTCGATGCCATACTAGTGGGTAATTGTTACGGCTTTACCTTATCATTAGCTACAAAAAAAATTCTTCATTTTTTTCCTCTCTTAGTTTCCCCTCTCTGTCCTGCTCTAAGTAAATCTGACGATCTAGTCCACAAATTTCAAAATTTCATCATGACAAGTTTCAAGAAAAAATACACGATTAAACCCGGTTCTCCAACTTCCAACGTAGACCCCTACTACCATGTCTCCTTCTCCAACATCAGGGGTCTACGTTCTAACCTTCCAGAGGTTGAAACCCAATTACAGGAGACTAAACCAGACCTTTTATTTTTAAGTGAAACTGGCATTGGACAGGCTATCTCCCTTGAAGAGTTCGCAATTAAAGGATACTCTAACTTAACTTCTAAATCTGACCCCCAAGATCGCCATGGGCATGGAATATGTGCCTATATTAAAGATAGCTTTCCATGTGGTAGGGCCATCTCCAGGGAAGATCCTAACTTACCCTATATGTGCTTCCGGGTTGCTTTACCTCACACTACTGCATTTATATTTACTCTCTATCGCCCCCACAACAGCGGAGTTACTATCCATAAAAGCATATCTGAGAAAATTGACCAAGTCCTATCTGCTTATCCTTCAGCTAACATTCACGTATGTGGAGACTTCAATGTTCACAACGTCGAATGCTTGACCCACTCAAACAAGACCGATGATGAGGGGAGGTTCTGTCATGATTTCTCCATTGCCTATGACCTCACTCAGATTGTTCAGGAACCCACCCGTGTGCCCGACAATGACGGCCAGTATGCGAGCCTACTAGACCTTTTTCTCACAACTTGCCCTGAACTATGTTCAGTTTCTGTTCTGTCGCCTCTTGGATCTTCCGACCACTGTTGTATCAATTAAGATAAAAATGAAATGTAATAAGTCCCCAGACGTACCTCTCCATCGTACAGTATATCGATACACTAAGGCTGACTGGGATAGCTTCCGTACATTTATAACTGATCTACCTCTGCATTCCATATTTAAAAAGGATGTGTCCTCTATCGTATTAGACCTGACGGAATGGTTAATTGTAGGTATTGACCGTTTCATACCCTCGAAAAAGTTTCAGCAAAAACCTAACAGCCAGCCATGGTTCTCTCCAGAATGTGCTGCTGCCATTGCGCACAGAAATCACTTTTTCCACTGTTTCCAACGTAATAGATGTATGGAAACTAAAGCCGCTTTCAGGACTGCCAGCAACCATTGTAAGAAAGTAATAAAGAGCGCAAGATGGTTGTATGCTCAATCTGTTAAGTCCAAAGTAGCTAAGCAGCGGCTTGGTTTCCACCAGTTTTGGCAAATAGCAAACAGAATTCTGAACAGAAGCGTGTGCTCCATCCCAACTATCATCAATGGACCTGAGGTAATCTCGTCAGCATCAGACAAAGCCAAACTCTTTGTCAAGAACTTTGCAGCTAATTCTACCTTTTGCGATCAAGGCCGCCAACCCCCAATATTTCCTCCTGTATCTGAAAACACACTATGTGATATACGTATAGCTGTACGTGATGTTGCTAAGCTAATCAAAAACCTTGATTCCAGTAAAGCAACTGGCCCGGACGGTATTCCAATTATAGTACTCAAAAAACTTCAACCTGAACTAGCGCCCATACTTACAAAACTATTTAAACGTTGTCTTAAGGAGAATAGTTTCCCATCTCCCTGGAAAATTTCATCAGTATGCCCTGTATTTAAGAATTAAAGTGACCGCTCATCCCCCTCTCAGTACAGGCCAATAAGTCTCCTGTGCGTCATGAGTAAGTTGCTGGAATCTGTGTTAAATACAGAAGTAATCAACCATCTCAACAAAAATAACCTTCTTAGTGACACTCAATATGGTTTCCGTTCTGCTAGATCTACAGCAGATGTGCTTACAGTTATATCTCATAGGATTAGCAAATCTCTCGACGGAGGAAACCTTTCTAGGGCAATTGCTCTTGACATATCTAAGGCCTTTGATAGGGTATGGCATAAAGGTTTACTTCATAAGATCTCTAGCTATGGTATAGCTGGAAATGTCTTCTCAATTATTAAATCATTTCTTTCTGATAGGTTCATAAGAGTAGCAGTTGAGGGGCAAAAATTAGAAGCCCACAGTATTAATGCCGGTGTCCCTCAGGGGTCCATCCTGGGCCCAACTCTTTTCCTGATCTACATTAATGATCTTCCAAATCACATCCTTACATCATTTGTAGACATTTATGCTGACGACACTACCAGTGGCTGGTTACTTTTAATGCATCTAAAACCAAGCTTCTCTCTTTACATCATCAACATTCTGATCCCCATCTGGCATCAATTGAAATGAATGGCTCTCGTCTTCAGGAGGCCTCAAGTTTTGACAAGCTTCTGCGCTTGACCATTACTCCTGATCTTAAATGGAACACGCACATCAAATCTGTTGCTAAGGCCGCTGGAAAAATGGTGGGATCTTTCTATCGATCCAGTAGATATCTCACTGATGATGCAATTCTCTATCTATATAAGAGCCAGGTACGTCCAAGGATGGAATACTGTTGCCACATCTGGCCTGGAGCTGCTAGAAAGGACTTGTCCTGCCTTGATAGAGTTCAAAATAGACTTCGTAGCCTCGTAGGAGATGTCCTTTTCTCTTCCTTGCAACCTCTATCTCACAGAAGAGATGTTACGAGTTTGTCTCTTATGTATCGTTATTTTCATGGAAAGTGTTCGACTGAGCTTCAATCTATGGTCCCCCCTCGCAAAACTTTCACAAGAAACACTCGTCTAGCTGTAAACACTATCAATAATTCCCCCCACTCTTTATTTGTGCCTAAACCTAAACGTAGATTCTATTAACAAAGCTTTTTTATTAGAACTGCACGCCTGTGGAATTGTCTTCCGTTTTCCTGCTTTCCGGCTGACTACAATATGGTTGTCTTCAAGTCTAACGTAAATAAGTTCTTGATGAGCCGTTCCATATAAGTTATCAAATTTAACAAATTTTCATTACGAATGATTTTTATATTGTCCAATTTCTACTGTACACTCTTTAACCCTTATACTTGAGTGGCCCCTTGGCCTTGATAATGTGTTGATACCTATGAAAAAAAAGAAAAAGTCCAATGTGAACAAGTTCTAATTGAATCGTCCCCCTAAGTAATACAAGTTACAAAATTCCTACTGTTTACTATGCTAAAATCACAATGACTAATGTATACCTATTAACCCTTATCCTCGAGTGGCCTCTGGGCCTTGATAAGTGGTGACACCCATGTAAAAAAAAATATTATCAGGTTTCCATCAAGAATACGCACGACATACGCGTCCGATTAAACGAATTATTAAAGAAGGAAAAAGTTTGGGACTGCAATGTCAATTGCCAGACAGCGTTTGAAAAGAACAAAGATATATTAACATCATGTGCTTTTTTGACACGCTACGATACTAAGTTGGATATCTCTACCGCTCTCCCTCAAACCAAGACTTTACCCTAATAAACAAAGTCTAAGACAGCATAGATATAGCACTCTCCCTCGATACTAGCGCACAAATACATGTATTTGGTGACTTCAATGTCCACCACAGTAACTGGCTAGGATTCTCTAATCACACAGACGTAGCTGGTAGCGCAACACATAGCTTCTCTATATCCCATTCCCTATCTCAGTTAGTTACATTTCCGACACGTTTCCCAGACCAGCAAGATCAACATGCCTCACTTCTAGATCTCTTTCTGACAACGGTTCCTAATGACTGTACAACAAATGCCCACAGCCCACTCGGAAATGCTGATCACGCTGTGATAATGGTAGAAATCAGCCTAAATTCTCGCCCTAAAACTGAAGACCCACTACTCAAAACAACGAGGTATTACAAAAAGGCTGATTGGGAAGCCATCAGGGAGCTCATCAGAGATGCCTCATGGCAAAATATCTTTACTCTTCTAGCGGAACAGTGTGCAAATGAGACCACTGAATGGTTCAAAACTACAATTGAAGCACATGTTCCCGCACGGAAATTCTATAGCAAGCCCCACTCTCCCCAATGGTTTACGTCTGCTTGTGCAGCTGCCATTTGTCAAAGACAGCATGCGTTCCGCCGATTCAACCGACATAAGTCCAGCTCAAATAAACAGAAGTTTATAGAAGCTAGAAATAATTGTAAGAGAGTGATAGAAACAGCTAAGACAGATTACTCTGAAACCACCAGAAAACGCATCGAAGCACAGAAATTAGGAACCCGGGATTTTTGGAAAATCTACAACAGCGTAGTAAATAATGGGCAGTCAACTATTCCCCCACTATCAATCAATCATGAGGTTGTTTGCACGGCAACTGACAAGGCTAATCTGTTTGCCAGTCAGTTTGCTTAAAACTCCACACTGAACTCGGTACACCACTCACTCCCTGATTTTCCTCTGCGAACAGACGCCACACTAGACGATTTGAAAATCACCCCTTCTCAGGTACATGCTATTATAAAAAAACTTAGACACCTCAAAAGCATGTGGACCAGATCTCATCCGGGCTGTGCTATTAAAAAAATGCTCTGCCGAGGTTGCTCCAGTTCTCTCCAAACTTTACAATAAATGCCTTAACGAATCTTGCTTTCCCGACTGCTGGAAAACCGCTTCTGTGGTACCAGTCTTCAAGAATTCTGGTGAAAGAACTGACCCACTAAATTATCGCCCCATTAGCCTCCTCCCGCTTTTCGCCAAAATATTTGAGTCCTTAGTTAATCAAGCCCTAGTCCAGCACCTAACAGCTGCTAAACTCCTGACTGACAAACAATATGGATGCAGGCAAGCCCGATCAACAGCAGATATCTTTACTATAGTTTCTGAACGTATATAGCGTTCATTGGACAAAAGAGGGGAGGGTAGAGCGGTGGCCCTTGATATATCTAAGGCCTTTGACATGATATTGCACGATGGTCTTCTAAGAAAAATTAGATCATATGGAATCACTGGAAGAATACATAATGTAATTAAATCCTTCTTAAGTAATAGAAAAATCAAGGGTCTATCCTTGGACCTTTACTATTCCTGATATTCATAAATGACTTCCCTGATAAAATTGTTTCGGAGATGGGTATATTTGCCGATGACACCAGTCTCTATAACAGATATGAGGGGAAAACAAATGAACACATATCCAAGGAAATGGCAGAAACACTAGAGGATGACCTCCAATCTGTAGTGGAATGGGGACAAAAATGGTTTGTCACATTCAATGCTGCCAAGACTAAGCTTTTTTCCTTCAATAACTACAAGAAACCTTCTCTATCACCAATAGCAATGGCCAAGAACACATTGCCTGAAAGTACTTCTTTTAAACTCCTCGGCCTAACGATTACAGGGAATATGAACTGGAATAGATACATTGAGAGCATTGCCAAGGCTGCTGCAAGGAAGGTTGGCTCCCTCTACCGTGCTAGAAATTACTTACGCTTGAAAGCATCCTTTACCTCTATAAGGCCACCATTCGCCCATGTATGGAGTACTGCTGTCACATTTTGGCTGGTGCATCTACTGCTTGTCTCTCGGTCCTGGACAGGGTTCAAAAGAGAGTCGCCAACCTGATAGGTCCTGAACTGTCATCTAGGCTTCAGAAATGTTGCATCCCTTTGCTTGTTCTACAAATACTTTAACGATGAATGCTCTGACGAACTGCAAGCACTTGTACCTCCTCGAAGTGACTACCCCCGACAAGCAACTAAGTCTCACCCGTTTACAGTAGAGATCCCTATGTCTAAGAAAGCCTGGCACGGTAGATAGAGCCCACCTTCTTTGTAGCAGCCTTGGCAATGCTCTCAATGTATATATTCCAGTTCATGTTCCTTGTAAAAGTAAGGCCGAGGAGTTTAAAGGAAGTACTTTTAGGCAGTGTATTCTTGGCCATTGCTATTGGAGGTTTCTTGTAGTTACAGATTGGAGGTCACCTCTAATTTCTACCCTTTCCTTAGATATGTGTTCAGTTGTTTTCCTCCCATGCATGTTAAAGAGGGTGGTGTCATCGGCAAATAGACGTATCTCCGAAACAATTTTATCCTGGAGGTCATTTATGAATATCAGGAATAATAAAGGTCCAAGGATAGACCCTTGGAGTACTCCCGCATATATATCATATTGTTTGGATGTACGACCGTCGAGGACAACTTGGATTTTTCTCTTACTTAAGAAGGATTTAATTACATTATGTATTCTTCCAGTGATACCATATGATCTAATTTTCCTTAGAAGACAATCGTGCAATATCATGTAAAAAGCCTTAGATATATCAAGGGCTACTACTCTATCCTTCTCTGTTTTGTCCAGTAAACGGTATATACGTTCAGAGACTACAGTTAAGATATCTGCTGTTGATAGGGCTTGCCTGAATCCATATTGTTTGTCGGTCAGGAATTTAGCAGCTGTTAGGTGCTGGACTAGGACTTGATTAACTAAGGACTCAAATATTTTGGCGAAAAGTGGGAGGAGGCTAATGGGGCGATAATTTAGTGGGTCAGTTCTTTCACCAGAATTCTTGAAGACTGGTACCATAGAAGCGGTTTTCCAGCAGTCGGGAAAGCAAGATTCGTTAAGGCATTTATTGTAAAGTTTGGAGAGAACTGGAGCAACCTCAGCAGAGCATTTTTTAGTAGCACAACCAGGATGAGATCTGGTCCACATGCTTTTGAGGTGTCTAAGTTTTTTTTGATACCATGCATATGAGAAGGGGCGATTCTACATTAAAAACAAATTTTTCTACTGGATCCTGAATGTACAATGTAAACCTCTAAACAAAGAAACTTATCATGAAATACGGAATAAGTATTCTAGGAAACATGGCGAGTAACGTTGCTTTATTAATTTTTATTCCTAAACTTTACCATTTAGCGAATGTGTCCAACATTAAAACTGAGATAAAATATGGCATGTAGTTTTAACTTTTCTTGTGTAAAATTATTTGCTTCCCATGTGAGTTTTTACACAAATTATCTAATTCTTTATTAAAATAAATTGATTTTTAATAAATAAAATTCGTTCTTTAAGTGGATACTTATTGAAATCTGAAAAAAATTGTCTAAATTTAAAGATAATCTCTTACAGAAAATAGAATCGTGATGATTTATATCCCTTAAATCACCGACAACAACCGAAATAGTGCCGCGAAGTTTACAATTACTTCTTCTACCAACCCTAAAACATTCATAAAGGTTATTAGAATGATATTCCTAGGAGTGACGTCATTCAGCTGAACTGTAAATCGCAGGAATACATAAGATTGTCTTACTGGACAAATTTAACGGACGTCTAACGATACTCACTGTAAATTATCAAGCTACGGTTCAATAAAAATATAAGTGTTCGTCTGTTTGTTGCGAGGAGCATTAACGGTATATACCTTGCCAACATTAGCCTCTCAAGTAGATTGCAAATGTTACGACCTTTGCGTGAAAGATCAACTTGATCGTCACCGAAACGACAAGTGACAACGACGACTTTGATACGCACTCGCTTATTATTCCGATTATCGACAAACAAACAACAAGAAAATAATTGTGAAATCATTCGCCATCAATGCGTACTAGTAACAATATGCGAGCGGGGAAATATGGACGGGTTGAGTTTGTACAATCTATTGTGATAATTTCTTTTTAACGTACGCTACTTTCTCAAGGAAAAAGCAATGCTTGGGCAGATTCTTCTATGATTACTGAACAGATACTACACTTCCATCATCGATAAAAAAAAAGATAATATTATGAAGCATAATATGACAAACTAATGTAAGGTCATGTGTCCGTCCCTCGACAACCGCCAACCCAAACGTTTGTATGTCGTTATTTTCTCTTCATCTTCATATGTCCTTGTTCAAACTCAGGTTGTGTCTGCGATCGCCGAGGGCACGAACACTGGTTTACAATTAAACAAAACAACAACAAAAAAAACAGACTCACAAGAGAAAACCCACATTCCAATATATTGTTAAAAAAGAGAAGGTACTACCTGGGAGGATACTACTATAATTAGACAATGAATATTATCCAACACCCAGAAAAACATGATAATACCATGATATTATAAACTAATATATATAATATAATACAATATATTCCCAAATATGAAATTTAATACTGTGAAGAAAAGCGTATGACAACAAAACATATACTAAACTAACCCCAAAAGAAGTATTCCATGCATACAAAACCGTCTGAATCATTTGAGAATGTAGAAAGGAGGACCATACGAAAAACACTACCTTACTTGTCCCCTACTGTTCAACCGATGATCTTGTAGTAGAACACATTAATAAAAAAATAGACTATTAAAACGACTACATACCTAAAAAAACGTAACGAAGAAGCAGAAGAATAATATTCGGGACGATGAAAAAGAATGGATAATACATTACTTTAGAAGTTTAGAATAGTCTCGTAAACTGTCTGGAGCAGTAAAAAGTATTATAAAATATATAAAAGAATAATATTGATTGAACAACCCCGGATAACTTGGTCGATGAACAAAGCCTATTTTGGAATTTCAAAATAGACTGGAATCCGGTTAGTTAAATAAACAAGGTTTTAAATTACGTGAACAACCCATGATTTGGTTTGCTTTGCTGACTAAATAGTTAGTTAGCAGAAATCAAACTAATGACTTGGCGAGAAAGACGTTAGTGAACAGACGTGTAAACTGCTCTGTTGGAAGCAGAAAGGAAGAGAACAAGGATAATGTAGAAAGAGACTTAGCTTGCCAAACTGCGACGTGAAAATAAATAAGACGAATAAAGATTGTGTAAAATATAACTCGATATTATTGCGTCCTTTTGGGGTTTAGGCAAATAAGAAGGTATATGGTTCCTTTGATCTGAGACAAGCAGACATATTGTTATCGTGTGATGTAAAAACCGTTGTCTGTAAAAGATTATGTGTCATTTTGTAAACTACATGTATTTGTGAAGAAGCGGCCGCACACCCAATGAATATTTATATAAATGCAAGACAATGGATATCTGTACACTCTGTATACACACATTCATTAGATATCAAATACACTGTAATATATACCACTAGACGATTGACACAAGTAAGAAATTTTGTATATATAATGTATATATAAATATACATACATGCATACACACTTATATATATATATATATATATATATATATATATATATATATATATATACAAGACACGCGTAAACACACGCATAAACACACGCATATATATATATATATATATATATATATATATATATATATATATATATATATATATGCCCACCGGCTACATAACAAAAGGCAGACACACTATCTACATTAGTAATAGATATAAAACCTCATTTGTACTTTTCTAAAATTTAGATAATCTCATTAGACAATACATATATCAATTGAAGTAAATGATCAGTAGTTTTTATTGCTGTCTTTCATGTGCATTTAACTAATAAACATTCTTGCAGCAACAGACTTTGATTTGAAAGATTTCGACTAAAAGCCAGCCATTTCCCTGATGATATTATCTGTCACTCATACCATATAACACATCACACCTGGGAGAATTCATGTAGATTTTCTGCTGAAAAGCCACTGTGGCCAATGATTATTAAAACTGGGAATTGAAATATAGCACAACTTGGATGTCTTCAAGTCCAATGTTAACAAATTCCTAATGAACCGCCCCCTTAAGTAAACACTTCATCAAATCTCCACACTAACGTAATGTACTTGCAATAACCCTTATCCCTGAGTGGCTTCCGGGCCTTGATAAGTGGTGATCACTGTGAAAAAAAAATATAGCAACAAAGTTTAAAAACACATAAAGAACAAAAATTAAAAGTAATAAAAGATATACATGCCGAGGCGCGAACATCAATGCGTACATACATATATACTTGGATGAATGATGGATGAATCTCTTTACCCATTGGAGCTGTGGGGATGTTGCATATATTGCACTGTGTCTTGTGCAAGAATAGTCTGCACGCAGACATACATATGTATATATATATATATAGGAACTGTGATATAGCGAAACAGTACTGTATGTGAATAGCTATAAATGCATTATATCTTGGGTTAAGCATATAGCGAACGAAATAACAAACTGTCACTAGCATAAAAACAGTGCTCTTTGCGTAAATGAATAGAGCTTAAGCATTTAAAACATTGTAATTTCGTATAACAATTTCAGCAACAGCAAAATAGTGTAACAGTTAGAACCGCTGACTATAGCTTGAGGTAGTTGCTGGTCTGATGATACAGCAAAACAGTACTGTATATATGTATATACTGACATGTGGATCACTATATATGTATATACTGACATGTGGATCACTATATATGTATAAACTGACATGTGGATTACTATATATGTATATACTGACATGTGGATCACTATATATGCATATACTGACATGTGGATCACTATATATGTATATACTGACATGTGGATCACTATATATGTACATACTGACATGTGGATCACTATATATGTATATACTGACATGTGGATCACTATATATGTATATACTGAAATGTGGATCACTATATATGTACATACTGACATGTGGATTACTATATATGTATATACTGACATGTGGATTACTATATATGTATATACTGACATGTGGATCACTATATATGTATGTACTTACATGTGGATCACTATATATGTATATACTGACATGTGGATCACTATATATGTATTTACTTTTTTTTTTTTTTTTTTTTTTTTTTTATTCAATTTTCACCCCAAACAAGGCACAGTGCCACTTTGAAGCAGGGGGCTACTATTAGGGAATTAATTAGCGGGGTCATTATGAAGGGAGAAGAGTAGAAAGATGTTTGTTAACATTACACTTGAACTTCTGCATATCATTGCAGTTGGGAAAGCAGAATCCCGGAAGGGAGTTCCAAAGACCCGCAGTTCTGGGGAAGAAACTATTGGAGTAAAAGGCTTTCTTGCACCTAGGGATCTCCACTGTAAAGGGATGAGACTTAGTAGCTTGTCGGGTTTGTCGGGGGTAGTTACGTCGGGGAGGTACAAGTGTTTGCAGTTCGTCAGAGCATTCACCATTAAAGTATTTGTAGAACAGGCAGAGGGATGCAACATCTCGTCGATGGGACAGAGGTTGAAGCCCAGATGACAGTTCAGGACCTATCAGGTTTGCGACTCTTTTTTGAACCCTGTCCAGGAGCGAGAGACAAGCAGCAGATGCACCAGCCCAGATGTGACAACAGTACTCCATACATGGGCGAATGGTTGCCTTATAGAGGTATAGGATACTGGCAGGCGTAAGTAGTTTTCTAGCACGGTAGAGGGAGCCAACCTTCCTTGCAGCAGCCTTGGCAATGCTCTCAATGTATCTATTCCAGTTCATATTCCCTGTAAACGTTAGGCCGAGGAGTTTAAAAGAAGTACTTTCAGGCAATGTGTTCTTGGCCATTGCTATTGGTGGTAGAGAAGGTTTCTTGTAGTTATTGAAGGAAACAAGCTTAGTCTTAGCAGCATTGAATGAGACCAACCATTTTTGTCCCCATTCCACTACGGATTGGAGGTCATCCTCTAGTGTTTCTGCCATTTTCTTGGATATGTGTTCATTTGTTTTCCCCTCATATCTGTTATAGAGAGTGGTGTCATCGGCAAATATACCCATCTCCGAAACAATATTATCAGGGAGGTCGTTTATGAATATCAGGAACAATAGAGGTCCAAGGATAGACCCCTGAGGCACTCCCGCATTTATGTCATATTGTTTGGATGTACGTCCGTCGAGGACAACTTTGATTTTTCTATTACTTAAGAAGGATTTAATTACGTTATGAATTCTTCCAGTGATTCCATATGATCTAATTTTCCTTAGAAGACCATCGTGCCATACCCTGTCAAAAGCCTTAGATATATCAAGGGCCACCGCTCTACCCTCCCCTGTTTTATCCAATGAACGGTATATACGTTCAGAAACTACAGTTAAGATATCTGCTGTTGAACGGGCTTGCCTGAATCCATATTGTTTGTCAGTCAAGAGTTTAGCAGCTGTTAGGTGCTGGACTAGGGCTTTATTAACTAAGGACTCAAATATTTTGGCGAAAAGCGGGAGGAGGCTAATGGGGCGATAATTTAGTGGGTCAGTTCTTTCACCAGAATTCTTGAAGACTGGTACCACAGAGGCGGTTTTCCAGCAGTCGGGAAAACAAGATTCGTTAAGGCATTTATTGTAAAGTTTGGACAGAACTGGAGCAACCTCGGCAGAGCATTTTTTTAATAGCACAGCCGGGATGAGATCTGGTCCACATGCTTTAGAGGTGTCTAGGTTTTTTATAATAGCATGTACCTGAGAAGGGGTGATTTTCAAGTCGTCAAGTGTGGCGTCTGTTCGCAGAGGAAAATCAGGGAGTGAGTGGTGTACCGAGTTCAGTGTGGAGTTTGAGGCAAACCGACTGGCAAGCAGATTAGCCTTGTCAGTTGCCGTGCAAGCAACCTCATGATTGTTTGTTAGTGGGGGAATAATTGACTGTCCATTATTAACTACGCTGTTGTAGATTTTCCAAAAATCCCGGGTTCCTAATTTCTGTGCTTCGATGCGCTTTCTGGTGGTTTCAGAGTAATCTGACTTAGCTGTGTCTATCACTCTCTTACAATTATTTCTAGCTTCTATAAACTTCTGTTTATTTGAGCTGGACTTATGTCGGTTGAATCTGCGGAACGCATGCTGCCTTTGACAAATGGCAGCTGCACAAGCAGAAGTAAACCATTGGGGGGAGTGGGGCTTGCTATAGTATTTCCGTGCGGGAACATGTGCTTCAATAGCAGTTTTGAACCATTCAGTGGTCTCATTTGCACACTGTTCCGCTGGAAGAGTAAAGATATTTTGCCATGGGGCATCTCTGATGAGCTCCCTGATGGCTTCCCAATCAGCCTTTTTGTAATACCTCGTTGTTTTGAGTAGTGGGTCTTCAGTTTTAGGGCGAGAATTTAGGCTGATTTCTACCATTATCACAGCGTGATCAGCATTCCCGAGTGGGCTATGGGCATTTGTTGTACAGTCATTGGGAACTGTTGTCAGAAAGAGATCTAGAAGTGAGGCATGTTGATCGTGCTGGTCTGGGAAACGTGTCGGAAATGTAACCATCTGAGATAGGGAATGAGATATAGAGAAGCTATATGTGGCGCTACCTGCTACGTCTGTGTGATTTGAGAATCCTAGCCAGTTACTGTGGTGGACATTGAAGTCACCAAATACATGTATTTGTGCGCTAGTATCGAGGGAGAGTGCTATATCTATGCTGTCTACTTACATGTGGATCACTATATATGTATATACTGACATGTAGATCACTATATATTTATATACTTACATGTTGATTACTATATATGTATATACTGACGTGTGGATTACTATATATGTATATACTGACATGTGGATAACTATATATGTATATACTGACATGTGGATTACTATATATGTATATACTGACATGTGGATCACTATATATGTATGTACTGACATGTGAATCACTATATATATATACTGACATGTTGATCACTATATATGTATATACTGACATGTGGATCACTATATATTTATGTACTGACATGTGGATCACTATATATGTATACACTGACATGTGGATCACTATATATGTATATACTGACATGTGGATCACTATACATATATATACTGACATGTGGATCACTATATATGTATATACTGTAATAACCCTTATCCCTGAGTGGCTTCCGGGCCTTGGTAAGTTGTGATCACTGTGTAAAAAATACTGGCATGTGGATCACTATATATGTATATACTGACATGTGGATTATTATATATGTATATACTGACATGTGGATCACTATATATGTATATACTGACATGTGGATCACTATATATGTATATACTGACATGTGGATCACTATATATGTATATGCTGACATGTGGATCACTATATATATATATACTGACATGTGGATTTCTGTATTGCACTGACATTGAAATTAAAGATCCCATTTCTTATTAAAAATTATTAAAGCAAACCTCTTGATATACGCAGTTCTGGATGTGTGAGCGACTTTATCAAATCTAAATAATTTGCATATTTTCTTTGGAAGAAAAGAACTTTAATTAATCAATGATTCATTTTGTATACGTTCTAATTGTATCATTGTTTTAATTTGACTATTATTCTCAATTCAGTTGATATATATTTTCTACATTGTGTATAATTGTGTAGCGTTTGGGATGAAAATGTTATAGCATACGCACAAGTATAATATTTAATTTATCTCTATATAAAAAAGTGTCTGTCTGTGTGCGGAACAGTCTCTACAACACTCCTCTTTCTAGTGTTGGTATACATACTTGGAACATGATACAATGGAAGTTTAGACGTGTAGGACAAATGCCTGGTAAGGAGTCAAAATAATAAAAAAACATGAACTTGATAGGAGTAAGTCGATTAAAGCTGTTACTTCTTCGAATACACAAATATAAATTTATGCTTTAAAATCGCTTAATTTTTAACGTTTTCTTATCCATCTGTCGATAGCTCAAACGGTAACGACTAAGGCTGAAGGGTTAAATGTTTTTTAGATTCTAGCTGATGCACCCTTTTTAAACGTTTAAAATCATTACTATATATTATGTACAATAAAATTATAAATAGATAAATAACTATAATTAATGCGAAATCTGTATGAATTAAAATATATTTCAGCGAGAGGGCAACGCCGGGCGGCCTTGTAATTTTTCAATATTTCGAATTGTCGTTCTTATTTCTCGGTTGAATCTCTGCAAGAAAGTTCTATAGTCATTTTGGTTCATCTGATTTTTCTTTTGGTTGTATTTTGCAAGTACTTTCGACTGAGTTTCAACAGTCGTCATCATTGGACACACGACTAATACATTATCCAGGCGACTGACCCTACACCTTTCCGATAAAAGCTCAATTTCCCAACACCTAAAACAACATGGTTGTCCACATTCTCAGTTGAAAAAGGACTTAATTTAAAATACAAAAATAATCCATATGGATTCAAACGTTAAAAGATTAAAAATATTGGAAGCGTTACATATAAAAACTGTGTGTGTGTGGGGGGGGGCGCACATATAGTTACATGCATATATCTATATACATGTTGTAATATAAAGTCTTGAAGTATCATAAGAAAAACTGTGAATCCTATACCATCTTGTAAATCACATGTACATTTATTTTAGCAACGTTCTTAACACGTTAAAAGGCGTTGTTTATACACGAGACGCTTCACTAGTTCAACAAATTTAGATATAATTTTAACTGAAGCATATAAATGCATCCAAATTGTAAACGAACAATAATCAAAGCTGCCTGTAGACGACTGTTGATACTCAGTCGAAGGTACTTGCAAAAAAAAAAAAAAATCGACCAAGACAATTATGGAACTTTCTTGCGCAGATTCAACCGAGAAATAAAAACGACAATTCGAATAATTGAAAAATTACAAAGAAAGCTCATTAAGCAAGAACACTCCGTGCTATTCAACAATACTCGTCTGAATATATATATATATATATATATATATATATATATATATATATATATATATATATATATATATGTGTGTGTGTGTGTGTGTGTGTGTGTGTGTGTTAGTCTTTCGAGTGCTTACGAGGATTAAATGCGTAAAGGTTTGTATAGCTTTACTTATTTCTTAATTTAATTCTGGGACTTTCACGTGCATATCTAAGTTGACCTAATTATTAACGCTAACTTTCGCGCTTTTTGTCTGGGTCAGTTTGACCTTGCTTTTCAAATTTAAACTTACACCGCTTTTCGTTTTTTTTTTTTTTTTAAACCTTTATTTACTTGATTCCTCCAGCCTTGACAGACGTGTTTTAAATATTCTCTCCAGTGCTTTTTCTTTTAATGATTTGGAATTCATTCCATTTGCGATTTTTTCTCTGCCTTTTGGATCATTTGGAATTTACCCATTGGATTGGAAATTTTAAATTCGACCGTTTTGGATTTTACCATTCTTGGATTTTTTACTCTTCACCGGACTATCCATTCATGTGAAATCTTTTTATCATTTTTCTTTTACCTCCTATTCCCCTTACCTCACTTTTTTTTTTAACCAAGTAAGATCTGTGACTTATTTGTAGTTTCATTAAATACTTTTATATGCAAAATCCGATCCCGCATTTTGCTAATTCCTGCCCTCTGATGAGAAGGAGAGTATTTCTTCGAAACTCCGCGGATTAAGGACTATTTCACTTATCTTGTGCTTCCTTTTTTAAAATTAAATATGCTTTTAACTCTTTTTCAAGATGTCTTTTAACATGTTTTATTAATCATTTGTTCATATATATATATATTAAATATATTAAAGGCTTCCTACAGTCTTGATAGACTATAAATACCCACTGTAAGGGTGTCTGCGCGTGAAATTTTTGTGGCAAGAGTTGCACAATCTCCAACCACACTTCTCTTGAGTCGACATTGTTAAATACTAGTGGCAAGTAGAGGTTCAGGACGACTGAAAACAATGCCAACATAAGCGAAAAGCACATACAGAGCCTATAATTCTCAAATGGTCACCCATCTGGTACTAACCAGGCTCAACGTTCCTTAACTTTGGTGATCTGACGAAAACCGGTGTGTCGACGTGATTATGCCGTTTCATATATATTGACTGTCGTTTGGGTTAGGGTTCCGATCCCGGCTTGAGGTAGTTGCCTGTCTAGCCGCACTGATGAGCTGTGATATAATGCTCCCTATCTTGGGTTGAGTATATTGGGAAGTGATATACAAACTGCCATTAGCTAATTAAGTGATGCTCTTGTGTAAAAAAATCCAGCTTAAGCATTTGGACGATGTAAAAAAATCGTTAATTCACTACCCACACAGCAGCAGCCATATAGCGTAAAGGTTAGAAGTTTCGACTGTCGTTTGGGCAGTCGGGTTTCGACGATCCTGGCTTGAGGTAGTTGCCTGTCTAGTCGCACTGATGAGCTGTGATACAGCGTAACAGTAATGTATGTGGATGATATATATATGAATATATATATATATATATATATATATATATATATATATATAATTTGCAACATTGCACTCTTCACGTACTGAGCACGGTTGAATAAATAAAAATCATTAATAAATAATATTTCACAATTATAACATGAAATACTACTACTACTACTACTACTACTACTATTATTGTTATTATTATTATTATTATTATTATTATTATTAATAATAATAATAATAATAATAATTTACTTTTTGGATTTGGGCAAACTTATTACTCCAGTAACAAAATTGCTGTCCGTTTGTGATTCTTACCCAGAGGGCTCGGAGTCCTATATTAAAGGTGCAGTCCTCCCCAGATTCAATTCACTCGTATTAGTATTTATCATGAGAATGAGTTGCATTTGTAGAGATTCCTTCCTCGGTATTCATATGGAGTCACCGTGTCTAGATAACTGATAATCAAGGCTAAAGAGTTCTTCACATTCCCGTAAGAAGTGTTCAACCCTGCCGGACGTCAAACCGGTATTTCCTTACCACGGGGTTTGTGTTTATGATTGCAACCAAACAGTGTTTTTATCGAGACAAAACTCTAGAAAGATTGTCGGCTAAGGCTCAAATTTAGTACACATCCTCACTGGAATTTGTTCCAAAAGTTTGGAATCAAAGTGACGGACAAATGGTACCAAACTCACCCAAGATGGGCAGTGGGAAATTAGGACGTTAAGCTTTTCTGGGATTTTATAATTCAGTGTGACAGGAAACCGGATATTGTAGTTGTTAACAAATAATAATAATAATAATAAACCGGATATTGTAGTTGTTAAAAAATAATAATAATAATAATAATAAACCGGATATTGTAGTTGTTAACAAAAAAAAAAAAAAATAATAATAAACCGGATATTGTAGTTGTTAACAAAAAATAATAATAATAATAATAAACCGGATATTGTAGTTGTTAACAAATAATAATAATAATAATAATAAACCGGATATTGTAGTTGTTAACAAATAATAATAATAATAATAAACCGGATATTGTAGTTGTTAACAAATAATAATAATAATAATAAACCGGATATTGTAGTTGTTAACAAATAATAATAATAATAATAATAATAAACCGGATATTGTAGTTGTTAACAAAAAATAATAATAATAATAAGAAACCGGATATTGTAGTTGTTAACAAATAATAATAATAATAATAATAATAATAATAATAATAATAATAATAATAAACCGGATATTGTAGTTGTTAACAAAAAGACTAATAAATGCCAAATTATTTATGTTGTTTAACACAAGAAGAATGAGAAAATACTTAGGCCGGAGATTGCTAGATTGTGAAATAAGAAAATTTCCATCGTGCCAATAATCATGTTTTTGTTTCAATTCCTGATGATTTTATGAAACAACTGAACTCCTTGGGAATCAGATACAACATTACCGTACCCTAGAAGCCATCTAATTGACTCTTTGACTATCTTAACTGTAAAAGCCCGCTCTTGAGGAAAAAAACGGTGTAAAATATTACAACACTGAAGTTAATGGAATAAACACTACTACTACTACTACTACTACTACTACTACTACTACTACTACTAATAATAATAATAATAATAATAATCCGCTCCCCATCTCCTTCCGTTAACTCATCATCGCCCCCCCCTATAAAAAAGAATGATGCTAAATAGCCGAGAAGGGTTAAGTATGATGGTAAGACCGACGAGAGAACACTGAACAGACCTCTGCTGGAAAAGTGCCTAGAGAAATGGGACCTTAAGGAGGATTATTGCCACTCAAATTCCAGTGACAAAAAAAATGGCCGCTGCCAGCAAGGATTCAATGGTAAGCGGCTGTTGTGAGAACGCAAATCTATTTAAAAATGTTATCGGAAGAGGTGAGGAGAACTGGAAATCTTAGGAGACTGCTGTCACTCAGCTTTCAAGTTTGTTTTTAAGGAGAAATCTTTAATGACCTGTGCTAAAGCTCCTTATGACGATAATACAGAGGAAATGAGGAGGGAGACTGCTTCGTTGTAGAATCGTACCAATCATCATCAGTGCGCTTAGCTCAATTCCAGATGATCTGAGGAAACAGTTGAACTCCTTGAAAATCATGTACAACTTACTTCTGAAGTTAGTTCTGTTTGACACAGCAAACGCCAACTGCTTTCCATCTAATTAACGTTTTGACTATGCTCGCTAGCTTTTGTCTTCTTGAGTAAAAAAAAAAAAACGTGTAAGACACCACAAGACTGTGAAGTATACGAACATAATAATAATAATAAAAATAATAATAATAATAATAATAATAATAATAATAATAATAATAATAATAATAACAATAATAATATACTAGCAAAACCCTTGGAAATTTCTCGGTAGTTAGAAACATCATCACACTAGCAAACAATAGGATAAGTGTAATATTAGTTCCGATTAGACCGTGAATTAACAAAAATATTTTTGGAGATAAATATGAATAACTGCTTGAGATATATTATTATAAGAAATACAACTATATAAGACATCACCCTTTTTCTAGAGATATAATATAATCAAAGTAACTTGTAAATCAATCAGTAATAACTATGTCACAATCTTTTCAATAACTGCCGAAGCGAATACGGATATATAGATAAATATAGATAGATGATGATGATTATGAAACTTGGCGGAAAGCGTGACACACAAAGGAACACACGCTAGCGTATTAATATGTAGTTTGCTTGAAGCAGTATATATATATATATATCTATATATATATATATTTAAATGAGTGGGGGTAAATAACAATTGTCGTTTTTATATAATTATTTTATTATTTGATATATTTCGTAATTATTAGAAATAAGTTTAACGCATTTCGTACGATTTTGTACTTCATTGAGTGGAAATTGGGGTCATGTATATGTCATCGTTGTTTATTTTACATTTTTTATCTTTCAATTTTAATTTTCATATTTTTTTCATTTTTCATTTTTTATTCTTGTTTAGAAGTGTGAGGTGTGTGTGCGCATGCGTAAGTTTTATGTGGTTACTTTGTTTCATAAGTGTGATTGTGTGTGCGTGTGGGACCGTGCGCGTATGTGTGTGCGTTTGAAGTGTGCGTGTGTGTGAGTGTATGAATCTGCGATATATTTGGATAAATATCATACACACTTGGCCACAAATTATTTCTTCTTATCATAATTTTATAAATTTAACAAGCTATTATACCTTGTGCCTGTGTTTTAGCATGGAAACTGTTTTTTATATCTATTTTTGATTTTTAGATTTGAATTTCCTTCGAATTCAATATTTTTTATAGTTTGTTAAAACATCCATGATATTTTGTATTGGAAATTATTATAATTTAATAATTTATTATAATATTTTGGATATTGTTATTTTCTCTTGATGCTTAATTTAGTATATATTCTGGATTGTTCTTGCTCTGTGCTATTATATAGATTGTTTTATTTATATAAAAAAATAACATTAACCTAATGCGGGTTTAACCAGCTTCCTCCAAAAGAGAAAGTTCCCTGGGAGCATGAAACTCAGACGCGATCCCCAGTCGCATCTATATCTCTGTTAAGGGGGGGGGTGACGAGGTTAGTTTTTAGCAGGGGATGTCGACATCCTCTTACATAAGCGTCTGGAATTCTCAAATTGGTCACCCATGTGGTACTGACCAGTCTCAACGTTGTTTAACTTCAGTAATCTAACGAAAACCGGCGTGTCAACGTGATTATACTGGGATTATGCCGTATTTCATTTATGGCATTGATTAAAAACATTTTTAAAAGATCATAACTTATGAACGTGAAAAGGAGACAAAAAAGTAAGAATTTAATGAATGTTAAATTGAGTTTTCAGTCTATCTTCCTTTAAGATTATGATTTTACAAGACATTTTGGCACTCACTGTCACAAGCATCATATGTAAACAGTTCTATTCAATATATATATATATGTGTGTGTGTGTATATGTGTGTGTGTGTATGCGTGCGTGTGTGTGTGTGTGTGTGTGTGTGTGTGTGATGTGCCAATTACAATTAAGTTAGCGATAAAAGTGTTGTTCGAAGCGTGAAATCAAAATGACGAAGATTATGTAGGATGTGTCTTTACGTCCGAACCTTGTAAACGTTGCAGTCTCATGAACGAAGTTGATCAGTGAAAAAAAATCATAGATTTTAAAGTGAAAAAGATAACGAGAAGCACATAACGAGTTCCGGGCCGGTGCTGAGATATTAGGGGTGTAATTATTTATTGTTGTCAGTTGCTGGAAGTATCCACAACATCAACACCACAAAACTAAGATAATAAGATTGCTAGATAGATAGATAGATAGATAGATAGATAGATAGAGAGAGAGAGAGAGAGAGAGAGAGAGGAAGAGGGAGGGAAAGAGGCACACACAGATTACAAAACAGAAATGTAAATAATAAAAAATTGTCTTCATTCTTTTCTTATCGATTACAGGCTAACACCATTTCGATCGACGCCTAATTAAATATTTCCTCTAGGGGAACAGACAATTTGAAACTTAAAAACAGAAGTCATATTACTTGTATGGCTTCTATTCTTTACAATGGTGCCAGTAGATTAGTTATTTGTGATTTTGCTATATGAATGACTAGCCTGGTCACATAGCATTGCCCAGATTGGCGAAGAACGTGATTGGTATAACAAGTTCATAAGTGGAATATTATGGCCTCAAAGACACACCACGTTCTGGCCTTAAAAAAAAAACAACTTTATTACATTTTCACCCCAAACAAGGCAAATTGCCACTTTGGTGTAGGGGGCTACTATCAGGGGCAATAAATATTGGGGTACTATGTAGGGATTTGGGCAGCAAGTGTTATATATTTTGTTTCATTGAAAGAGAGTCTTATTATATATGATGCTGTTGAAGAAGGAGAAGAGAGATGTTGTATCTTAGAGAGAGTCTTATTACAAGTGATGTCGTGTAGAGAGTTTTATTACATATGATGTTGTAAGACTCAGAGAGAGAGAGAGAGAGAGAGAGAGAGAGAGAGAGAGAGAGAGAGAGAGAGAGAGAGAGAGAGAGAGAGAGAGAGAGAGAGAATGTTGTTGTACGAGACTTAGAGAGATTGTTCGTTTATAACGATTCCTATATATTAAATTGTTCTTTACTTATACGTGTAGAAGAAGAAAACTCTTTGAGTGAGGAGATAGTGTTCAGACAGTCTTAGTGTAGATATGAGATGTCGAGACGTGTATGTGATGACATTTTATAACACAAATATATAATACAATTTTCACTTTACCTTTTTGTAAGAATCATAAGACAAGGCGACGTTTTATAAAAACACAGATGAGTTTATTCTTCACACGACCGGCCATGGTTTCCTCATCAAGAATTCAAAGCTTCACATTTTAGTTTCAAAGTGACGTCTCGCTTCCTAGACGTTCGAATTCCAAAACTCCAGACTCTCTCTGAGTTTCTCACCGACTGTCTCTCTGACCAACTAAATAACTCTCACTTCCTATATTGAGAAATCCATGCATCCCGGCCACGTGAGCAAAATTCACGTGTTTCAACATACGCGACTTTCCACGTTTTTCCGACATTATGATTTCCCAATAACCTATTTTTTCTTTGATGTTTTTACAAAGGAATTCAACCTACATATCTAATTTATTTAACCAATATTTTATTATCCACATTCTTTTAACAATTGAATAGTTTATTTATTATTTATTTCATCCGAATTAACAATTTACTGGACATTCCATTTAAACCTATTGTTCTTTAAAACTTATGTCCAGGGTTCGGTTTCTGCTTTCTCTTATTTTATTTTCATTTTAAGTAATCTCTCTATTTTTATACTTACATGAAAAGGGGACAACCCTTATCATGTAACACAAGATGTCGGTTCACGTTACACTTGAACTTCTGCACGTCAGTACTGTTGGGAAGCAGGGAATTCCAATGTCTAGCGGTTCTGAGGAAGAAACTATTGGAGTAGAAATATATTTTACATCTAGAGATCTCCACAGTGTGGGGGTGGGATTTAGCAGCCTGTCGGGTTTGTCGAGGGTGCTCATGTCGTGGGGGCACAAGTGATTGCAGTTCGTCAGAGCATTCACCACTAAAATACTTGTAGAACTGGCAGAGGGATGCAACATTTCGTCGATGGGACAGAGGCTGAAGCTTAGATGCCAGTTCAGGGCCTATCAGATTGGCGACTCTCTTTTGAACCTTGTCAAGGAGCGAGAGACAAGTAGCAGATGCACCAGCCCAAATGTGACAACAATACTCCATACATGGGCGAATGGTGGCCTTATAGAGGTACAGGATACTTTCAGGTGTTAGTAGTTGTCTAGCACGGTAGAGAGAGCCCACCTTTCTTGCAGCTGCCCTACAGTTGATTTATGATTGAGAAGTCATTACACTAAGATTTACGCGAAAATTGTCGTCTAATAACAACAGAACAAGGAAAATAGTACTCACTGCTATAGAGAAGCAGCTACATTCAATTTGAACAGAAAGGAGTTTTGCTTTAAGTGGCAACACAAATACAACAAATTCATACTCTCAAACTGCTCGCTTGCAATTGATCAAATAGAAACAAGCAACTACTGTCCTCATCTTCTGAGTTATTTTTACAACGCTTCGGTCGATGTTACCCAAAACTTTTATTAGGTGTATTATGTCGAACGCAGGCTTTTTTCTGTCGAACTCTGCAATCTGCACCAAATTTCCAACGTAACATTTTATTACACCCAAGGGGATAGCATGCACTCATTCCTATCAGACTGGTGGCGTAGTGGATTAAGTACTTGGTAAAATTCAGTTGTAGGTTACTCTCTTGTAAAGATTAAAGATTAAGTCCTTAGTGCGGACGAAATAATATTCAATTGCAAATTACTTAGGACATCTACCCAGTCATGGCTAACATGTGTTAAAATATGCTTTTTAAAGTCTTTTGCCGAACATATATCCTTTTAAAAGTCTTTTAATATATATACTAGCAATGAGTGCCCGGCGTTGCCCGGGTGTTTGGAGGTGTATGCTGAGCAAAAAAACAAAAACAAAAAGAAAACACAAAAAAACGGTAATTTTTTTAAAACTTTGACCCTTTATTTATTATTTTGCGCTCCAGTCTAGTTATTAAGTTAGATCCATTTCCAAGGAACCAATATCTTAAATTTCAAATGTTTAGACCCAAAATTGTCTGAGGAGTTTGGTAGAGTTTTCACAGGTCAAATCGTTGAACTTTGACCCCTTAACAGCAGAACTTCTGGCCGAAACCCGATCACATCGATTTTCCCAAATCTCAGTACGCTGTATATCAAATTTAGAGTCTGTAGACTAAAAACTGACAGAGTTATTGCGTAGGGAAATGTACACAGACACTAACACACACAGACACGTTCACTTATATATATATATATATATATATATATATATATATATATATGTATATATATATAGTAGAAATGGTAATTAATAAACACCTGAAGAAAGTGCTCAATACTGTTGTAGAGCAAATATGCGTTTTATTTTTTATTACCTTATCTTTCTGTTAAGTTACATTATTGTTTCAGCTACCCGGCCGTTTTTTGGCCGTCTGTAGCTTCCTCAGACTTTTACAGAAATGTTCGTTATGATGGGATGGAAGTGTGAATGATGCCAGGGGAGGGGTGCGAAAGATCGGAAAACAGAGGAAGGGAACAAGGGGGAAAGGTGGGAGGGGGTGCTTGGTATGTCGATAATATTTTAGTTTTGGAGTTTAAGGACCTTAGGTAGTTGTGGGGGAGGGTCTGAGAAGTTCATTTCTGGTGTGGATGAGGGCATAGGGATACGTAGAGGGGGAGGGGATATGTGGGGGTAGGAGGAGGGGGCTTACTTTAAAATTCGAGTCTTAATGTTTAAGTTTTTGGCGTCTCGTTGGTGAGATGATTTCTTGATAAGTATGTCTTGACCTGTTGGTTGTTCGGGGGCGGGGGGCTATTATTCGGTTTATTTATTTGGTTAATATTTGTTGTTAAGTGCCTGGAGAGGGTTAGCTAGCGACCGTGCGCACGAGCACACACATGCGCATGTACACACATATATACTTAAAGAAACGTTCACATGTACACATACATAGATGTATGCGTTAAAGAAACGTTCACATGTACACATACATAGATGTATGCGTTAAAGAAACGTTCACATGTACACATACATAGATGTATGTGTAAACATGAACTTGCACTTTGGTTTAAATGTTTTTGTTTGAAAAAAGTATCTAGAGAGGGAAGGTACTATGGATTTTATTAAGTCGATCAGAAAACTTGTGAAAATAAAAAAGAGTTCAATTGGGCTGATGGTAGATACTGTAGGATGATGTATTAAGGTTTAACGTGGTATTAAGAAACTTCGAATATTCTTGTCCTGTTCAATTGTGTAATTTCCTAGTAGTTCCATTATAATATTTTGCTCAGCTCTATTAGCGAATAGGGCATAATCTCTTTTAAGACTCTTGGATGTGTTCAAAATGATGTTTGATTTCTTTCAAAACGTAAAGGCCTACAACAGTACATTTTTATGTCAATATGATTTAATTCATATCTGTAGTTTATTGTATATTTTACGAACCTCTTTCCACTGACGAGAAGTATTGCATTTTTCGAAACTCCGCTGATTAAAGTCTTTCAAATTTTAATAGGATTTTTCTATTACATTAAAGCTCTATCTCCTTTTTGGATTTATTGAGATTTTTCTATAATATTTATATTCACTTTGTGTTTACATTTTTTTCCACTTGTAAACTTAATAATACCCTTTCTGTTATATATACATATATATATATATATATATATATATATATATATATAAATATTTGCACACACACATATATATATATACATATATATATATATATATATATATATATATATATATATATATATATATATATATATATATGAGCCATGTTACGTTATCTAGGATGAGCGGCACCCATGTAAACGGGTGTATACATGTTTCTGATGTGTCCTAAATGTGTTACTAAATGCCTATTAGTTTTTATTCCAATTTCCAGGATGTCGCGCATATGAAAATGGAAAGTGAATTTCTTTGCTTGTGGTCTTAACACTCTACATGTAGAGAGACGTCACCCTCTGCCAAGAGTAGAGGAGAAACAACTGTAAAGCCCAACCGCTCTGCTTCAATTCCAACTCCTCTGATCTCCAGCTAACTTGCTCCACGTAATATACACGTAGATCCGATATGCTGACGAGACCTTCTGGTGAACTTGTCTATGGTCTATTTTAGGTATATTTTGACAGGTTTTATGAAAGCATCCTCATATCCATCTCTTGTCTACATCTCCAATTAGATAAATAGATAGATCGAGATTAGCAGATAGCTAGATCAATATTGTAACGTGATCTTAAGTCTAGGGTGGTAAAGCACCTCACTTTACCGTAAAAACCCAGTATGTGATCTACTCCCGGTTCAAATCGGATGGCTTCGGATTCCAGAGCAGCTGGAATCCGAAACAGAAGATCCGCACAAATATTCTCCTTACTTCTCTCTTCCTCACTTTTGCTATAACGAGGACTAAATTTGCACAGATGAACAAGCAATGAGACAACAAAAAAAACAATTCTTCCGTCAGTCACTGTTTCTTCCTATCTTTCTTCGTCTTTCTCTTTTTCGTCGCTGATCGTCGCGCGCACTTGTTCGTTCCCTTTCGGTGTCTCTTCCTCTCTCTTTCCCCGCATATCAGTATCTTTCTTTTCTTTCTTAAAGTTTTTTTTTTCAATGTGTGTTTCACGCGTGCGTTTTTTTTGTGCTTAACGTTTCTTTTTGTTTTCTTTTCTCTCTATCTGATTTGTTTTTCTTTTCGTCTTCTTTCTTTTTTTTTCTTCTACCGTCTCCGAGTTTTTTGTTTTGTTTTTTCTGTGTTTGAGTTTGTCTTTCGTTTTTTTTCTTTTCTCAATCGTCTGCGTCTGTCTGTCTATCTCTTTCTATTAATAAATTCTTTTTTTTTTCTGTGTTCGCCGTGGAATTTTTTTCCGTGGTAACAAAAATAAGATATGTTAAGCCAATTTCACCTTTAGGGTCGATATCCTTGATCAACGGCAATCAAACTGTGATACGCCTCTCGTGGTGAGGTCAAGCAACTGACCTCCGGTCTTCTTCAAAACTTTGGCTCCTGATGTCTAACTCTCTGACAGATGACAACATTAAATCCTGACGCCTCGGTGTAGAATTCTCTGGAAGCGGAATGTGAAAGCTCGCATATGCCAGAAAAAACAGACTATTGGGTTCTATTCTACTAAAAATTAATTTCACTAAAATCACAAACTTTTTACAGATATGTACACTTCAGTTCTTATATATATATGTGTTCAAAATGTGAGAGATGATAAAATTATGTTACAGCCAAGACTCGAGTTGCGCCCTCATTTTTTACGTTCATCAGTTGAACACATCCGAACTTGGGATTGGAAACCCAACTCCTTTTCATGTGAAGAACTGTAATGGATGAGACCGGTCGCAGACTACCAAGCAGTCAGCATGACCTTCTTTTGATGAAACTCTGGCTTCGGGAAGTGTCGTGGAGTTTCGTCGGCGTCTAACCACTGAGCTTAGCGTCGTCGGTTGTCGTACAAAGGCCACTTTTCATCGCAAATCACAACCCGGTCGTGAAACGAGTCATTCTTGCTGCGTAAAAGAAGTTCATAACGGCATTTCTTTTGATTGTCGCTCAATTCGCGAGACACTCTTTTATCAAGTTCTTTTGTATTTCCAATCTCTCTCAAGTGATCGTAAATCATCGATACGTTACGTCTAATTCAGAAGAAAATTCTCTAACAGTTGTACGTAGATTGGTATCGACTAGAGCTTTTAATTGATCGTTGCAAACATCCGATGACCGACCACTCATCATTTTCAAGAATCTCGTCACCACTACGAACCTTTTAAAACTATCAGTGTGCTCTGCTCTTTTACTATCTTGTACTAACCGTTCTGAAAAGAAGACGTAATTGTTTTAAAACGATTGTAATTCATACGATAAGTAGGAGCGGAAAACATTCTTTAAAATGATATATAAAGTAAAGGTATTATAATGAAAACTTATTTGAATATACATTATTGTAAGTAAAAATTTAAATTTCGCAAGAACTTTTTTGTAACTGTAATATAATAACAAGTGCATTGCTGTCTTTTAAAGGGCGAATGTTTGCAGATATTGGACTAATTCTGATGAATTCTGGTTTGCTATCGGCAATTATATCTCCGGCGCCGAAAAGTTGAAACCATTCAAATACCATACTTGTTAATATACAAAATAAAATAATTATATTTTCTTAATTTATATAACACATCGAATCATTCCTGTTCATATTACCTGATGACCGTTGGGGCAGTCAAGATTAAGTCGTTATGAATATTTCATGAATTACAGGAAACATGGCGACTCGTATCTCTTCTGGTTAATTTGAAAACGTTGTTTCTTCGAGAACGAAAACCGCCTTTTCGTTGCAAATAAATTTATTTTCTTACTCAGTAATATAGAAATAGATTTCGTTCTGGGTTTAACTTCTCGTAAACTAGTTCCCTCTCAAGAATCGAGTTTCTATTTACTTGTCTCTCGACGAAATCGCAGTAAAGCACAAGGTCACTTTTAATGTAGTGAAAATATAGCTTTTCACAAAAGTGTATTTTGTATAAAGGTAAAAATAAAATTGTTCTTAGTTTGGAACGCTTTCTCTCTCTAAAGACAAAACAGATGAAGACACTGTTAGATATATACAACAGTTTGTCAGTAGCCAAAAAATTAAGCGACAGACTTCGTGAATATTATTCGTGAAGTTTATTTTATGACTCAGACTGAAGTTCCATGCGGAATAGCAAATCTACAATCCTCTTATGAGGAATTACTATGTTCCTCCTCCTCCTCACACACACACACACACACACACACACACACACACACACACACACACACACACTCATATATATATATGTTTTATTTTTTATTACCGTTTTATCTGTTTGGTTACATATGTTTCGGATGTTGGACCATGTTTACGATCCAACAGCCTCGTCAGACCTTACAGAAATGGTTGTATTTGGAAGACGTGTGTTAGAAGAAATACGAGAAAAAAGAGGGTAGGAGATAATAAGGAGGAGGGAGACGGGTATCGACAATATTTCAGTTTTGAAGGTTAAAATACATTAGATTGTATTGTGTGTGGGGGGTAGCAGATTCAGGTAGGCGTGGGTGGAGATATATGGATATAGTGGGGATGAGGTGAAGAGAGGATGCTAAAGAAAAAAGAAAGCACATACAAACATATACATAAACATACATTAGGATATATATATATATATATATAGACGAAATCATGTCCCCACATACACATACATATACATATACATATGAAGATACATGTACGGATCTCCAGTAAGATGTAGATGTACGTAGACATACATACATAGGTGCATGCATACACATCTGCCCATATATATGCATATACAATTAGATAAATATACATATTCATAAAAATATAAATATACACATATATATACATATATATATATACATAAAGATATGTATATTTATACTAAGTAAGTAAAGTAAAGTTAGGGTAGATAAATAAATAAACAAATAAAGGATAAATAAATAAGCGGGTGTAGTTAATAATACGAGGTTAGGTAGATCTATTGTAAGATATGTTCAAAATAAAGGATAAATAAATAAGCGGGTATACGTATTGTAAGATATGTTAAAAATACATGTTGTTGGTTTAATATTTAGGGGTCTGTATTGATTTGCTTTGCTTATTGGATAGGGATTAATTTATAGTGTCTAGGAAAAATGTTAAAATGGGGTATAAAGGTTTAAAAGTTAAAGATTATGAGGGTGGTGGTTAAATTATAATGAGTCAGGTGTACTTGTAGTTCCGTTGAGTTCATATATATAGGGGATGGGCTCCTAACATGATGCTTTGGGCAGTGGTTATGCTTACTAACTGTTAAGTGTATTGTGGATATAGACGTATATACACATACAAACACATACATACATATAAATCCAGATATAGCTACACCTGCATACATACGTTCACCCATGCATACATATATATACAAATATACATGCAGACACTAAAATCCAGATGCACGCATACACATACATGCGCACATAGACATAGATATACAAATATATATTCATATGTATACACACGACCCATGAGCACATATATCCATACATGCGCACATAGAAAGATATAGATAAACACACATAGGGATATATACATAGATCCAATCATGACCGCACTTACACATACATATGCACATGAAGATACATGCACGCATACAGACAAGTAAGTAGTTGCGTTAAAGATAATAGTATTTCTGGTATATCTACAAAAAAGTACATATATATACATACAGATATCCATACAAATTGCAACATATGTACACCCATATAAATGTGGAGAGTTTTAGTAGTAATTAGTAAGTGAGTGAGAGGTAGTAGGATTCATAGGTAGACGAATGTGTAGATGGGTAAGGTAATATAGAAATGGAAAGTGGAGTAAGGGGAATTGGTTGTGTTGATGTTACAGTAATTGGGTGTATGCGGTAGATAGATGTATAGTGTGTATTATTCAGCGGGTCTAAAAGGATGTTGTCTGAGAGATGTTTCAGAAAGGTGTATAATTGCTAAGGAGGTGGGATTTGTAATACCGGCAGTTTATGGTGGTTTCATGTTTTTTATTTAGTAATTTGTCTCTATCTTTATAACTGAATATAAATTTTTTTTCGCTCAGGCAGAGGAGGCATGGGGAGTCTAAAGATTTACATAGTTTATATTTTTTAAGGATTTCCCACGTAATGGTTGGTGTAAGGTTATTTTGGATTAGATCTAGATATTGGGAGGTTAGTGAGGTTTTGTTAGAGTGGTTGGAGTTTGTGAAGGAGCATTTATGTACTCTAAATCTATCTTTAAAGGAAGTGCCTGTCAAGCCAATATTGTATTTTTTGTCGTTTGAGTTTTCTTCAGGTGCAATTATGGCTTTATAGAC
Source organism: Euprymna scolopes (assembly GCF_053919585.1). NCBI lineage: Eukaryota > Metazoa > Mollusca > Cephalopoda > Sepiida > Sepiolidae > Euprymna > Euprymna scolopes. The sequence continues at coordinate 157,413,296 of NC_136491.1, forward strand.
TACTTCTGTCTGTAGACATTGTTGATTTAGTGGGCATTGGGAGTTGTTTGTGCAGTTACAATTCTTTCTACTTGTGTTATTTGTGTTTTTTTCTTTGTTAAGTATTTTCCTATTGTGTTTCTTGGTTATTTGTTCTTGGTTATCAGTACTACTGTAGCTAAGCTTAATTGTGTTTTTATTAAATATTTTGTGTAGTGTGTGATTGGGTGGAAAATGATTGTTTATTAGTTGAAAGATTTTTTACCTAGTTTCGTTTTAATCATTATATTGAAGTTGGGGGGGGGGTTAAACCAAATTATTTTTCTGGACCTATTTTTCTTGTTTGGGGTATTAGATAAGTTAGGTTCAATGCAATTAAAGATGGTGTTTGGGTGCCCACTTTCTTTAAAATGTTTTATGTTTGTTAAATATTTCAAGTTTAGAGAAATTAGTACTAAGTCTTTTTTCGATATATGTAGGGACATGTTTAATGATATGTTTTGGGTGGTTCGATAATGGGTGTATATAGAGTGGGTAAGTATTGTGTTTAGTGTAAGGTTCATATGAGTTATTTGGAGGTTGAGAGTTATATCGAGAAAGTTAACAATTTTTACGTTAGACTTAATGTCCAGCTTTAGACCTATTCTGTTCATTTCTTTAGTTATTTTTTTTTTAATTTTTCGCAGTTAGGGCCATTTGAATTTTCAACTACGATAAGGCGATCGTCTCTATATAGTCCTACGTTTTTGTTATATATAGATTTTGTGAGATTATATAGAATGAGGAGATCAACAAGGTCGGTTGCTTCTGCTGAATTAAGAGGCTGTTGGATCGTAAACATGGTCCAACATCTGGAACATATGTAACCAAACAGATAAAACGGCAATAAAAAAATAAAACACATATTTGCTCTGCAATAGTATTGAGCACTCTCTTCAGGTTTTTACTAATTATCAGTTTTACTATATATATATATATATATATATATATATATATATATATATATAATTTTGAGGGAATCAGACCTAGAGTCTGAAGAACAGAGTTTATTTTAATGTATTAGTCGATGTATTAATACTATTAATTTGCATTAGTAAATGTATTAATACTATTAAAAGAAAACAGTGCTCGTTGTAATGTAGATATATAATAAGCTCGATAGGTATAGATATCCAAAACCTCTTTTTCTTTATTATTTTTAAAATATTTCCAGGAATATCTGCCTTAATACAAAAATGCTAGTTTATTTTGGTGTCTTTAACCTCACCCCCACTTTTTTTTGCTGATGAGAAGACTTTGTTTAAATATAAAAAAATCTTTTTATCAAAGTAATGTTTAAAGACATATTGTCTATTTCAATAAAACATCGTTTCAGAAATGATCGTACAAACTATTGATTTTGTTTGTTTTTCTTTTGAAATTCCAAAATGTGAACCATTTTACTTAATATATATATATATATATATATATATATATATATATATATATATATATATATATGTCAGGTCATGTCATATGCTACTGGTACCATGTAACCCAGTACTACCTGCCTCATGGTCGTCTCACCGTCGACTAAACTGGTTCCTCCACCTGACTTGTTTGGTGAGGAGGGTTGCTAGATTAAAAACAAAACCTTCCAAGGGGCGAATGAACCCTTTTCGGGGTCAACGGCCAACTAGCACCGTGTGTGTTTTTTTGTATTGGGGTGAAAAGGGCTCCCGTAATCCGTGGTGAAGGCAACCTTTCTAGGAGAAGCAAATCTCTGATTAAAAAAAACATAAAACGAGAGACCAGTATCCGCATTAAGCTGGTCTTCAGTTTAACTTGTTGCTGGCTATCTTGCTCTTGCTTGTTGCTGGATCTCAACATTTTGAACTGAGAGAGAGACTTAACTGTCGTACAAAGCTAAGACCCTGTAACATCATCTGTGTACAGATACTCCCTCAGGCATTTTTCTATTAAAATGGTACAGTGGTCCGATGGAAGTCATTTTTGGGCTCATGGACTTTAAGTGTCTGAGAAAGTGGCACTCGTCTGACAAGACATTGCAATCATCATCATATATATATATATATATATATATATATATATATATATATATATATGAAAATTTGTGACAGTAAAAATAAAACAATTTCTATAAGAAACTCTAAGTAGGAGAGCTCAATGCGTATCGGAGCAAGATTATTAAAAGAATACTAAAAACCCCCAAATTAGCAAATTTTGATTACTCCAACCCTATATATATATATATATATATATATATATATATATATATATATATATATATATATATATAAGTTACAAAAAAGACAAAACACACACACACACACACACACACACACACACACACACACACACACACACAATAAGCCAGATCTTATTAGTGTTGGGATTTTTTATCCGAATCGGAAACGGGAATCAGAAAAATCGAAACTTTTTGGGATAACGGAATACGTATCGGAATCAGAAAAAAAAAAAAAATGAGCCTATTTTCCGATGTCAAAAACGATTCATTCAATTTCTTTTTTTTAATTTTGATTTTAATTTCTTTTCATTGCTGGGAATAATAAAATAATAATATTCATTTATTTATTCATTTATCATTCCAGTAAAACTAAAATCTACAGATCACCCCCCCACAATACAGTTTTTATGTTTGAGAAAATATATGAACATTTAACATGTGTCCTTGCGGTAATCGAGACAAAATAGCACTTTTATTTTCAAATATTACAAGATTTATAAAGAATCGCGACCGGAATCATAAATTGTATCGGAATCATGTACAGAATAGGTAGTTCTATCGGAATCCGGAAAAATATTGGAAAATAAATAAACAGATGCAGTTCTATGAGATATACATCATAGAATAGGGAAGCATACCCTTTAACTGGTTAGTCATTGGAAAACCTGCAATATGAAGATTCTTATATTTCCTGAAAATATTTCTCGTAATTATTAAAGGAAATGTTGGCATTCCTTTTTGTCTTTAGTTCACTACAGTTTGGAGGTTTTCTCTAGAGTTTCCACCATTTTTTTCTCTAGGGTTTCCGCCATTGCCTCAGATATGTGTTCATTCCTTTTTTCCTCGTGCATGTTATAGAGCCAGGTGTCGTCAGCAAATGTACAAATCTCAAATTAATCATAACTATTGGAATAATAAAGATCCAAAATACGACCCCTAAGGTATATCCACATTTATATCATGTTATTTTGACTATCGAGGAAACCCGGATTCTTCTCTGATTTAAAAAGGATTTAATTATGTAAACTATTCTTTCAGTAATACCATATGATCTCATTTACATGAGAAGACCATCATGCCATAATCCCTCAAAAACTTTGGATATATTTAAGGCTACTGCCCTAGCCTCTCCTGCCTTATCCTAACTTCTTCACGGGAACTGGTTCTTAACAGTTACAAATCAGACTTCTTCACGTGAATAAAAACTTAATTACATCGTCCGAAGAAGGCTTGTAGTCCGGACTGACCACTTGTCTGAAACATTAGCAGGTTCAGTGTAGCGACTCTGTAATATTTGTCTATATAAATAAAAATATTATATTTTGCTCTTTTTTTATTGAACACTCTTAATAATCTCGTTTTAATTCACGAGTTTATATATATATATATATATATATATATATATATATATATATATATTCTGAAACCGTCCAATCACTTAATCGGAAGTTTTTGTTGATTATACCAGACATATATCTATCTCGTATATATATATATATATATATATATATATATATATATATATATATATATATATATATATGGAGAGAGAGAGAGAGAGAGAGAGAGAGAGAGAGAGAGAGAGTGAGTTTGTGGTTGTGAGTGAGAGAGATGGGGGTGTAGATAAATACTTAGAATAAAAAAGCATATATTGTATATTTCTTTTAGTTCGAAGTTAAAATATATAAAATGTTCAGAATTTAATTTAATCTGATATTTGAGTATATTTTGTTGGTGATGAACTGGTTCGTTTTTCATATTTGAGATATTTTCAATTTCATGTGATTTAATTTTCGAACCGTTTATTAATTTCTTTTTTAACAATTTATTAATATTTTTTTTAACAATTTATTCACAATATAAAAGCAACAAATAAAGTACATTTGAATATATCGATGTTTTGAATCTAAAAAAATTGTACACAAGCAAAATATCAAAACCAATCATTTTCGAGCATTAAAAAATCGGAGTGGTATGGCTGTGTTTGTTTCTATCGCTATATATAACATACAACAGATATCTGCCTGTCCATTCACTATTTTTTTTACCAATTTGACTCTACCGTTCTAGTAGATTACTCACACTGGAGTGAAGCCACTTTCCGCATCTACCACTAGTTAATCGCTCCTATACAAAAAAAGAGTCGCTAACCTCATAGGTCGCGTACTAACTACCAAGACTACAACCTTTGTTCTATCAATGAAATGTGGTATCTCTGTGGATATTTTACAAGTATTTTAATATGCGCTTATGAGCTCAAATCTATTTTACCACTACAAGATACCTCCGACAAACTTGACAAGTAGTAAAACCCCATCTCTATACTGTAGAGATCCATAGGTGTATACTTTACTTTGGAATTCCTTTCAGGGTGCCTGCTTCCCTGACTTTACTGACGTGCAGAAGTTCAAGTGTAATTTGGCTAACGCACTGTATAGTACTACTGCAAATTTGGTCCGAAATTGTATTACCTAATGACTTTTTAGTACTATGCCTTGGGGTATAGGGGGCTTTTATACCCTGGTTCCTTACTTCAGCAAGCTAAACCATGTGAAATGAGCCGCTGCCTTGTTGTTAGCTGTTGGCTCAGTAAAGGCAAGGGGAAACAACTCCTATAGAAAATTTGAAGTGTAGCCCCGCAGGTAGATTAATGTGACACTTCTCACTGTCTCTGGCAGCTACTGCGGTTGAGCTAGTCCCAGACGTACTGGTCTCACCATTCCTCCATAGTACATCAGTGAGATCAGAGGGGTGGTAATTGATGCTTGGATTACTCAATTCCTCCATACTAATGCCCAGACTTCAACTACACATCGTATAACCAATCAGAGGAATGTCAGTTACCGGTTATAAGCCGAAAACTAGATTGGCGTACAACTAGACGCCAGGGACTATTCCCGACGGTGGGAGGTCTTATTCAACCCCATCGGACATCTACCGCCCCTTTCAAGCTGAGTAGCTTTCAGCAAGTAAGTTGCTGTTCCTCCACTAGCCATCCGCCTACAATCAAAAAGAACCATAAAAGAAACCAACACTCAATATCGGGTGTTGGAATGTCTACACAATGTTGCCCGGCTTAACAAACTCCATCTGTGACATGCGAAAAACTACTGTCATCAATAAAGAACTACTACGACCACAGAAAGACATTGCTGCTAGACTCTACCTTCTTTTGACAAGGGAAGAAAGAAGATGAAACAAGAGAGCACGGTGTTGGCTTCGCAGTCAAAAACTCTCTCCTCAACAAGCTCCAGTCAGGGCAAAACGCCACTGCCCGCATAATGTCACTATATATGTCAACAACAGATTACACCAAGAATGTATTCTACCGCGAACTTGATGCTTACATTCAAAATTTCAAGAATCATGAAATCCTGATAGTTATATGTGATTTCAATGCTCAAGTTGGGAATGACAACGAAGCTTGGCTCATCTGCCTAGGAAACTTTGGAGTAGGAAAGTGCAATAAAATGGATAAGCATTACTAGAATTCTGATCAATGCACGACCTTTGTGTAACGAACACTTTCTTTTATGGGAGGAAAAAGGGTAGCCAAAACATTTACTGGTACGATGCGAACTTTGAATTTATTGAACTACTTTTATTATTATCACTATTTTATTGTTATTATTATCATTATCATAATCACCATCATTATTATTACCATTATTACAGTTATTACTATCATTATCTATTTTATTATTGCTATTCATTTTTATTAGAATTATTGTTATCACTATTATTATTGTTATTATTATTACTATTTTAACCATTATCCAATTTAATTTAAACTAGTTATACAAACTTAAAACAAAAACAAATTTTCCTTGAAAATTGCATAACTTCATGCAGAAAATATAAGGCCACATCTAGCTTTTGCGATGTATTCAATTGATATAGTTGCCTCTCTATCCTTCATCAGTTCTCTTCTTTACTATATGCCATCCTACTATCCTTCATCAATTCTCTTCTTTACTATATGCCATCCTACTATCTCTTATTCAGTCCAAGAGAAGGGTTCTTCAAGAATACAAGGATAACTCTAGTAAAGACTCTATTAACCTTTCGAACATCTTGCAACAAGGTAAAGTCAACAATACACGACTGTTTAAATGAGTACTGGAACAGACTATGCAATACCCTCCAACAAGCTGCAAATACTGGAAACACCAATGCAATGTATGACGGCATAAAGAAACAATCAGTTCAAACGCTGTAAAAACTGCTCCTCTGAAGTCCAAGAGAGAAATACTTCTTACAATAATTACAAGGGTATCTCACTACTGAGCATCGTTGGCAAACTGTTTGCCCGCATCATTCTGATGAGACTGTAAGTTCTTGCTGAGAGAATATACCATGAACCACAGTGTGGCTTTCACCCCCAACGTTCCACCGTTGACATGATCTTCTCACTACGCCAACATCAGTAGAAATGCAGAGAACAAAATCGGCCATTGCACCTTGCCTTCATTGACCTTACTAAGGCATTCGACCTAGTCAGTACATATTGGCTATTAAAGATGCTGCCTCTCATTGGCTGTTTTTCCAAACACCTTAGCCTTACAGAGTCATTTCATAACGGTATGATAAGTGCAATTTGACGGAAACACCTCTGCTGAGTGTGATGTAAAAGCGGTGTCAAGATGGGATGTGTGCTTTTCTTTGCCCTTCTCCTAAGACATGCTTTCAGTTCGTCAGAAGATTACCTTCCCTCCAGATCAAATGGCCGCCTCTAAACATCAACCGCCTCCGGCCCAGGACCATATTCCAACAAGTTATCATCAGGGACATACTGTTTACTGATTCAGCCTCATCATCAGTCTGAAGAAAACCCAGGTTATGAGCCAAGGAACCTCATCATCTCCCATCATCACTATGAATGGGCAGTACCTAGACGTAGTGTGACCCATAGCCAAAGGGAGAGCGAAAATGGCGACATTAAAGGACGAAAACGGCACCCTTAAAGGGAGGAATTGGTACCGGATTGAGGCTTATGTGTGACAACAGCGGATAACCTGACAAGAATTAATATATTAAATACAAATTATTACCCGTCGTCACCCGTCAACTGATAAAATTCGAAATATCGAGAGACTTTGAAAAGAATTATCAAAAACTTAAAAGAAATTGTAATATTTTTTAGACTGAATAATTGTGAAGCTGGTTTTTGTCTTTTGCCGCCTGAGTGGCGACTACTTGAGTTATTAACTTTTCAGCGAAGGACCTGCGTTATGGAAGGACGGAATATCAACCGTCCATGCAAGAAGGAATGAGATAACCCCCAACTTCAATTAAAGACTGACCGTATGTGACTAAAGGGACGACCACATTTGGAGTCCTATAATCCATCAATTCCAATATCTCGGGTCTACAGACTTAAACAATCTATCAGTTGATGTAGAACTCAACAAGCGCATCGGAAAGGCATCCATCACTCTTGCAAAATTGACAATCTGAGTGACGGAAATGTACATCTCAGCATCTTTCCATAAAAGTAATCTGGTCCCCCCTCGCCAATCTTTCACGAAAAACACCCGTCTAGCTGAATCCACTGTGAAAAATTTTCCCCACTCTATATCTGTGCCTAAATCAAAACGTGGATTCATGAACAAAGCTTCTTTCTTAGGACTGCACGCCTGTGGAACTCTGTTCCGCCTGCCTGCTTCCCACCTGACTACAACTTGGATGTCTTCAAGTCCAACGTTAACAAATTCCTAATGAACCGCCCCCTTAAGTAAACACTTCATCAAATCTCCACACTAACGTAATGTACTTGCAATGACTCTTATCCCTGAGTGGCTTCCGGGCCTTTGTAAGTGGTAATCACTGTGTAAAAAAAAGCGTTTACATGGCCTTTGTCATCAGCTATCTTCTGTATGACAGCGAAGCATGGGCAACCTACGGCCACCAAGAACGGAAACTGAACACATTTCACTGCGGAGAATTCTTATAATTTCTTTGAAAGACAAAGTTACAAACAATGCTGTGCTCGCAAGGGTTAATATCCTATCTATGTTCACCGTCTTTCGCTAAAGACGCCTACGCTGGATAGGTTATGTGCACCGCGTGGACAAAGGAAGAATCACAAAAGACATTCTCTACGGTGAACTCACCACTCTCAAAAGGAAAATTGGTCGCCATAACCTCCGTTATGTCGACGTGTTCAAATGCGATATGAAACATGTGATATTGACCCCACCAGCTAGGAGCCCAGCGCCTTAGTTCGCAACTTCTGGAGATAAACGGTAACCAAAGCCTGACCACTAGCGAAAGGTCCATCGCAGAACGGGCGGAGACCAAAAGACTATCCAGGAAGGCCAGTCAACAAAATTCAACAGACCACCAATACGATGCACCGACTTATACTTGCGATGTTTGCAACCGACAATGCAGATAAAAAATAAGCTTATTCAGCCACAGAAAACGCTATTCAATCACTTCTACAGGCGCAACTACATAGGCTTCTTGACTGACGGATGCTGTGTCTTGGGGTAGAAATAACTGACAGAGTTATGAATTTCATTAGAATGATTACATTTAAATTAGTTACTTATGCAGTCGTAAGGACTGTGATATCGTCGTAGGAATCATCTTGATGGTTTACAGACAACGCTGGAATATTTTCAACGAAAGCATTATGATTATTTGTCGCGTGAACTCTGACTAATTTTTTCAATGAAAATCAAAGAAAATCGTGTATGAGAATAAAAATTAATAAGGATCCATGAATCGATATGTGCACTTGCCCCGAAATGTTGGATCTTTATTGTTTCTGATTTTTGTAAAAGACTTTCCTGATGAAATTGTGTCCGAGATGGATATCTGCCACGACATATTGGCAAAAACGAACGCACACATGTTCAAGTCAATTGCTGAATACTTAGATAAATACTTTCAGTCTGTAGTAGAACGAGGACGTTAATTGATGGTAACATTCAATGCTACTAAAACACAGTCTCTTTTCATTTAATAATTATAAGAAATTAACCATTGATTGCAGTAGCTAAGAAGCCCTTCCTAAGTTTCTCTCATTCAACCTTACTATCTAACATGAATTAGAATAAATGCGCAGAATGGAATGTTAAGGCTACTACAAAGAGTAAGATATTCTTTTACCGTGTTAGAAAACTTTTCACACCTACCAGGATCCTATATAGCTACAAAGCAACCATTCACCTATGCACAGATTATTCTTGTTATGTCTGGCCAGGTGCGTTGACCACTAGTCTCTCCCTCTTAGACGGGGTACAAAAACGCATTTTATTTAATAAAAAATAATAAAAAGTAAACTCCAGTTTCTACTTTAATGTTGCATCCTCATCGTTGTTTTACAAGTACTTCAATGGAATCTGCTCAGATTAACCTGTAACAGTGTTTCCTTTTCAGCCTAAATACCCCTGACGAACACAACCATTAGCAAAATCCCTCTACCTCACTGAATTTTCAAGATTCCGCATCTTCCTTGAAGTCTACACTTGGCCTAATAATACTGTAATATTTTAAACGTTAAACAAAAAGTTCGTATATCGTCGTTTCGCAAACGCATATTCTTGAACATGAGAGATATCGGCTGTGAGGGATCAATCTAATAAAATATCTTTTATACATACGTGCGCGGTTTCTAGTCTTCATTCTCCAATCGTCGCTCTTCCACGTGCGGGAAATGATCTCCCTGCGGTTGCTGATCCATTTAATACTCATGCACGAAAACACAATAGAAACTTGCTGCGGTTTGAAGGATTTTATTAGGGAAAGAGTTTATTCACAGTGGAAAGATTATTTGACTCAAGTGATTTCTTTCCTACTTGAGAATTGAGAAACGCAGATGAGTAGATTCATGAAACATTTTCAGACGTATATCGCCTGACTGGCTTCCCGATTCAGACTGATTTATACAAATTCTTTTGTTTCTCTCGTCGAAAGCATGACGCCATCAACTCATATATTTCGATACCTGCATTTCTAGTGCGTTTTGTGTAAGGAACTAACCTTTGATTTCACCTCGCCTCTATGAGTCTATTTCCGTTTGTCTCCAGGTTAACCTGACATGTACGAATGTGACCATCACAAAAATTCATACTAGTTAACATAATCTGGCGTAGAGTCTCAATAAATTACACTATTTTCAATTTGTTTGCTATCTGAAAAAAGATCTTCGTTAAACAAAGTTTTCAAACGTTGATGAACAAAAGATCACTGTTAGAAAAAATGTTTATGCAGAAGGAACATAGTAGAAACAAACCAACATTTTTCTGAACGAAATATGAATCATGCAAGTGGAATCTAATATAGTCGATTAATTACATATTTTACCAGATATTATCCATTGGTTATGATATTGTTCCAATATATCGCTGGGATTTCAAAAGTTAAAAATAGGTGCCTCAGCTAGAATCGAAACCAAAACATATAGCGTTCCAGCATTATTCGATCATTTCCGTTAGCAACTATTTTAACCATGTAAAGACCCATAAAGAAACCAAAACAAACAAAAAAAACAAAAAACAAAAAAACAACTATTTTAACCATGTAAAGACGCATAAAGAAACCAAAACAAACAAAAAAAACCAAAAAACAAAAAAAACAACTATTTTAACCATGTAAAGACGCATAAAGAAACCAAAACAAACAAAAAAAACAAAAAACAAAAAAAACAACTATTTTAACCATGTAAAGACCCATAAAGAAACCAAAACAAACAAAAAAAAAACAAAAAACAAAAAAACAACTATTTTAACCATGTAAAGACCCATAAAGAAACCAAAACAAACAAAAAAAAAAAAACAAAAAAAACAACTATTTTAACCATGTAAAGACCCATAAAGAAACCAAAACAAACAAAAAAAAAAAAACAAAAAACAAAAAAAACAAACTATTTTAACCATGTAAAGACCCATAAAGAAACCAAAACAAACAAAAAAACAAAAAACAAAAAAACAACTATTTTAACCATGTAAAGACCCATAAAGAAACCAAAACAAACAAAAAAAAACCAAAAGACAAAAAAACAACCAACTATTTTAACCATGTAAAGACCCATAAAGAAACCAAAACAAACAAACAAAAACAAAAAACAAAAAAACAACTATTTTAACCATGTAAAGACCCATAAAGAAACCAAAAAAAACACAAAAAAACAACAACAACAACAAGAACAACAAAAAACAGACAGTCTCACATTGTGAGTTATATAAATGCGATTTACGAGTTATTTTTCTAGTCTTTGTTAAGTAAATTATTTTCGTTTAAGAGAGAATTTTGTTCACCAAATATTCACAGAATGAAAAATATTATGTTTCACAGATTTGGTCATTTCAACTCATAAAATCTTACAAGTGTTTCTCATTGCTCTGACTCCAACCCAAAATAGATTTAATATATTTAAAAATCCTTTTTCATTACAAACAATGCCTATTGGGAAGCTTAGTTTTGGAACGACACTTGTATAACAAAATGCGCTCTGGACACCCATGCAAAGCCATCGTTCATCGCTGGAAAAATGCATTGAGAAAAGTGGTTACTATATAAATAATAAATGCTGTAACACAAAAGGTCACTCATTTTAATGGTACCACGCCCACATTCGTAGCTCTTCCACTTTTTGAGTTAAACATAGGATGGTTTATTTTAGAACTACTATCGTGCATGAGAAATATCTATATATTAATATCTATATATCAATACGGTAATTCGCTTCAACCGTTATAATCCTGACATCCCTTAAAAGGAAGGTGGAACATTCCAAATGGTTAATATAATAAATAAAAAAAAATTTGGTGTCGCTGTTTAGGAAACATTATTACCTAGTTAATTGTCATGTTGCAATAAGTAAAATCGTATGATGCTTTTTTAAATTTACTCATTTCAGGTGAACACATTATTACGTACTTACATGTGATGTAGAAATATGTATTTTTGCTTTTTGGAGCAAAAAATAATTACCTACTTAAGTGTCATGTCGAAATAATTATAATCCTATAGTGCGTTTGTTGTTTAGGAATGTTTTAAATCTCAGTATTTCAGGTTAAAACATTATTACCTAGTTATATATCATGTAGAAATTAGTACAAATTCCAACGCATCTCAGGTGCAAATATTATTACCTACTTAAGTACCACGTCGCAATAATTATAATTATATAGTGCTTTTGTTGTTTAGGAATCTTTTAAATACCCGCATTTTAAGTGAAAACATTGTTACCCACTTACACTTCCGAAATATTTACAATCATAGGGTGCTTTTGTTGATTAAGGATCTTTCAAACCTACGCATTTCAGGTGAAAACATTATTACTTACTCACATGTGTTACCCTAAACGGTTCTGTCCCGTTTATTATTTATTTACTTCTTCTACTTATTAAACGTTCCTGTGGCTATTCTTTTTTACGATTGCTTTTACTTTCACGGGTACTTTTAAGAGTCTGTGTTCTTACATATACGGACGTGTGTATGTATGCTCTCATCCTACATAGTTTCTTGCCTTGGAAGGTCTCGATGTTTATATGCAAATAACATCATGCATACATACCTGCTTGCCTTGGCCAGGGGATGATGCCTTCTTGTACGCTGGTCTCCATCTCATTGAGAAGTGGTCACTGCAGACAGATGCATCGATAACAACAAGATGGACTTGAAGCTTCAATTGTTTTATTAAAGGCATGCCTATATCTGGACCCTGATTGTCGAGGAGGGACCCAAATTCCGTCCGCTTCATCTGCTGCATGACCCCATGTGGTCGTCAACCGTAAGCCTACGACCACAATTCAGTGTCACAATTTTTATCTATATGCATATTAGAACTTAAAACATCTATATGCATATTAGAGCTTTGAAAGTGTATATGTGTTAAGCAGTTTGGATCTTTGTAAGATTATGAGGGTAAGATAGAGAAGAGAGAGGAGGCATCTATACAGTTCTGTGATGTTTCTGATAACATAGCGACTGCGAGCGAGGGTGATCAGCTCTTTTAACACAGAAGCGGTCAGTCATTACTTATGATCGAGAGGCACATTACTTAGGATGGGTTATACAAAGTTCATTAATAACGATGATTTCACATTACCTTCAATTTGGTAGAAAGATGACACAAAGACGGCAGTTACAAAAATATGAGATGTTCTTTTATTCCATTTGACGGGTCGAAATGATGATGACATCTAGGAATTCAAAGTTGTTTCTACGTGTTTAATGTTCTAACCCTTCGCTTCTAATTGGAACCCTCCTCATGTCTGCTCTGTCTCCGTCCGACTAGACTCTGGACTCTGTCTTTCTCTGTCCGACTCCCCTCTCTTCGACTGAACTAGCTTCTATATTGAGAATTTATTTCTGCCATGACGTCATACGTGTGTCTGTAAACGTGATCGACCCACGTGGTCTAAACATGCGTGGTTCGACACATGTTTCCCAACACTTTCTGCAGACAAAGAATTCTCACTAACCTACTTTTCGACCTAAATTATTTTTCAATGTTTTTAAATTGCGTTTGTTCGTTCTTCTCTAGCTGACCTTATTTTAATTCAGTTTTCATAAAAAGAATTGAACGATCAAAATTCCTTTTACAACAACATATCTAAACTATTTTATGTGAAACTGAACAATGCGAAATTCCATTTCTGAACCTTGCTTACAAAGTTCAAATCTCGGTCTATCCTAATCTCATTTTCACTTATCTAATGTTTTTCTTACAAGAAAAGGGAGTGATTTTTCTTGTAACATATGCATATTAGAGCTTTAAAAATCTATGTGCCGTATTAGAGCTTTAAAAATAACGTTGCTACAGTATAAATGTATATTTGCACATGCGTAGAAGATCACTGACGTCGACTTACGCCTACCAAGTTTAAATATTTTCAATTGTGGCAAATTAGCAGCTATTTTTTCGGTTCAGATTCCCATCATATCAGGCTTTAAAACCTGGCATAGTAGTTTGGTAAAGATCGTTCCAAGCACACAGAGTCAATGTCACTTTATATATTTATATATGGATACATATTTCTGCTGCTGTTAATATCTTTTAATTGCTAATTTCTCTAATTTTGAAATTATTTGTCCTTTATTTCAGAATGTATTTTAATTGCTTCATACCTTTTTGATACTTTTAGAAATTTTTGTTAGTTTCCTATTTCAAACCTAAAACACATTCTTTTAAACAAAATATAGTGGACATTCATTCAACTAAAAATATATGATATTGGGCCATTCATTACATCCTACTATTATTGAGAAAAATATGGAAATTCTGCTATCCGTAGGAACAACAGAAATTTGTGTTTATTGAATTCTTTAAATGATGGCTATTTCACTTCCGCATTAAATGACTCCCAAATGCTTTTAATTAAGAATCAAACATTTTATCTTTGTATACTTATTTCTCTAAGAAACAAAGCGTTATTTTTTTGTCTCAAACAGAAATAAATTACTTACGATTAAATGTAATGTTAAAAACTTTTCCCAGGTGGATCATTCGTAATTGTATATAGTTGTGTTACCTGAAAACCTGAAATCGAGAATATATTTAGTTGAAGGATTGGGGGATCATAATTGTATTTCATTTCAAACGGTAAAGTCCATATAAATATCCGAACGTTATTTCGGTAAAAAGGGATGTTCTGAATGCGTTCCAACGTGTGAATTATAGAATTTCTACACAAAAGTTGATGGAAATGAACACATTTTTAAGTTTCTTCGTCACGCAATATAACCGGCATTTTTTTTTTCAGCTAACATTCTATCAAGTTTTGCTTTTTATCCGTAAAATGTCACGTGTAGAAAGTAATACATTTCAAAGCACATTTGAGGCTTTGGAAAAAGGAAATTCATTTTCTATTTTTATGTTGAAATAAAAATAGAACATTATTCCTGGAATATTTAGCACGAATCTATTAGCGTGAATCTGTGAGTTACCAAATGACAAGATTAGAATAAGAAACATCTGGTTTCATCTCGTAGATTTTATGAAGTTTTTCTGGTTGGATTTTATGAAGTTTATGACGTAGATTTTATTATATTTGTGGCGTAGAGTTCATTATGTAAGTAGCGTAAATTTCATGTGGTTCACAGAGTATATTTTTATAGGTGTGATTTACAAACTTTATGAGGCTTTCGCGGATATATATTATATTGTTCAGAAAATTGATATAATGATATTCATAAAGAAGATGTTATTGAGTTCATTGTGTAGAATTTATTTGGTCCACGTGGTATTTTTATAAAATTCACCCAGGTTATTATTATGAGGGTTTCAGGATAAAACTAATTTAAAATTGTACATTTACACAAAAATCATCTATGTACTCTTATGCTAAATTTTCGTCAACAATTCGCCCCCATATTTAGGATGCAATATATATATATATATATATATATATATATATATATATATATATATATAGTAAGGTATGAAAATATATATGACAATTAAGCTACACAGATTATTCCGAGTTTCATTATCGTGAGAATTCGTCAGGTTTATGCGGAAAATTGTGGTTAACACGCGTTTATATACGCACATGCTATTGTGTTTTAGTTAAAATTAATTAAAATTAATGTACAAAATAAAACTATATACAACTTAGATGTAACATCATTATGCACTAATTCTGCTAAGAAATCAACATTAACTTATTGTTTCCTCCCAACAATCTTATAAAAATTATCAGACTCATCACTGAGATAACTTATTCAATAATAAGTTCTACAAAAAAAATTCTATCTCGCTATGGGTAATCTTCTTAATGAAGTACGAGCCTGTATATTTCTAGAATTCCTAGAATCTGGCCCTTTGAAGTTGAGATTTCTTCTAAACACAGAATACTCTAAATATATTAACGATATTTTAATCTTTCTTCCAAAAAACACACAATAAGAATATTACAAAAATTAGACACAGATAAATTTTACCTATAAAACAGAAAATCACTCATTACCATTTCTAGAATACTCATAATAAAATCCAACAACTATCTTTGCTTTAAAAGTTCATCGCAAAAAATAATTACATACATTTCTCATCACACTATAATAACAAAATAAAAACAATTTCCTCCTCTGAATTTGTAGTACAGAATATATTGACAAAGAATACAAATGCATCACAAAATATTTAAAAGGACATTGCAATACTCCACATATTTTATGTTAAATGCTAAGAACAAAGGTATTTTCCAAAAATAATAAGCAAACGTCAGATACATCAGACACTTCTCTAATGAACCTTAATCTTTAACAACAAAAGTCCCCCCCTAAAAAAGCCTATCTAATACAGGTATATATACTACCTCATGCCATAATTGTCATCAAATATACGTTGGTGAAACTCGACGGAGACTAAAAGAAGGCTTAGTGAACATGAGATATAAAAAATGAGATATTGCTTAACAGTATTATCTCATTTATTGCAGCATTATAATACTTTAAACATTATAATACTTTAAACATTATAATACTTTAAACATTATAATACTTTAAACATTATAATACTTTAAACAGTTATTTACTTTTTTAATAAATCTCGCTGAAAACTTCTTGAATCAGCATTTATTATAAACCTAAATGCAATTAAACAGCACACTGGCTTCTACAATTTATCTCCTTTAATCAATAAACTTACATTTAAAGAACTAACTTATATTATACACCGATACTGAAAGATACTTAAAAGCATAGTTTATATCATTAATTGAATCTATGAGAATTTATTTTCCCTTTCGTTGGCTTAAGGATACGAAGTCTCCGTTTTAGAATTAAATATAACACCCTAATATAATTTTGAATCATACTTACACATTTTATCCTATTCTTAATAATTAACAATTTTTAACCATATTTAACCTCTCTTTTAAATCAAACAGTTACAAATTTAAATGCCTCCACTTTGTACTTACCCCCACTCTTTTCTACTTACAATGGGAGAAGAAGCATGGTAAATTCTGTTTAAATTCTTTTAGGGGGTGTAACTTTTTAATATATATATATATATATATATATATATATATATATATATATATATATATATACACGCAGTTTTTTTGTTGTTGATTTTTTAAACGATATTGAGGTTAGCGTCTTCGGGTTAGGGTTGAAGATCGGATGTTTTTGTTTAGAAATTGCTCCAAAATATAAAAAAAAATGGCAATTTCTAAACAAAAACATCCGATCTTCAAGTCGAGGACGCTAACCTCAATATCGTTTAAAAATCATCTATGAGAAAGAAAACTATGATGTTAATCCTGTGAAACCTCATACCTCTTGGCACTAAATAAACGGAGAAAAGTTTCTTTAGTCCTAGTCGACAATCTTCCTAGAGCTGGTGACTCGAACAAATTATCGGTTTGCAAATCTAAACTGCTTTAGGGGTAGATAGACTCTACCTATCGCCTGGATTTCACACGTTCTTTGTCTATTTGCTAGACGCAGAGGTGGAATCACTGAGACTCGACAGAGACACTCAGTCCTTAGCCTTGTTTCCTTACTAGGATAATGAACGCCGTTTTCCGCACCTGCATTATTCACATCTGCTAAATCTGTGTAGCTTGGGGGTTCTTGATGGCTACATATACCAGCCCGATTAGATGAGGCCGCTCTTGTCTGAAAGTTTTGAGCCTACCGGAATGAAAGTTTGTTTCCAAATGACAGTACAGGAGCTCTAACTCTTCGGTAGCGCTTAAAACGGCTGCTCCATCATCAGTTGTATAATATCAGGATCATTGTAGTGCTATGTCGCGCACGCAAAGGGATCCTGAACTTTCCCGAAGACACAATTCTGTGGATGGAGAGTCGACTAATGATCTAAACTGAAACTTTTAAATAAAATTTCAGTTAAAACAAAACAAATTCGCCTCCTCCATTAAAGATTGCATTCACAAATATCCACGAAAGAATAATTTCTCCTAACAAACTTAACGGATAGCTTAGCGATAAGTGAAATTAATCTACTCTCCTCCATCCCTACTTTTACATGCCTGGTTTTCGAATAGAAACAGTAGACATATGCATGAAATTAAAGTCTATATTCCAAACACCCTCCCCTTGATTAGCAGAGGGGCAGCACTTTCCTTATATACAACTGCTCAAGTACATGCATTTAGTGACTTTAATGATCACCACAGTAATAGACTAGCTTGCTACAGTTGCACAAACGTAGCTAGTAGCATCACGAATATCTTTTCTATATCCCGTTCCCTATCACAGACAGTTGCATACTCAACCCGTCTCCCAGATCGACAGGATCAGCAAGTCTCATTTTTAGATCTATTTCTAACCACATTTAATGAGGATTGTGTTACAAATACCCATGCCGATCACGTTGTGATAATGGTAGACATCACACTAAACTCTCGATCCCACGTTGAAGAGCTATTACTCAAAACTATAAAGCCATCATGGATCACACCTGATACGCTCCATGAAGTAGAATTTTTTTTCTTCTGGAACAGCGTGCAAATAAGGCTACTTAATGGTTCAAAGCAACAATTGAAGCACATGTTCCAACACGGAAATTATTTAGCACAGCACACTGCTCAAATTATTCACCTTGAATTGTGCAGGCTGTAACCCGTAGACTTATCCGATATAAATCCAATACAAATAGGCAAATGTTTGAAAAAATAATTGAAAGAGAGAGTAGCCGCAGTTTAGAGAAGGTATTTAGAAGTTATCGAAAAACGTCGCAGAAATTAGGAGCTCGCGATTTCTGGAAAATGTCTAACAGTTTAGTAAATAATGTGCAATCAACAATTCGCTTGAAATTTTCTGCAAAGCAACTGAAAATCTTTCTCTAACTCCACTTAAAACAAACAAAACATCCCCATCCCAAATATTCCATTGTGTACAGAAGCCACAATCAATGATCTGAAAATCACCCGTTCCCTCGTTCGTGATGCCATAAAAAACATGAAAGCACGTGAGCTCGATTTTATCTTTGCTATATTATTAAAATAACGCTGCTCTAAGGTTACTCCGGGTTTTACCAAACTCTTTTACAAATTCCTTACCGAATCTTTCTTTCCTGACTGCTGGAAAATTGCTTCTGTCGTACCAGTTTTCAAGAAGTCTAGCGAAAGAACTGCCCCAGTAATCTATCTCCCTATTAACCTCCTCCCTTATTCTGTCAAGATCTTTGAGTCTCTAATCAATCAAACACTAGTTCGCCACTTCATAGATAATAAACTACTTTTTTACTGATAGTATGGATTTAGGCAAGCTTTTTCTACTGCAGATATCCTAATTGTAATTTCCGAACGTAGGTCAGTGGTCTGAGATATATCTAAGCTCTTTCTCAGATTTTGGTACGAACGTCTTCTCATAAAATAAAAAGGTATTGTATTACCAGACATATACTTAACATAATCAAATATCTCTAGATAAGAGAAGAATCCAGGTTTTCTTGATAGTTGTACATCAAAACAACAAGATATAAATGCAGGTGTGCCATGGGGATCAATCTCGGACTTTTATTATTCTTGATATTCAAAAACGAACTCACTGATAAAATTGTCTCCGAAATTGGGATATTTGCTGGTTACATTACGCTCTATAATAGACACGAGGAAGAAACACATGAGGGAAATTGCTAAAACCGTAGAAGAAGACTCTAGACTGGAGTGGAATGGAGTCCAAACTAGCTGGTAATATTAAATGCTGCCAAGACCAAGGTTATTTCTTTTAATAATTACAAGAAACCTTCTCAACCACCGATTGTCATGGCTAATAGTACACTACCTGAAAGTACTTTCATCGGGCTCCTAGGCTTAGCATTCACAGACAACATGAATTGAAACAAATGCATTGAAACAAATGCATTGATGCTAGTGCAATGAAGGTGGGCTCCCACTAACATGCTAGAAAGTTACTCATACCTGAGAGTATCGTATATCTCTTCAAACCATTATTCGCTCATGCATGGAACATTGTTGCTACATCTAGGTTGGCGTATCTTCTACTAGCTCCTCGCTTTTTGATAGGGTTCAGAAAAGAGTGTCCAACTTAATAGGTCATGCACTGTCAGCTAAACGCCAACCTCTGTCCCAACGCCGTAATGTGGCGTCCCTGTCTGTTTTAAAAGTATTTTGATGAAAAGTACTCAGGCGAACTCGAAGCACTAGTAAACCATCGACGTAAATACTCTCGACGTAAATACTTTTTTTTTTTTTTTTTTTACACAGTGATCACCACTTATCAAGGCCCGGAAGCCACTCAGGGATAAGGGTTATTGTAAGTACATCACGTTAGTGAGGAGATTTTATGAAGTGTTTAATTAGGGGGGGCGGTTCATTAGGAATTTGTTAACATTAGACTTGAAGACATCCAAGTTGTAGTCCGGAGGGAAGCAGGCAGACGGAACAGAGTTCCACAGGCGTGCAGTTCTAAGAAAGAAGCTTTGCTCATGAAATCCGCGTTTTGATTTAGGCACAGATATAGAGTGGGGGAAATTTTTCACAGTGGATTCAGCTAGACGGGTGTTTTTCGTGAAAGATTGGCGAGGGGGGACCAGGGATTGGAGTTCAGACGAGCACCTGCCATGAAAATAACGATAAAACAAGGATAGGCTCGCAACGTCTCTTCTGTGGGAGAGGGGTTGCAAGGTAGAGAAAAGGGCATCCCCCACTAAACCACGAAGTCTATTTTGTACTCTGTCAAGGCATGATAGGCTGTTTTTGGCAGCTCCTGCCCAGATATGGCAACAGTACTCCATCCTTGGCCGTACTTGGCTTTTATAGAGATAGAGAATTGCATCAGTAGTGAGATGTCTTCTGGAGCGGCAGAAGGATCCCACCATCTTTCCTGCGACCTTGGCAACAGACTTGATGTACGTGTTCCATTTCAGATCAGGAGTAAAGGTCAAACCCAGAAGCTTGTCAAAACACGGGGCCTCACCTAGACGAGAGCTATCCATCACAATTGATGCCAGCTGGGGATCAGAGCGTTGATGATGTAAGGATAGGAGTTTGGTTTTGGATGCATTAACGGTAACTAGCCACATCTTCCCCCACTGAACCACGCGCTCGAGATCAGAGGAGAGAGAATCCGAGAGAACTTCGTCATTTACAGCCTTTGATGTGTTGCCATAGATGGTCGTGTCATCAGCATAGCTGTCAACGAATGATTTAAGTATGTGTTTAGGGAGGTCATTGATGTAGATCAGGAAGAGAGTTGGGCCCAGGATTGACCCCTGAGGGACTCCAGCATTTATATTGCAGGCCTCCGATTTTTGTCCATCTACCACTACTCTTATGAGCCTATCAGAGAGAAATGATTTAATGATTGAGAAAACATTTCCAGTTATACCGTAGCTGGAAATCTTGTGAAGTAAACCCTTATGCCATACTTTGTCAAAGGCCTTTGATATGTCGAGAGCAATTGCCCTAGAAAGGAAGCCTTTGTCAAGAGATTCACTAATCCTGTGGGATATAACCGTCAGCACATCTGCGGTAGATCTTGCAGAGCGGAAACCATATTGACCATTACTCTCGACAAAATCAACAAGCAGTAAACTCACACTCTACACTGTAGAGATCTCCAGATGCCAGAAATCCTACTCAAATAGATTTTTCTCTCGAACTGGTAAACTTTGGAATTCTGTTCTTAGCCCCTGCTTCCCGTACTGTACTGACATGAAGAAGTAAAGTGTAGTGTGAACAGACATCGTGCTACTCAACTCTCTACATAGTATCCCAACAAAGCTGGTCTCAAATAATAAATATGACTTAGTGGCACTGTGCCTTGTTTTTGGGGGATAAACAGAAAAAAGATAAATTTTCTAAGGTTCATTCGGATAGATTTCGTGTTACATGATGAAACTTTTAATTGCTTTTTAATTGTTTTAAGTCAACAGATGTTGATTAAACTTGATTCGTAAATTTGCTTTTTTTTCAAATTTGTAGATTGAATTTCATGTCATGAGGTTCACTCGGGT
Organism: Euprymna scolopes; assembly: GCF_053919585.1. Classification (NCBI taxonomy): domain Eukaryota; kingdom Metazoa; phylum Mollusca; class Cephalopoda; order Sepiida; family Sepiolidae; genus Euprymna; species Euprymna scolopes. Next base: position 157,435,435 of record NC_136491.1, read on the forward strand.
AGCAGATATTAAGCGGTTCACAAAATAGATTTTATTAGATTTGTTCGTGCAAAACGTATGTACTTAGCAAAATATATTGTATTAGGTTCACCCGGTTGATTTGATGTGTTTCTGTAGAATTAGTTTACAATGTTGTTCGTTTGTCTATATTTTACAAAATACGCTTGTGTATATTTTATGAAATTCGCTTTTGTATATTTTATGAAATTCATTTGTGTATATTTTATGAAATTCGCTTTTGTATATTTTATGAAATTCGTTTGTGTATATTCTATGACATTCGTTTGTGTATATTTTATGAAATTCATTTGTGTATATTTTATGACATTCGCTTGTGTATATTTTATGAAATTCATTTGTGTATATTTTATGAAATTCGTTTGTGTATATTTTATTACATTCGTTTGTGTATATTTTATGAAATTCGTTTGTGTATATTTTATGAAATTCATTTGTGTATATTCTATGACATTCATTTGTGCATATTTTATGACATTCGTTTGTGTATATTTTATGAAATTCATTTGTGTATATTTTATAAAATTCGCTTGTGTATATTTTATGAAATTCGTTTGTGTATATTTTATGAAATTCATTCGTGTATATTTTATGAAATTCGTTTGTGTATATTTTATGAAATTCGTTTGTGTATATTTTATGAAATTCATTTGTGTATATTTTATGAAATTCGTTTGTGTATATTTTAGGAAATTCGTTTGTGTATATTTTAGGAAATTCGTTTGTGTATATTTTATGAAATTCGTTAGTGTATATTTTATGAAATTCGTTTGTGTATATTTTATGAAATTCGCTTGTGTATATTTTATGAAATTCGTTTGTGTATATTTTATGAAATTCGTTTGTGTATATTTTATGAAATTCGTTTGTGTATATTTTATGAAATTCATTTGTGTATATTTTATTAAATTCGTTTGTGTATATTTTATGAAATTCATTTGTGTATATTTTAGGAAATTCGTTTGTGTATATTTTATGAAAGTTGTTTGTGTATATTTTATGAAATTCATTTGTGTATATTTTCTGAAATTCGTTTGTGTATATGTTCTGACATTCGTTTGTGTATATTTTATGACATTCGTTTGTGTATATTTTAGGAAACTCATTTGTGTATATTCTATGAAATTCATTTGTACATATTCTATGAAATTCGTTTGTGTATATTTTATGAAATTCGTTTGTGTATATTTTATGAAATTCGTTTGCGTATATTTTATGAAATTCGTTTGCGTATATTTTATGAAAGTTGTTTTTGTATATTATATGAAAGTTGTTTTTGTATATTTTATGAAATTCGTTAGGGTATATTTTATGAAAGTTGTTTGTGTATATTTTGTGAAATTCATTTGTGTATATTTTCTGAAATTCATTTGTGTATATTTTATGAAATTTGTTTGTGTATATTTTAGGAAATTCATTTGTGTATATTCTATGAAATTCATTTGTGTATATTCTATGAAATTCATTTGTGTGTATTTTATGACATTCGTTTGTGTATATTTTATGAAATTCGTTTTTGTATATTTTATGAAATTCGTTTGTGTATATTTTATGAAATTCGTTTGTGTATATTTTATGAAAGTTGTTTGTGTATATTTTATGAAATTCGTTTGTGTATATTTTATGAAATTCGTTTGTGTATATTTTCTGAAATTCATTTGTGTATATTTTATGAAATTCGTTTGTGTATATTTTAGGAAATTCATTTGTGTATATTCTATGAAATTCATTTGTGTATATTTTATTAAATTGGTTTGTGTATATTTTATGAAATTTGTTAGGGTATATTTTATTAAATTCGTTTGTGTATATTTTATGAAATTCGTTTGTGTATATTTTATGAAATTCGTTTGTGTATATTTTATGAAATTAGTTTGTGTATATTTTATGAAATTCGTTTGTGTATATTTTATGACATTCGTTTGTGTATATTTTATGAAATTCATTTGTGTATATTTTATGAAATTCGTTTGTGTATATTTTATGAAATTCGTTTGTGTATATTTTCTGAAATTCATTTGTGTATATTTTATGAAATTCGTTCGTGTATATTTTATGAAATTCGCTTCTTTAAACAGTTCATTTTAAAATAGGAATAACGTCCATTGATTTGACAGACTTATGTTTTATTTAACAGTGTGGAGACCAGAAGTACACCTTGTGGGAAGCCGTATTTCTGCGCCCTTCACGTGCTTTTTTTCTCTCCATCTCAATGTAAAATCGACGATTATGGGAATGTGTAACTATATTCCTTGCTTTCAGCAAAATTGCTTGATTGTTAACCGTGGCGTAAGCTGCTCTAAGGTCTATAAAATCTGTACCAGTGACAAGTCCAGCTTAGAACCAATCATCTGTGTATTGAGTTAAGTTTAATACTTGGCTCACATATGAGTTATCAAGCCTAAAACCAGACTAGTCAGTAGGGATGGACCATTCATAGAGCTTGAATAGGACACAGAGCAGTGATATGAGTCGGTTCTTAGTAGCCAGAATCGAGTATTTCTCTGATTTAAGGAGGACAATTAATTTGGAATTTCATACACGGTGACGTAGAGGGGCAGCCCCCCTCATGCATTTTCTTGGACCAAAGTTCTGTATTATCTCAGAACTGATGTCATCTATATTTGAAACATTTCCTGGTGTAAGATATTTCATGGCAGCTTTAAGTTCCTCCATCGTAAATGGCGGGAAGATGCCATCTGATTGTTTTATTGCAATCTCCATTTCAGTCTTTATTTTCTTCATTTTCTTTTTCAGCGGTTTTCCGTTCAGCGGATTAGAAAATTGTATTGTTATGATGACTGAACTCATCCGTTTATAACATAAAAGTATCATACTTCTGTTGCAGTTATTGACGGTGTGAGACTCTAAGAAAGCAACTCCTGCCATGGAGGTGTATCGGAAGCAGAAATGTGAATTCCTGGCAAAAGTTGAGAATTGTTGTACCTATTTACAATGTCCCCCCACGGACAGAGTTAGACACCAGGGTCGTTTTTTTAACGTGAAGAAAAGGTACAAAAATAAAAATTGTCTCAGTCATGAAGGATTTCTCCTCCACTGAAAGAGAACGAGAAATGGAAATGCCGCATCTGAAGAACAGATAATACACTTTGATCTTGGCCAAGTGTTGAGAATTGTTGTAACCATGTAGAAAAAAACATTCTGGAACACAAATGTTTTAATGCTATCACTCTTATCTTCATTCCTGATCAATATTTTCACTTAAAATAATTTGGAACGACACTGATTAAAGTTTTAATACAATAATTCATAAGAAATTTACAGACCTTCATCAATCGATTGGTTCCATAAACTTGTCGTTTTTTTAAAAATCACGTTACACTTTAAATAATATCAGCTTGCATTTGGCTCAAAATTTGTCTAAAAAATATTTTCTCACATTAAAAATGAATGACCTTCAAACACCTTGAAATATTTTGAGTGAATTACCGCTAAAAAAAGAAAATGAAGATATTTTCAAAATCCCTGTTCAACAAACGGATATAAATATATTTTCCTCAAACATTAAAATATATTAAAAAGGAAGAAAAACGCAAATTACCAGACATATGCAATAAATATCAAAATGTTCCTTTCAAGAAAGTTTCATTTTAACACGAAAAAAATCATGCCTGTTGGTATTCAGAATGATTTCTAATAAGAGATTGGGATTTTATATAGAACGCAAACAATTCGGCAAATCGATAAATCTTAATTTTCTGTTTTTTTTATTCCCAAAAAAGTATTGTATATTTTAAACCCACGAAATAGCACTTAGAAAGCATAGCTTATTACAAAAACCAAACCAAATGGTTGGTTGTAAAAAAAACTTGCATAATATTTTATTATACACAAAAAACGGCTCTGGGCGCAACTTTAAAAAATTAACAAAAACGAATATTATACATTTCCAACGAAATAAAGTGATGCTAATCTGACGTATGTTAGATTCAATCTATTTACGCTAGAAATGTTACTTCTCCTCACGAAGTACCTTTTCTTGCACGGTGGAACGATAAAATTTTCGCCCTAAAAAAAAAAACAGCACAACTTTATTTTAAAACTTTTACTGAAAAAATCAATTTAGATAACTTGATTAAGTAATAGACCTGGCATCTATTCAATGTAGCCGATTTCAGCCTGAATCTCCGCTTCGATATATGTCCGGAACTGGAAGCATGCTTTTTCCACAAGCGCCAGCGGGAGCTCGGCGAATACTCGGCGGATGACGGCGATCAAGCTGGTTTGAGTGTTGCTGGAGGTTATGTTAGTGATGTTCTCAACCTAACCTAACGAAGTAGTCCAGCAGGTTCAGGTCGGGGGTGGAGGGGCTACCAAGAGACAAAAATGGATGGTAACATTCAATGCTGCCAAGATCAAGTTGCAAGAAACCTCTGTTGCCAAAAGCAATTACACATTACCTGAAAGTACTTCTCTGAAACTCCTCGGCCTTACGTTTAGAAGGAACATGAGTTGGAACAGATACCTTAAGAACAATGCAAAGGCCCTATTTAGGGTGAAAATTTTACAAAAAAATTCTAAAAAAGGGTATATATTTATATATTACAAAAAGTTCATACATTAAAATATATTTAAAACAGTATTTCATCAAATGTAATAAAAAAGAGTATATATTAAAATCTATTAAAAATGAGTATATATAAAATATAATAACAAGTATATATAAAAATATAATAAAAAGTATATATTAATATGTAATAAAAAGTATACATTCAATTATAATAATAACGTATTTATTAAAATATAATAAAAAGTATATATCAAAGTATAAGAAAAAGGAGACTATATAAAACGATAATCATAAAGTATATATAAAAATATAATAATAAAATATATATTAAAATATAATAATAAAGTATATATTTAAAAATTATAAAAAGTATGTATTAAAATATAATAAAAAGTATATATTAAAATATAATAAACAGTATATATTAAAATATAATAAAAACGTATATATTAAAATATAATAAAATATGTATATTAAAATATAATAAAAAGTATATATAAAATGTAATAAAAAGTATATATTAAAATATAATAAAAAAGTATATATTAAAACATAATAGAAAGTATATATCAAAATATAATAAAAAAGTATCTATAATATATAACAAAAAGTATGTATTAAAATATAATAATGTGTATATATTAAAATACCATAATAAAGTATATATTAAAATATAAATATAAAGTATTTATAAAAATATAATAAAAATGTATATATTAAAATATAATAAAAAGTATATATTAAAATTTAAAATAGTATATATACGATATAATAAAAAGTATGAATAAAATATAATACAAAGTATGCATTAAATATGATAATAAAGTATATATTAAAATATAATAAAAAGTATATATTAAAATATAATAAAATGTATATATTAGATTATAATAAACACGTATATATTAAAATATAATACAATGTATACATTAAAATATAATAATAAAGTATGTATTAAAATAAAGTGTTTATTAAAGTATAATAAAAAAGTATATATTAAAATATAATAAAAAGTATATATAAAAATATAATAACAAAGTAAATAGTAAAACATGATAATAAAGTATGTATTAAAATATAAAAAAAAAGTATATATAAAAAACAAATAAAAGGTATATATAAAATATAATAAAAAAGCATATATTAAATTATAATAAACAAGATATATCAAAATATAATAATAATGTATTTATGAAAACATAATAAAAAGTATATATTAAAATATAATAAAAAGTATATATTAAAAGATAATAAAAAAGTATATATTAAAATGTAATGAAACAGTACATATTAAAATAGAACAATAAAGTATATATAAAAATATAATAAAAAGAATGTATTAAAATATAATAAAAAAGTATATATAAAATATAATTAAAAGTATATATTAAAATATAATAAAAAGCGTCTGTTAAAATATAATAAAAAGTATATATAAAAACATAATAAAAATATAAATTAAAATATAAAATAGTATATGCTAAATGTAATAAAAAGTATGTATAAAGATATAATGAAAAAGTATATATTAAAATATAATAAAAAAGAATATATTAAAATGTAATAACGAAGTATATATTTAACTATAACAGCAAAGTATATATTAAAATATTATAAAAAGTATGTATTAAGTGTATATCATAATATAATAAAAAGTTTATATTAAAATAGAATAAAAAGTATATATTAAAATATAATAATAAAGTATATATTAAAACATAATAAAAAGAATGTATTAAATATAATAAAAAGTATATATTTAAATATAATTAATATAATAAAAAAGTATATATTACAATATAATACAAAGTATATATTAAAATAGTAAAAGATTCATATTAAAATAAAATAACAAATATATATTAAAATATAATAAGTATATATTAAAATATATTAAAATGAAATAAAAAATAAAACATAAAAATATAATAAAACAGTATATATAAAAATATAATAAAAAATATATATTAAAATATAATATAAAAATATATATTAAATATAATAAAAAAGTATGTATTAAAATATAATAATAAGTATATATAAAAATTAAATAAAAAGTATATATTAAAATATAACAAAAAAGTGTATATCAAAATATAATAAAAAATTATATATTAAAATATAATAAAAAATCATATATTAAAATATAATAAAAATATATATTCCAATATAATAAAAAAGTATTATTAAAATAAAATAAAAAGTATATATTCAATTATAATAATAAAGTATTTATTAAAATATAATAAAATGTATATGTTCAACTATAATAAAAAGTATATAACAAAATACAATAATAATGTATTTATCAAAATATAATGAAACTGTATATATTAAAATATAATAAAAAGTATATATTAAAATATAATAAAAAGACGATCCATGGAAATGTAATAAGATAGTATACATTAACATATAATTACAAGTAGTATATATCAAAATATAATAAAAATGAGACTATATTAAAAAAAAATAATAAAAAATATATTAAAATATAACTATAAGGTATATATTAAAATATAATAATAAAGTATACATTTAAATATAATAAAAAGTATATATTATAATATAATAAAAAGTATATATTAAAATATGATAAACAGTATGTATTAAACTATAATAGAAAATTATATGTTAAAATACAATAAAAAGTATATATAAAAATATAATAAAAAATATATTAAAATATAATAAAAAGTACCTATTAAAATGTAATAAAAAGTATATATTAAAATATAATACAACGTATATATTAAAACATTATAGACAGTATATATTTAAATAGAATAAAAAGTATCTATAAAATATAACTAAAAGTATATATAAAAATGTATTAATGGTAATATAGAAAAATACAATAATAAAATATATATGAAAATATAATAATAAAGTATTTATAAAAATATAATAAAAATTTATATATTAAAATATAATAAAAAGTATATATTAAAATGTAAAATATTATATATAAGATATAATAAAAGGTATGTAGAAAATATAGAATAGTATATATAAGATATAATAAAAAGTATATATTAAAATATAATAATAAAGTATATATTAAAATAAAATAAAAAGTATATATTAAAATACAATAAAGAAGTATGTATTAAAATATAATAAAAAGTATATATTAAAATATAATAAAAAGTATATATTAAAATATAATGAAAATGTATATATAAAATATAATAAAAGGTATGCATTAAAATATAATAAAAAGTATATACTGAAATAAAATAAAACGTACATATTAGAATGTTATAAAAACGTATATATAAAAATATATTAAAATGTATACATCAAAATATAATAATAAAGTATGTATTAAAATATAGTGTTTATTAAAATATAATAAAAAGTATATATTACATAATAATACAAAAGTATATATTAAAAGATAATAAAAAGTATATATGAGAATATAATAAAAAAGTATATATTAAAAGATAATAAAAAGTATATATAAAAATGTAATAAAACAGTAAATATTTAAATATAACAATAAAGTATATATAAAAATATAATAAAAAGTATTTATTAAAATATAATAATAAAGTATATAGTAAAATATAATAAAAGTATATATTAAAATATAATAAAAAATAATCTATTAAAATATAATAAAAAGTATATATAAAAATATAATACCAAATATAAATTAAAATATAATAAAAAGTATATATAAAAACGTAATAAAAGATATAAATAAGTGTATATAAAAATATACCAAAAACATTTATATTAAAATATAAAAAAAGTATATATTAAAATATAATAATAAAGTATATATTAAAATATAATAAAAAAGAATGTATTAAATATAATAAAAAGTATATATTTAAATATAATAATAAATATATAATAAATACAATTAAAAAGTATATATTAAAATATAATAAAAAGAATGTATTAAAATAGTAAAAGATTCATATTAAAATTAAATAAAAATATATATTAAAATATAATAATATATATTAAAATATTAAAATAAAGATTACATAAAACATTATATATAAAATATAAAAAAAGTATATATTAAAATATAATAAAAAAGTATATATTAAAATATTATAATAAGTAAATATAAAAATATAACAAAAAAGTATATATAAAATATAATAAAAAAGTATATATTAAAATATAATAAAAAAATATATATTAAAATATTATAGAATATATATTAAAATATAATAAAATGTATATATTAAAATATAATAAAAAAGTATGTAGTAAAATATTATAATAAGTATATATAAAAATATATCAAAAAAGTATATATTAAAATATAATAAAAAATTATATATTAAAATATAATAAAAAGTATATATTAAAATATAATAAAAAGTATATATTAAAATATAATAAAAAGTATATATTAAAATATAATAAAAAGTATATATGAAAATATAATAAAGGGTATATATTTAAATATCATAATAAAGTATATATTAAAATATAATAAAATGTATATATTACAATATAATAAAAAGTATATATTACAATATAAGTAAAAGTGTATATTAAAATATAATAAAAATATATAAAAAGTATAATAAAAAGGTATATATTAAAATATAATAAAAGTATATATGAAAATATAATAAAAAAGGTTATATTAAAATATAATAATTAAGTATATATTAAAATATAATTAAAAGTATATATTAAAATATAATAAAAAATATATATTAAAATATAATAAAAAGTATATATTAAAATATAATAAAGAAGTATATATTAAAATATAATAAAACAATTATATTATAATATAATAGGAAGAATATACATAAAGATATAGCAAAAAAGTATATATTAAAATATACTAAAACAATATATTAAAATATCATGAATAAAGCATATATATTAAAACATAATAAAAAGAGCATACATCGAAATATATTAAAATTTGTAAGAGCACCGGAAAGATGCTAATTACTTGGTTAAATAACTAGTAGAAATGTGGATCGAAGGAAAGATTAACACCTTACATCTCACAACTATGGTGAACACAGTTGAAATCTTAAAGAAACCCTTCGGATGCTTAAACCAACTCGACAAACGTAAGCTATACACACGTACGTTGAATATATACATATTAAAATAATATACAATAAATCATCACATGCTCCTAAAGGAACTGAAACTACCTAACATCACATAAACTGATCCCTTCTCTGAAAACACACACATGGACACACATGTCATCTCACAAAGATATTGGATGTGACTGCTACTAATCTGCACTGAGAAAAACTCGATTTTTTTTAAGGGTTCATTCAATATCATTTCGATTTTTTTCTATAAATCTATCATCGGTTACTGTCAGAAACATATCTCATGTTTGCATCGGAGCACGTCTCTCTTAGAGAGTAGTCCATGCGGATACGTTCGATGGTCTCCACATTAGTGCAGAAAAGACATAACCCTTCACTGATGCAGATTGTCCTTTGTTTTGACAAACTTCGCTCCGTCCAGGTTGAATGTTACCAACTCGTCCGAGGGCGGGAGTTCAGAGCTTGCTTGGAGATCTTTTGGTGTCGGAAGAGTCTCCTTGTTTTCAACATACTCATTTCACCGATGCAGACGGAAGAACTTTACTATTATTACTCTGCGACATGTGACAGCTGGGAAGCTCTTACATGAAGGTGATCTCTGCGGCTCTTGATGTCAGATAAGAGATGGAGATTATTATTGCTCTGCTTGTCACATTATGCCTTCGTTGTCACCTTCCGACGAATCTACAGCGGGGCGATTCCGAGCAACATTTAAACAGATGGCAGATTAGTCGATTTCAGATTTCCTTATTGAGCTTAACGTCGACCTTTGCAGCATGAGCAAAACAAGCCAGTGCCGCTGCGCCGTATTCTGCGTGCAGGCAGCACAGAGCTAAGGCTGATAAGCGTAGAGTCTCTGCCTCGGCTCCATAAGAGCTGTTAAAAGAGGTCGATTTTGCAAAAGGGCTGATTTTGTAAGACTCTTTTATTTCCTTTTCTTCGTATCGTTCTGATTTCTCTCTCTCACACACACACACGCGCGGGCGCACTTCTGAAGATTTAGTTCTTATATTGTGAATTGTCCCTTCAGTAAACTCTTCTGGCTAATCAATCATATATCGTTGAGTTTTCTACAATGTTATGATTGAGCATGCAATGGAAGTCTATCAATGGATAATAAGTTGCCAGTCAAGTCACAATAAAATGGCATGATTTATTACGGATATTAGCAGGCGTTTTAATTTGGATAATTAATCTGATTAGCCGGCTTATGGCAAATGCAATCAGTGCTTCTTGAAATGGTAAAACTACATTTGCTCCTGTGCGCTAGTTAAAAAGCAAAATTAGTTTGAATAAAACAACTCGATTAGGCTGATCTTTGAAATTGTTATTTATCTATATGTATATCTATAAAAGTGAAAATGTGTGTGTGTGTGAATACACTTCTCAACCTATATACTCAACAAAATTTTGATCTAAAGACTTGAAATTTGGTGTATTCAGACATGTGGAAAACTTTTTAATTTATTTTCATCCGGAAGAAAGGGCTGCTAAGCGGTCAAAATTCGAAAATTGGTAAGTGGGGGTGGGGCGGTCATCGCACTTTTATCTTTTCGTCAACTCTTTCACGAATGCGCATGCGCGACCGTGAAACGTGACAACTTTATGTTAAGAATAAGTAGGTTTGAAAGAAAAAACATATTGTAAATACCTTGTTAAGCTGGTGTAATGGTTATCGTACTTGACTCACTGTCTTTCGATTTTGGTTTCGATCTCAACTTGAGGTTTTATTTACTTATAAAAAATGAACTATTTAGAAAACACATAATACTCACATGCATATGTCTCAGTCAGTTTTTTACTTAATTTCTTTTAAAGGAATTTAACGTTACATTAATACCTACGGTATTTTTGCTCATAATAAATAAGAATTCTGCATTATTTAAAATATAATATGAATGCGTTTTTTACGACGGGGCATTGGCGGGCGGCCTTCTAGTAGAAAATAATTTAAAAAAAAAAATGATTGTTTTATTGATTCAGTTCACGAGTGAAAAATGCGTGGAACTTATGAAAGCAAGTTGACATTTCGTATTTTTATTCACAGAAAAGTAAAACAGTCTGTTTCGAATATTTTAATGTTGCTTTCGTTTTAGACATTTTTCTCAAAGTATTTAAATTTCATCTTTCTTAATAGATTAATATCATAGACCTTTTGGTGTCACATAGATTGCTAAAAACTGAATGCGTGTGTGTGTGTGTGTGTGTGTGTGTGTGTGAGAGAGAGAGAGACAGACAGACAGACAGACAGATAGAGAAAACCCATTAAATAAATATAAATGCATAGGTTACGAGGGTTATTCCAAAAGTAAACAGTCAGTTTTTTTTTCAACTAAAAAAGTTGAACAGCTGCGAATCGACATTTTGAGCTCTAGAATTTATTTTTCTACATAGTCGCCACCATTCTCAATGCACTTTTGTTAGGAGTTCAATGAAATATCTCTGTTTCTGATGCACATTCATGACAGAGATTGCATTCTGAGAGTCTTACACCGTCAATATCTTCAACAGAGAGATGCATTTTCATAAATAAATAATTCAGTCACCATAACAATGCAATTTGCATTCATCTCTGATCGATTCGAGCGGAATAAAAACTTGGAGCCATTACTTTTATAACGCCGATCTTATTTATCAAATTCTGTCCTTATAAATCGATTGTTAATTAGTGAATGATTGTAATTGAACCTTGGGTAATTATTCTTCAAAATTGAAAATTTCGAAGACTTGTCGGAGAATATTACGAATCGAAAACGCCAAAGATCCTTTCTTCGTTATTTGTACTATGTAACCCAATTAAACGTTATGCGTTCATTGAAGAGAAGATGGACATCCCGCACATCTTAAAGGAAACGTTCTTGATCGCCCAGTGTGTTAAACGAATCAGCTGACACCGCCATTTTGTCGTGACCTTTGTCAACACGTTGTTTCATCGTCTTGTGGCGCTCCCAAACAAACAACTGTGACATTTTGTTGAAGAGATGTTGAACAAAACAAACAGATGCGAAAGTCGTTATCATTTGTTGATTATCGATTTGTTCGTTTGTTTGCTTTGCTTTGTTGTTTCACACGCCGAAAACAACGACGACGACGACGACGACGACGACGACGACGACGACGACGACGACGACGACGATGGTGGAAGATGTTTTTATTTTCCGATGTAGACAGCCATCCTACGTTTGCTTTCGGCTCGAATTAATCAGCATTAAGAGGGAGAGGCCGTTTGAAATAAAAATGGTATCGTTTGTAAACTAAAACCTACGTGACTTCGCCGTTTTTTAATCGTGGTTTGTCTTATTAATGACAAGTTAAGTTTATTTTTTTGTTGTCTTTCTTCATTCTATAATTTCGGATGGCTGGAAAAAGCTTTCTAACTGGCCAAACCCGGATGTTTCGTATATTCCGACCGTTAAATAAGCAACCGTGAGAAGTCGGATCACCTAGCCAATAAGAAGGCTATGGAAACAGACGGAAACTTTACTTGAACTAAAAACAGTTATAAAAATAACCTGTATCACTTTTGAACGGTATAAAAACTGAACTGTTTTTAGCCCTAACTCTTACTTAACCTAATATAACCCCAAACTAAACTAATCCAACCCTAAACTAACATTAACCTTGTCGGTTTTGTTCGTTTCAAAGGCTGTTCCAGTATGCCTCTCCCTCCGAAGAAAAAGAAAGCAAATCTTCCAAAATTATTTAATTTATTATGCAGTTTTAATTTTAATCACTAGTTTATTCATAAACAATCGTTTCTCAATAGTAAAAACTAGAATAAATTATTTCGTGGCACTTGGTAATTCGAAAGAAATTTGGATGATATTTTTCAAATAAGAAATTATTATTATTCCCTTTGACAATATTCTAATAGCATAAAATAAAACTAAATATAAACCACATCACAACCCGTTATGCCTAGCAACCGTAATCCATTTACTCATTTTTACTTCAAACAAGGCATACTGACACTTGGGTCGTAAAGGGCTTCTATTTAGGGCCGAGCCTAACAGAAAACGGAAGGAAATTAAGAAGCAAGATACTTGTTTACACTACATTTACATGTAAAGTAGGTCAAGGAAGCAGCCAATAGAGAGGGAATTCCAAATTCTAGCAGACTGAAGGGGAAAAATTGTTAGATCAGAAGGCTTTCCGAAATCTAGGGACCTCAACTCTAAAGTGGTGGGTATTTTGCTACTTGTCGGGTTAATCGGGAATTTGTATGTCGAGGGGGGCATAAGTGCTATGAGTTCATCACAAACATGGCAGCCTTAGCAATATCCTCAATGTATTTGTTCTAATTTACGTTGCCTTTGAATGTTAGGCCAATCTGTTATTAGTGAATTATGTACAAATACTTAACATATTATATATAAGACAGAATTCAAAACAGACTTTGTAGCCTAGTGGGGGATGCACTTTTCTCTTCTTTACAACCTCTTTCACACAAAAGAGAAGTTGTTTATTGTTATTTTCATGGAAAATGCTTGTCTGAGCTCCAATCTATGCACCACCTCGCCAAACTCTCTTCTTGATCTACATCAATGATCTCCCTAAACACATACTAAAATCATTCGTTGACACCTATGCTGATGACATGACTATCTATGGCAACACGCTAAAGGCCGTAAATGATAATGTTCTCTCTGATTCTCTCTCCTCAGATCTTGAGCGCGTGGTACAGTGGGGGAAGAGGTGGCTGTTTACCTTTTAATGCATCTAAGACCAAGCTCCTATCATTACATAATAAACGCTCTGATCCCCATCTGGCATCGATTGAAATGAATGGCTCTCGCCTAGGGAAGGATCCATGTTTTGATAAGCTTCTGGGTTTGACCTTTACTCCTGATCTGAAATGGAACACGTACATCAAGTCTGTGGCGAAGGTCGCTGGGAAAATAGTAGGGCCCTTCTACTGCTCCAGAAGATATCTCACTAATGATGCAATTCTCTATAAAAAAAGCCAAGTACGTCCAAGGATGGAGTAATGCTGCCACATCTGGGTAGGAGCTGCTAAAAACAGCCTGTCCTGCCTTGAAAGGGTACAAAATAGACTTCGTGGCTTAGTGGGGGATGCACTTTTCTCTTTCCTGCAACCTCTCTCCCACAGAAGAGACGTTGCGAGACTGTCTCTGTTTTATCGTTATTTCCATGGCAAGTGCTCGTCTGAGCTCCATTCCCTGGTCCCCCCTCGCCTATCTTTCACGATAAACACCCGACTAGCTGAAACCACTGTCAATAATTTTCCCCCACTCTTTATCCGTGCCTAAATCAAAACGTAGATTCCATGAACAAAGCTTCTTTCTTAGAACTGCACGCCTGTGGAACTCTCTGCTGCTTGTCTGTCCCCCCCCCCCCGACTTCAACTTGGATGTATTCAAGTCCAACGCAAACACATTCCTGATGAACCGACCCCTTAAGTAAAGCCAATTTATAAAATCTCCAATACTAACATTTACTACGATACTATCCCATTGATTACTGTACACACAATAACTCTTATCCCCGAGTGGCTTCTGGACCTTGATAAGTGGTGACCTCTATGTAAAAAACCCAAACAAACGAAAAACGCACATCTAGCTGAAACCATTATCAATAATTTACCCTACTTTTTATTTGTACTTGAACCTAAACGTAGATTTCACGAACAAAGTTTCTTCTTTAGAACTGCACACCTGTGGAACTCTCTTCCGTTTACCTGCTTTCCAGCTAACTAAAATTTGCTCATCTTCAAGTTCAACGTAAACAAATTCTTGATGAACCGTCCCCTTACCAAATTCCCACTACTAATGATTACTACGATATTTTTACATTGACTACTGTACACTCATTAACCCTTATCCTCGAATGGCCTCCAGGCCTTTATAATTGGTGAATACTATTTAATATATATATATATATATATATATATATATATATATATATATATATATATATAATTTCTAGGGTCGTTAGCTATTCATGGATACACTCTTCCAAATATATTAATCGAGAGCTAAATACTCTCGCCAATATCCGACTGACAAGTAAGCCTTGCTGACGTCACCAATTTTCTCCGTAACTTGTTACTTTCCAATATATCTTTAAAGCCTATACCGTATTTTTTTCCAATATATCTTTAAAACCTATACCGTATTTCGAAATTGCAATTTTATATGTTTTTTTCTGAATGTATGTAGTTATTGCTTGTAATAGATGTAAGCATGTTTGACTAAACATTCAATCATTTAGTTTGTCTCATAATTCAATGGTCATTTTTTGCCAACCCAGCGCGTTTATTTACATCCTAATACCGTTGGGAAAAGGAGGAAAACCTCATAAACTATGGCTAAACAAGCCGCTTGTCTTTAATTAATCCATTACGATTACCGGTTTGAATAACTCAATGTGCTTGAGATATAATATCAACAACAACCATAAAACAGGTTTGTCGTAAAATAGACCCTCTTTCATTTATTCGTTTTATGACGAATAAATGAATTGTGACACGGCATGTGACTAATGAGTTTGGGGTTATTTGAAGTTGCTGCTTTGAAAGAAGAGAGAATCGACATAATATAAATTGGTAATGGACAAGCAGTACGAAGCAAAACGCTATTAGAATAAAAAAGCCTTCTTACATCTAAAGAACTTTATAGTGAAAGGTAGGATTTTGTTGATATTGGGGCACTAGTTCAGCAAATTGTCGCAGATAAAGGGTACTCTATGTATGGATAAATTGTGGCTTTTAAACATATGGAATACAGGCAAGTGCGACAAAATTTCTCCCGCGGTAGAGGGAGCCACCATTCTTGCAGCAGCTTTGGCAATTTTTTCTGTGTTGCAATTCGTGTTGATAGTCAATGATAAGCTGAGGAGTTGGAATGTTCGACTCTAAAGCACAGTGCTATTAACGATAGAAAACGGTGGTTTGAAAAAAATTCTTGTAATTGTTAAAGAAAAGTAGCATTAAATGTTAGTATCCAGTGATGGTTCCCATTCTTTTAAAGACGGAATATAACTGTGCTTACATGTCGATTAATAGTGTTGTGTTTTCAGCAAATATAACAACTTCTCAACGTCCCATGTTTGGTATTAACGACCAAACCTGAAGCAGTTTACCTTGTGACGTGGAAGCAAGCGAGGGATTTATTTACGCTTTGTATTTACCAGACTTTATTGTTGTAAGTGTCGTCTGCTTGTTACTAGATAGCAATCGTCATCTATGACTGCCTTAATTTGACTAGAAAGAAGTTTCCTGTCTTTCACAAAAACCCGTCTTCTCCTACTCAATGCAGGAGATTTTTTTTTGTAGGGATACCAGTAAATTTTGCTTGTCTATAATTCTCGATCTTCTTTAGAAAGTTGAAGTAGCAGTTTTACTGCGATATACCTGAGCTGTGACAAACCTTGCTTATGGAAATATAGAATTCGAGCACGTTCAACTTCGGCAAGTTTGCTTGTTTTATGCATGTCGACATCTTTACGTTGCGATTGCTATCTGTAACTGAACGTGAAAGCAATATTATTTCATATTGCGAGTAACAAGTCTGAAAATTATGTTATTGCTGCATGTTTAGTCACGTACTAATCAAATACTTACCTTAAACTTATAAAAACACTATTTTGGACAACTTATATTGTTCATGTTACCGACCCAATGCCGTTTCTTCTATTATCGAATATTATGGTCATGCTAAACTTATTTTAACTTATATTAATTATTTTTGTAATTTTTGCATATATATTAACTTGGAACAAGATATCCGGAGACATGCCTATCCAGGAAACAAATAATTAATTAAGGGGAAAGCAACAATACTTTAAATGTTTCGCGGTATGATATTAGCGACAATTAATTTTGTTTTTGCTTGTCTAATTTTCCATTTCCCCATCCCACGTAAGAGAAGAAGAAAAAAATCTACTTATTTTTAAACAATATTTACCACATTTTTTTCCTTAACCGTAATCGCCGATGTTTTCTCTTGACAATATAACCGTTGAAATACGTCTCAAGTTATATTTTAGGTTCTTTTTTTTTATAAACACTGATTTACAAATATATAAATTTACTCTTAAATTGTTTTTATTAACGAATTGTCGATTTCCCCTTTAATGAATTATTTGTTTCCCAGCTCGGCATGTCTCCGGGCATCTTGTTTCAAGCTATTATTAACTTTTGTACCACAATATATATATATATATATATATATATATATATATATATATATATATATATAAGTGAAAGTGTCTGTGTGTCTGTATATTTCCCTACGCAATAACTCTGTCAATTTTAAGCCTACAGATTCAAAATTATATATACAGGGTACTGATATTTGGGAAAATCGATGTGATTGGTTTTCGGACAGAAATTTGGCGATTAAGGGGTTAAAGTTAAACTATTTAACCTTTGAGAACTCTACCAAACTCCTCCTACAATTTTGAGTCTACACACGTGAAATTTTAGATATATGTTCCTTGGACATGGATCTAACTCAATAACTTAATTTGAGCCCAGAAGAATAAATGTTAAGGGGTCAAAAAAGGGGTCAAAGTTTAAAAAAATTTACCTCTGCGGTCTCTTCCAAATTACTCAGACAATTTCTGGTCTAAATATTTGAAATTTTACATAAAGGTTATTCAGAGATAGAGCAAGCTTTTTCATCGGTTTGGGTCGAAAATTTTTAGTTACCAATATATAAATGTATGTATGTATGTATGTTTGCATGTCTGCCTAAAACTTTCAATAGAGGCGTCAAATTTTACCAAGATCAGTATCGTTTTGAAGTTCGACCTTTCATACGAAAAATATCGAAAAATTGGGTGAAAACATTAATATCTGCCCCTTGAACTAGGCTATTTTCTACAGGGGGGGGGTCACTTTTTTCGCTGCCATTTTTTAAAGTTATCCTCTCCTTTAAATCGTCTAGCCTTAATTTTAAAAAATGTCACTTCCGGGTGGGCATAGACGTTAGGTTTTTACCCCGTTCTTTTCCTCCTTCGCGGTACGGGTTCGAGCCTGCCTTCCTACTTCCAAATTTTTTTTTCAACAGACACATCCAAACACCCGGGCAACGCCGGGCCGAAATGCTAGTATATATATATATATATATATATATATATATATATATATATATATATATATATATATATATATATATTATGGCATTAGAGTTTAGTTTCCTAGAGATACATCCAATGAAACAACATGTGTCTACCAAAAAGTGCTCAATAAGTAAACAGAGCAGGTATATTAGACTTATTTATACAAACATTGATGGCTACATATGTGCATACATATTTCTGCAATCACCCGTGCTATGTAGCCATCAATGTTTTTATAAATAAATTTATCTTCGATTTTCGAAGATATTTCATGGCCTGAAGACGTAATCTCCCTAGCACGGGTGATTGCAAAAACATGTATGCACATATGTAGCCATCAATATTTGTATAAATAAATTATATATATATATATATATATATATATATATATATATATATATATATATAAATCATAAATGTTAAGCGATCCGAAGCGGAAAATGTTGTTCATTTTTTCCGATGCCAAAAGCGATTCGTTTATTTTTTGTCTTTGTTGAAAATTTAATTTTTAATGTTTTATAATGGCTAAATACAGACCAATAAGCATAATGAATTTAAAAAATAAAAAATGAAAAATAAAGGTTACCTAACCAGGTTTCGTTCCTGGCTTATCAAAGCTAAATCGAGGAAAATATGATATAAAACAAACAAAAAAGTCATGAATGTGGCGGGGCTGGGAACAATGAAATAGAAATAAACGGGGGAAAACTGCATTTTCTTTTTGCTTGCAAAGAGAAGGTCTCAAAAACTTAATAAAAAGAGTCTCTAAAATTTTCAAATGATAGAGAGAGTGCGACTTACTAAGGATCGTAAACATGTCAGCACTGAAATTCGTCGCACACGCATGGTTATTTATAAGATAGTCGCAAATCGCAGAACCATATAATATATATATATATATATATATATATATATATATATATATATATATATATATAGATATATACAGAGTGGGCCATAAGTCGCCCACCAAAGGATTTGAAATAATTCTGATAGTAATAAACGTTATTTATTAAAACCAAACATAACCAATAAACTGAAAAACACGTTGTACATGCTGATACAATCATAAAAGATATATCTTATACCCAAAGAAAAGAAAATATATTTTGCCCCGCACATTTTACAGTTTCACATCACTTAATTATTTGGTGCGTGACTATGGCCCACCTTATATATATATATATATATATATATATATATATATATATATATATATATATATATATATACGCGTGTGTCTGTGTGTTTGCGTTTGTGCGTGTGTGAGTATAAATCATTAATTGAATCTGTTATATAACGTTTATTTCATACATGGTTTAAGAATGTTTGTAAACGCTTTATAGGACAATACACCGTTAGAATGAAAAATATCTTTAAAAAAGTGAATAGAATGTTTAAGATCAAAGAATGATTCACGATTGTTATTTTCTTTTATGTTCTTAATCAAAATTTTAATGAAAAAACCTTAATGACTGGTACCGGTTTTAATCTCTAAATCTTAATAGATGTTTTTTAATTAGTCATCAAAATGAAGTCTTTTATGATTGGATGCATCAACGGGTTGTCTCCCTTTGAACACACGTAGTATCTCATTAATTTTATTAAACAGAACATTCGTTGGTTGGTTCAAGCTGTTTTGAATAATTGTTTCCCGGTGACAAATATTTGAAGTTTAATGTCTGTTTTGGCCGCCGTATTGTGCAGCGAGAGAATGTTCACTTCGGCTGTTATCATCTTGCAAAACATTTTCACGAGATTGCCAAAACTTATTAAGGTCGTAAATTTATTAAAATTGTTTGAATTGCCTTTGTTTTTCTATTGCTATTATTAACATGGCAACATTTGAGATGTGAGCTGCCGTAAATAAGTTTGCATACTTTTTCCGTATGGGCATTTATATTGGTAGTACACACATGGAACTCAAATCCCCTATCGAAGTAATCTCCTCTGGCTGCAATGCACTTGTTTTATCGTTCCAAACTGCCTTGAAGGCCCCATGGAAGCCCTCTTGTGTGAGCATTTTAATGACCCTCGTCACAGCCTCTTTCATCTCCCCAATTGTCTCATAACGACAGTCTCTAAGGTATTCCTTGAGCTTAGCGGATAATCAAAAGTCACAGCGAGCAAATTCTGGATTATAGGGAGGGTGAGGAATTGTCTTGATGCCAACCATGGTCAAATAGTCTGTGACAAGGAAGGAATATTTGGCATTTTCATTCGCGCAAATCTTCCGCATCTTCAGTTCCCTGCGAATAATTGTGTGTACAGTTCCCACACTGACATCAAACTGTGCACTTATTGTCTCTATAGACACACGGCAGTCTTTATCAATGAAATTCTTTATTTGGCCGATCAACTCGGGTGTTCTGACTTCCTTACTCCTCACACACTTCTCATCATCCCTTACATTCACAGCCTTCCTTGAGTCTTTTATGCCACTCAAAAAATGATGCTCGATTTATGCAAGATGATTCAACAGCAACTGAAGTATTCCATAGGTTCTGTGGCATTTTTTCAAGTTTAAAAATAATTTATTGCACGTCGTACTTCTAAAGTATCCTCACGTCCAGATTGCATTTTTGAAATTCACCACAGTGACAATAAGGCTTTAGTAGGGGGTATTCCAATTCCTGCGTTAACTGTTTATTTGAATTTGAAATAAAAAAAGGACACAATCATGTCATAAAATTTATATTAATAACATACTTATTTTTTCAACAGTCTATGACAATTTTAAATGCCTGTGCAAAAATGTCCGGAAACTTATTGAAGGCACCTCGTATAAGAGGCGTGACTAATGCAATCGCATGAGTAAATGGGATTTTTGGAAGCAAAGTTTATCGTTATTTGTTATTTATCATGTCGTGTTAAAGCGCAACGAAACATCACGAAAACCTTTCTAAATTCCTTATTATCGAGGCAAACTATATTTCACGTTGAGTCGATTCAATTTGAATGATTAATTTAGAAAATCAATCTATATCTCAAGGTAGGTGTAGCCTCATGATCACGTTAGTATTTAATGGATAAAAAATACAAGTTAGTAATAACAATATAAACTGGGATATGAGGAGCACATAACAATGAGGGAAGAAGTGTCTTACGAGCAAAAATATGTATGACTTATTTGGGATGATTATTCTCCCATGAATTACTGCTGGAATTTAGTACGTTCGAATAAATCGATTGATAATAACCAGTAAACATGAATCACGTATTGGCAGGTAGTGTAACCATATTGAATGCTTATGCTGAGTCGGTGGTTTTATTGATATGGTGTTATTGTCTACTTTATAAATTAAGAAGTTAGTATAATAAAATATAACAAGCAAACACGTGAAACGATACTAAAACACCTGCTTCTTTATATGACATTACTTTTGCTCGGAAATAAACCTATGATAAATGATTAGTAAAGAAGCAAACACAGTTATATACATATATAGATATATAAATACCTGTCCACATATACTTTTTTCATGATAAAGCTAGAACCCAGAATTAGATAGAATCGAGCAATTGCATCGACAACGGACAACGCCAAAGCCAAAGTAGGTTTCGATGTACTGCATCTCATCAGTGACATAATCCGACATTCGGTCTGGCGTTGTCCGTTGTCGATGCAATTGCTCGATTCCGGGTTCTAGTTTTATCATGAAAAAAGTATATGTGAACAGGTATTTATATATCTATCTATAATTTCCTCTTAATATATATATATATATATATATATATATATATATATATATATATATATATATATATATGTACATATATATGAGAAAATAATTATCTATGCCGATATTTAAAAAAAACGCTTTGAAATTGTAAACGTTATTTTATTTGTTTCGATTGTTATTGTTTATCTATGTATGTATGTATGTATATATATATATATATATATATATATATATATATATATATATATATATATATATATATGTATGTATGTATGCATGTGTGTGTCTTTATATAGATAAGCAACCAGCGTCTGAAACCATACAAATAATGTTTGTAATTGCAAACCGTTTTCATAATATCGATATACATAATGGTTTCTTTCATTTTCTGATTATATTTTCTTTTCTTTTTCTAATACATAAACTATTATTGATTCTTTGAATGTAAGAATGTCTCAACGCTCTGATGATGGAATATAGTAAGGAATAGATTGAAAACAGTATTTGTTATATTTATTTATAGTTGAATGTTCTTACTTTATCGCAGCTGACTTTGTTTACATTCACGTAAAAAGGAAAGGGGTGCGATAGTTCATTATATCATATAATAGATTCTGAAAAAGATATTTTGATCAATTAGTTAAAAACTTGATACTATGAACATTATTTCCCAACCAACAATATGAATTTAGGCTGTCGAATACAATTGCGAATATACAAAGTGGCTCAACATAAAAAAATATAACTTTTTTGTTTCTAAATGTTTTTTTTTTCGTTTCCCAGAGTATTAAGAACTGCTTTCTCGACAACGTCAGGAGCAGATATAGAACCGAGGAACGAACATTCATTGTGCAGTAATATTTTAAGGATTATAAGTCAGTTTTGGATTAGCAGTTTTTTTGCCTTCGAAATTTCAGTAGCAAAGAGGCCTCTAGCAAAAACAGGATTCGAGAAATTGTTAGCCGATTTCAGGAGCATGAATCTGGAAGGCCTTTGGCATCAAGAACTATTACGAATCAACAAGAATTGGAGCGAAGCTTGGAAGAAAATCCATCTATTTCAACTAGAATAAGATCGCAACAAATTAGTTTCGTGTTCCACCTTACAAGCAATGATGCACAAAATTTACGTTTCTCTACAAAATACAGGTTGTACAGCACCTTTAACTTTATTATAAGCAAAGATTAGAATATTCAATGAGAATGTAAAATATTAAAAAAATTAAGTAACTTTTGGGTCACTCTGTTTACAAATTTACCACCTGTATATATGCAGTTTATTTGTAAAATAATTTCAATTTTTATATCTATAATAAGAGGAAAAAAAGTAAATCACTCAATAATTAAATGAATTCCTAATCTCAAACATATCCTTTAACTCGATTTGTCTCTATGATCTTGTTCAGCAAGTATTAATAACAACTGGCTCACGTAAAATGAGGTGTAAGGTTAATACAGAGGACTACCCACTGGAGTATTTGCTTGAACGTAATTACGTAATAATCATTAGTTGCCAAATGTTCTCAAAATCTTATGCGGAAATGGCACGTGGGGACATTCGGCAAGTTTACTATGGAGCCTATTAGCACGAGAAGAAAGTTATTACGGAATTTTGAATTTTGATTTCAAATTATGCATTTTTAAATAAGTTTACTTTATATATCATTGTAAAAAAAGGAAGACGTTGGCCTGATGATGTGGTTTCTTTTAAAAGAATCATAGCATTAATTTGTATGCATATATAGCCAATAATGTTTGCATAAATAAATTTACTGTTCATTCCCCGAGAACTTTATACATCGCTTATAATGTCGACTAATTTGTTTCAAATAACAAGCTCAATGAAGTTATGTTTCTTGCTTCAGAGCATATATAGTCGAATTTCCACGAGCAAATAATAAATCGATTTCACAATTATATATTATTTATTCATTCATTTATATATTTACTTACCGTCATACGCACATTTCGAACCCCCCAACAAAAAATAACGCAGAAAATCAGAATATAAAATGATATGTAAAAAGAGAAGAGTGTTTTACACCTTTTTCTGCCTTCATTTTGAATAAGATTTTATGGAAATTAAAGGAGATGAGTTCATTCTTTTTGCTACAGAGTGTGCTTCTTTAAATGTTTTGTTTCTTTCGACTTATAAAAAAATAATTGATTGCTAGTTATAAAGTGGTAATTTAATTAAATAATCATAAAAAAATAATTATAAAAATATGTATATAACGAAAATTCAAGAAGTAATCCAATTATTTACTATTACATTTTAATTGTCAGTTGTGTTTTAGTTTAACTTAAAAAATAACAATTTTTGTCATTTTTCTGACTTAGAAACTCGTTGGTGAAAATACAGAAACACACGCGCCTGATTATAAAAAATATGTCGTTTATTTTTGTACATATGAGCTTTTAGTTTTCAATGAAAGCTTTTTAAAAAAATAATTGAAAATTTTTATATCTATAGCATTAATTGCTAGATGAAAGATAATGTTTTTAAAGTGCAACACAATGTACTTTATATAAAATAAATCCAACGTATTTTTTGATTCAATTTAAAAATTGTAAAATTTATAAAAGTGCACTTTGAAGATAAATAAATTTCAAATTGAATCTTGTACCTTTATTTTTAAAGCCTATAGTAAAAAAAATTTGTTTAACAATTTTCATCCCTTAGATGAAATGCTTTTCTAACTTGTATCTTATCTTTTTAAGATTATATTTTATTTTATTTTTTATTATGTAAGAGAGAAGGAGAGTTTTAAAACTCTCCTTCTCTCTATTTCAGTTTGTATTTCTCCTCACACAACAACTCATTTTTGTTACCCCCTCTTTGTATTATTACAGGTCTGAATATTCTCTCTGTTTTAGTTTGTATTTCTCCTCACACCACAACTCATTTTTTGCAATCCCCCCTTTGTAATACAGATCTGAATAATGAGAAAATCTGAATTTTTTTTAACAAAAAGTTTAAAATAACTTTTTTTAGATTAATTTTTTTAAACTTCTTTCAGAATAGAAATTCTTTAAAATTTAATAAGGAACATGTTTCATATAGGTTTCATTAACAAATATTCAGTACATAACGAAAAAATAGAGATGAAAATTTCAAAAGTACCGTATAACTGGTTACGGTAAATAGTAGTCCTCGCCAGCGAAAGTCTTTGCTATTGTTATTCTATTATTATTATTATTATTATTTAAAACATTTTGTGTCCTTCTCTTTCGAACGAGGACTAATATAAATATACATATATAAATATATATATATAAATATATATATATAAATATATATATATAAATACATATATATACACACATATATATATATAAAATTACAAACTTTTTGAATCATCACAGTTTTATTTTAATTGCTACACACATTTTGAATTTTAATTATATATATATAAATATGTATATATATATATATATATATATATATATATATATATATATATATATATAAAATTACAAACTTTTTGAATTATCACAGTTTTTTTTTATTGCTACACACATTTTGAATTTTAATTTGATTCTGCCTGTCAAAAACATAATTCCGAATTTTTCTTATGGGAAGATTATCTCCTATTATTTTTTCGTGTTTAATATTTTTTCATCTGTTTTTTTTTTACCCTTGACTTCAATTTATCCTCTGATTTCTTAAATTTTTTCCCATTTTATAAACACTTTGCAAAAAGTTTTTATTTTTTGCATTTATGATCAGGTTTAATGTATATATATTTATATATATATATATATATATATATATATATATATACTAAAAAATGCGACACACTCATTATATATATATACACACACACATACACACACACACACACACACATATATATATATATGTGTGTGTGTGTGTGTGTGTGTATTTTGGCAGCAAGTCATTATTCAAGCACGTCTGATTGAACACGGCAGGGCTATTCTTTTTTACAGATTTTTCTGGATATCTTTTCCATTCGCCGAGCGGTCTTTTTTATATCAGCTGGAATATGTATAAAATGGCGCCCAAAAGTTGTCGTTCAGCCATTTTCTTCTCAAGCGCTCTCTATCGGTGCGCCCGATTATCATCAAGAGCGATTGTTGTTGTTTTCGTTTTTCTTTTCTTTGAGTCTTGTGGTATTTATAAATTTTTTTGTTATAAAGGTGAGTTCAGGATATTAAAGGCGAATTATTTTTAGTTTTAATTTCGATTTTCTTATTTTATACTTTAGTTAGTTTCTTGTTAAATAATAGGGTTAGTATATTTAAATGAGACCTGGTTAAAAAGGGGCTGTAGTTTTTTTATAACTATGCCTTCTAGTAATTTTAGTCGTCTTGTGCGATTGTTAATGCATCGAATTTTAGTATTGTTAGTTTAGATATTTCTAATGTCGGACGACTAGGTTTTTATCATTAGACTTTAATGACCATGGTATCGCTCAGTTCTCGAAAAATCACGTCTCACACGTGATTTTGAGGTGCGCCGGGCACCATAAAAGCAGATTGCTTGGGGGGCAGAAGCGTTCAGACCTGTGTAGCGTGAATATCGTCGTGCGACTGCTCAGACTTTTCTAAACTTGTTTACATTGGACTTGAAGGCAACGATATTTTAGTCGGTCAAGACGCAAGCCAGCAGTGTTCCATAGGCGTGCGTTCTAAGAAAGAAGCGTCCATACTTGTGTAGAGTGTACATCGTCGTACAACGCGTCAAACTTTTCTGATTCATCTACAATACTGCATTTTATTTTAACCAATCCTACGCTATTCAACTATCTCTTTTATCACCCGTTTTAACATCTTTATATTCATCTAATTCCTCTACTCATTGAATATCTCATTTACCCGTTATTCAACCATTTGTTTCATGCCTTCTCTCTATATCGTCACCATTCTCCCCTATATTATATTATCCCCTTATTCCTCATTCCCCCGTATTACTTATAGCCTCTAATTTTTGAGAAGTCCCCAGTTAGCTTAAGTTCACCTACATGATTTCATCATCCAGACACCCTGTACCTTTCTTTCACAACTTCCTATATACCAGATAACTTAATATCTTACCAATAGCCCCCAAATTAGATTTCACATTGATGAGAAGCATTAGGTTTAGAAATACCACGTTTTTCCCCCGTCACGTTTTTCCCCGTTCTTTTCCTCCTTCGCGGTACGGGTTCGAGCCTGCCTTCCTACTACCACATTTTTTTGCTCAACACAGACCTCCAAACACCCGGGAAACGCTGGGCACCCATGCTAGTAAAGAATACGAAAAAAAGTTGATTAGTAGAACTTGAAGTTTTGGACATAAGAAGTACGCCATGCCTTGGCCCATAGATGCTTCAGCCGAAGATAATTACGCAGGGAATAGAAGAGGCGATAATTAGATAAGACAAGGTTAGGTGAATAAGGTGGGTACCACAAAGTATCCATCTAAGTTTCTGTATGATATCTCTGACCAACCACGCTAGACGCAGCCTGGCGTTGTTATGAAAAAATAGCAAACCTTTACGATTCCCCAGTGCTGACACATTCTGTAATATTTTGTACACGTTTCAATTGCTGAGAGTATAAGTCTTCAGTAACCGTTTGGTGCGTTGGTTGCAGTTAATAATGAACCACTTGATAATCTCCTCACCAGACACAAAATACAATCTTGCATTGACGGTTAAACCGTGAGAGAGAAAATCAATGTTTGAACGATTGGAAGTTTCGTACAGAACCCACTTTTCTCCACTGGAAAGCACGCGATTGAATAAAAATGCACTATGGTAGCGATTCATTAAACATGCACTATGGTAGAGATTGAATAAAAATGTACTATGGTAGCGATGGACTAAAAATGCACTATGGTAGCGATGGAATAAAAGTGCACTATGATAGCGATAGAATAAAAATGCACTATGGTAGCGATTGAATAAAATGCACTATGGTAGCGATTGAATAAAAATGCACTATGGTAGCGATTGAATAAACATGCACTATAGTAGCTATTGAATAAAAATACACTATGGTAGCGATTGAATAAAAATGCACTATGGTAGCGATTAGATAAAAACGCACTACGGTAGGGATTGAATAAAAATGCACTATGGTAGCGATTGAATAAAAACGGACTATGGAAGCGATTGAATAAAAATGCACTATGGTAGCGATTCATTAAAAATGCACTATGATAGCGATTGAATAAAAATGCACTATGGTAGCGATTGAATAAAAATGTCACTATGATAGCGATTGAATAAAAATGCACTATGGTAGCGATTGAATAAAAATGTCACTATGATAGCGATTGAATAAAAATGCACTATGGTAGCGATTGAATAAAAATGCACTATGGTAGCGATTGAATAAAAATGCACTATGGTAGGGATGTAATAAAAATGCACTATGGTAGCGATTGAATAAAAACGGACTATGGTAGCGATTGAATAAAAACGGACTATGGTAGCGATTGAATAAAAATGGACTATGGTAGCGATTGAATAAAAACGGACTATGGTAGCGATTGAATAAAACGGACTATGGTAGCGATTGAATAAAAACGGACTATGGTAGCGATTGAATAAAAATGCACTATGGTAGGGATTGAATAAAAATGCACTATGGTAGCGATTGAATAAAAACACACCATGGTAGCGATTGAATAAAAACGGACTATGGTAGCGATTGAATAAAAATGGACAATGGTAGCGATTGAATAAAAACGGACTATGGTAGGGATTGAATAAAAATGCACTATGGTAGCGATTGAATAAAAACGCACCATGGTAGCGATTGAATAAAAACGGACTATGGTAGCGATTGAATAAAAATGTCACTATGATAGCGATTGAATAAAAATGCACTATGGTAGCGATTGAATAAAAATGCACTATGGTAGCGATTGAATAAAAATGCACTATGGTAGCGATTGAATAAAAATGCAATATGGAAGCGATTGAATAAAAATGCAATATGGTAGCGATTGAATAAAAATGCAATATGGTAGCGATTGAATAAAAATGCACTATGGTAGCGATTGAATAAAAATGCACTATGGTAGGGATGTAATAAAAATGCACTATGGTAGCGATTGAATAAAAATGGACTATGGTAGCGATTGAATAAAAATGCACTATGGTAGCGATTGAATAAAAATGCAATATGGTAGCGATTGAATAAAAATGCACTATGGTAGCGATTGAATAAAAATGCACTATGGTAGGGATGTAATAAAAATGCACTATGGTAGCGATTGAATAAAAATGCACTATGGTAGCGATTGAATAAAAATGCACTATGGTAGGGATGTAATAAAAATGCACTATGGTAGCGACTGAATAAAAATGCACTATGGTAGCGATTGAATAAAAATGCACTATGGAAGGGATGTAATAAAAATGCACTATGGTAGCGATTGAATAAAAATGCACTATAGTAGCGATTGAATAAAAATGCACTATGGTAGGGATGTAATAAAAATGCACTATGGTAGCGATTGAATAAAAATGCACTATGGTAGCGATTGAATAAAAATGCACTATGGTAGGGATGTAATAAAAATGCACTATGGTAGCGATTGAATAAAAATGCACTATAGTAGCGATTGAATAAAAATGCACTATAGTAGGAATGTAATAAAAATGCACTATGGTAGATATTGAATAAAAATGCACTATGGTAGCGATTGAATAAAAATGCAATATGGTAGCGATTGAATAAAAATGCAATATGGTAGCGATTGAATAAAAATGCAATATGGTAGCGATTGAATAAAAATGCAATATGGTAGCGATTGAATAAAAATGCAATATGGTAGCGATTGAATAAAAATGCAATATGGTAGAAATTGAATAAAAATGCCCTATGGTAGCGATTGAATAAAAATGCACTATGGTAGGGATGTAATAAAAATGCACTATGGTAGCGATTGAATAAAAATGGACTATGGTAGCGATTGAATAAAAATGCACTATGGTAGCGATTGAATAAAAATGCAATATGGTAGCGATTGAATAAAAATGCACTATGGTAGCGATTGAATAAAAATGCACTATGGTAGGGATGTAATAAAAATGCACTATGGTAGCGATTAAATAAAAATGGACTATGGTAGGGATGTAATAAAAATGCACTATGGTAGCGATTGAATAAAAATGCACTATGGTAGGGATGTAATAAAAATGCACTATGGTAGCGATTGAATAAAAATGGACTATGGTAGCGATTGAATAAAAATGCACTATGGTAGCGATTGAATAAAAATGCAATATGGTAGCGATTGAATAAAAATGCACTATGGTAGCGATTGAATAAAAATGCACTATGGTAGGGATGTAATAAAAATGCACTATGGTAGCGATTGAATATAAATGCACTATGGTAGCGATTGAATACACATGCACTATGGTAGAGATTGAATAAAAATGCACTATGGTAGCGATTGAATAAAAATGCGCTAGGGTAGCGATTGAATAAAAATGCACTATGGTAGCGATTAAATAAACATGCACTATAGTAGAGATTGAATAAAAATGCACTATGGTAGCGATTGAATAAAAAGGCACTATGTTTGTGATTGAATAAAATGAACTATGGTAGCGATGACATAAACATGCACTATGTAGCGATTGAATAAAAATGCACTATGGTAGCGATTGAATAAAAACGGACTATGGTAGCGATTGAATAAACATGCACTATGGTAGCGATTGAATAAACACGCACTATGGTAGAGATTGAATAAACATGCACTATGGTAGCGATTGAACAAAAATGCACTATGGTAGCGATTGAATAAAAATGCACTATGGTAGCGATTGAATAAACATGCACTATGGTAGCGATTGAATAAACATGCACTATAATAGCGATTGAATAAACATGCACTATGGTAGCGATTGAATAAAAATACACTATGGTAGCGATTGAATAAACATGCACTATGGAAGAGATTAGATAAACATGCACTATGGGAGAGAATAACTAAACATGCACTATGGTAGCGATTGAATACAAATGCACTATGGTAGAGATTGAATAAACATGCACTATGATAGCGATTGAATAAACATGCACTATGGTAGCGATTGAATAAACATGCACTATGGTAGCAATGGATAAAAATGCACTATGGTAGCGATTGAATAAAAATGCACTATGGTAGCGATTGAATAAAAACGGACTATGGTAGCGATTGAATAAAAATGCACTATGGTAGCGATTGAATAAACATGCACTATGGTAGCGATTGTAAAAAGGCACTATATTAGCAATTGAATAAAAATGCACTATGGTAGCGATTGAATATAAATGCACTATGGTAGCGATTGAATAAAAATGCACTATAGTATCGATTGAATAAAAATGCACTATGGTAGCTATTGAATAAAGACGGACTATGGTAGCGATTGAATAAAAAGGCACTATGTTGGTGATTGAATAAAAATGCACTATGGTAGCGATGGAACAAAAATGCACTATGGTAGCGATTGAATAAAAATGCACTATGGTACCGATGGAATAAAAATGCACTATGGTAGCGATTGAATAAAAACGCACTATGGTAGCGATTGAATAAAAATGCACTATGGTAGCGATTGAATAAAAATGCACTATGGTAGCGATTGAATAAAAATGCACTATGGTAGCGATTGAATATAAATGCACTATGGTAGCGATTGAATACACATGCACTATGGTAGAGATTGAATAAAAATGCACTATGGTAGCGATTGAATAAAAATGCGCTAGGGTAGCGATTGAATAAACATGCACTATGGTAGCGATTGAATAAACATGCACTATGGTAGAGATTGAATAAAAATGCACTATGGTAGCGATTGAATAAAAAGGCACTATGTTTGTGATTGAATAAAATGAACTATGGTAGCGATGACATAAACATGCACTATGTAGCGATTGAATAAAAATGCACTATGGTAGCGATTGAATAAAAATGCACTATGGTAGCGATTGAATAAAAATGTACTATTGTACAGATTGAATAAACATGCACTATGGTAGCGATTGAATAAAAATGCACTATGGTAGCGATTGAATAAAAATGCATTATGGTAGCGATTGAATAAAAATGCACTATGTTAGCGATTAAATAAAAATGCACTGTGGTAGCGATTGAATAAAAATGCACTATGGTAGCGATTGAATAAAAATGCACTATGGTAGCGATTGAATAAAAATGCACTATGGTAGCGATTGAATAAAAACGGACTATGGTAGCGATTGAATAAAAACGCACTATGTTAGTGATTGAATAAATATGTACTATGTTAGCGATGGAATATAAATGCACTAGCGATTGGTAGCGATTGAATAAAAATTCACTATGGTAGCGATGGAATAAAAACGCACTATGGTAGTGATTGAATAAACATGCACTATGGTAGCGATTTAATAAAAATGCACTGATAGCGATTTAATAAAAATGCACTGATAGCGATTGAATAAAAAGGTACTATGTTTCTGATTGAATAAAAATGCACTATGGTAGCGATTGAATAAAAATGCACTATGGTAGCGATTGAATAAACATGCACTATGGTAGCGATTGAATATAAATGCACTATGGTAGCGATTGAATACACATGCACTATGGTAGAGATATAATAAAAATGCACTATTGTAGCGATTAAATAAACATGCACTATGGTAGAGATTGAAAAAAAATGCACTATGGTAGCGATTGAATAAAAATGCACTATGGTAGCGATTGAATAAAAATGCACTATGGTAGCGATTAAATAAACATGCACTATGTTTGTGATTGAATAAAAATGCACTATGGTAGCGATTGAATAAAAAGGCACTATGTTTGTGATTGAATAAAATGAACTATGGTAGCGATTGAATAAACATGCACTATGGTAGCGATTGAATAAAAATGCACTATGGTAGCGATTGAATAAAAATGCAATATGGTAGCGATTGAATAAAAATGCACTATGGTAGAGATTGAATAAAACTGCACTATGGTAGCGATTGAATAAACATGCACTATGGTAGCGATTGAAAAAATTTGCACTATGGTACGATTGAATAAACATGCACTATGGTAGCGATTGAATAAACATGCACTATGGTAGCGATTGAATAAACATGCACTATGGTAGATATTGAATAAAAATGCACTATGGTAGCGATTGAATAAAATGCACTATGGTAGGGATTGAATAAACATGCACTATGTAAGAGATTGAATAAAAATGCACTATCGCAGCGATTGAATACAAATGCACTATGGTAGCGATTGATTAAACATGCACTATGGTAGAGATTGAATAAAAATCCACTATGGTTACGATTGAATAAAAATGCACTATGGTAGGGATTGAATAAAAATGCACTATGGTAGCGACTGAATATAATTGCACTATGGCAGCGATTGAATAAAAATGCACTATGGTAGCGATTGAATAAACATACACTATGGTAGAGATTGAATAAAAATGCACTATGGTAGCGATTGAATAAACATGCACTATGGCAGCGATTGAATAAAAATGCACTATGTAGCGATTGAATAAACATGCACTATAGTAGAGATTGAATAAAAATGCACTATGGTAGCAATTGAACAAAAATTCACTATGGTAGCGATTGAATAAAAATTCACTATGGTAGAGATTGAATTAAAATGCACTATGGTAGCGATTGAATAAACATGCACTATGGTAGAGATTGAATAAAAATACACTATGGTAGCGACTGAATAAACATGCACTATGGTAGCCATTGAATAAACATGCACTATGGTAGAGATTGAATAAACATGCACTATGGTAGAGATTTAATAAAAATACACTATGGTAGCGATTGAATAAACATGCACTATTGTAGCGATTGAATAAACATGCACTATGTAAGAGATTAAATAAAAATGCACTATGGCAGCGATTGAATACAAATGCACTATGGTAGAGATTGAATAAACATGCACTATGGTAGCGATTGAATAAACATGCACTATGGTAGCGATTGAATAAACATGCACTATGGTAGAGATTAAATAAAAATGCACTATGGTAGCGATTGAATACAATGCACTATGGTAGCGATTGAATAAAAATGCACTATGGTAGCGATTGAATAAACATGCACTATGGTAGAGATTGAATAAAAATGCACTATGGTAGCGATTGAGTAAAAATTCACTATGGTAGCGATTGAATAAAAATGCACTATGGTAGAGATTGAATAAAAATGCACTATGATAGCGATTGAATAAACATGCACTATGGTAGATATTGAATATAAATGCACTATGGTAGCGATTGAATAAACATGCACTATGTAGAGATTGAATAAAAATGCACTATGGTAGCGATTGAATATAAATGCACTATAGTAGCGATTGAATAAACATGCACTATAGTAGCGATTGAATATAAATGCACTATGGTAGCGATTGAATAAAAATGCACTATGGTAGCGATTGAATAAACATGCACTGTGGTAGAGATTGAATAAAAATGCACTATGGTAGCGATTGAACAAAAACGGACTATGGAAGCGATTGAATAAAAATGCACTATGGTAGCGATTGAATAAAAATGTCACTATTGTAGCGATTGAATATAAATTCACTATGGTAGCGATTGAATAAACATGCGCTATGGAAGCGATTGAATAAAAATGCACTATGGTAGCGATTGAATAAAAATGTCACTATGGTTACGATTGAATAAAAACGGATTATGACAGCGATTGAATAAAAAGGCACTATGTTAGTGATTGAATAAAAATGCACTGTGTTAGCGATGGAATAAAAATGCACTATGTTAGCGATTGAATAAAAATGCACTATGGTAGCGATGGAATAAAAATGCACTATGGTAGCGATTGAATAAAAAGGCACGATGGTAGCGATTGAATAAAAATGCACTATGGTAGCGATTGAATAAAAAGGCACTATGGTAGCGATTGAATAAAAATGCACTATGGTAGCGCATAAATAAAAATGCACTATGGTAGCGATTGAATAAAAACGCACTATTGTAGCGATTGAATAAAAATGCACTATGGTAGCGATTCAATAAAAATGCACTATGGTAGCGATTGAATAAAAACGAACTATGTTAGCGATTGAATAAAAACGCACTATGTTAGTTATTGAATAAAAATGTACTATGTTAGCGATGGAATAAAAATGCACTATGGTAGCGATTGAATAAAAATTCACTATGGTAGCGATGGAATAAAAACGCACTATGGTAGGGATTGAATAAAAATGCACTGATAGCGATTGAATAAAAATTCACTATGGTAGCGATTGAATAAAAACGGACTATGGTAGCGATTGAATAAAAAGGCACTATGTTTGTGATTGAATAAAATGCACTATGGTAGCGATTGAATAAAAACGGACTATGTTAGCGATGGAATAAAAATGCACTATGTTAGCGATTGAATAAAAATGCACTATGGTAGCGATTTAATAAAAAGGCACTATGGTAGCGATTGAATAAAAATTCACTATGGTAGCGATTGAATAAAAATGCACTATGGTAGCGATTGAATAAAAATGCACTATGGTAGCGATTGAATAAAAATACACTATGGTTGCGATTGACTAAAGATGTGGTAATGTAATTAGAAAGTAAACCGCCTCGAACGAGATCACTAGAGTTCTATTATTCTCACAGTTATTCGTCTTATCAATAATGGATAGACATAATACGCGTATTTTATCATATCTTATGTTCCTAGTTCCGCCATTCCGAATTTGAAAACACTTGTTACACGCATTTTCTATATATTTAAATTGCATTCAATGGCTAATGAAAAATCCAATCAAAAATCCTACATATCGGATGTAAATTTTTGATTACGTCGTATATATATATATATATATATATATATATATATATATATATATATATATATATATATATATATATATATATATATATACTAGCGTTGCCCGGCGTTAACGGTCATACAATACGTTTAAACATGCTATTTTCAATTATGCACATTACATATGTATTATTATAGAATCAATTCTCTATTGGTTATTATATATTACGAGGAATAATTTGCCCGGTGAACTAATTCGCAAAAAACAAAAAGAAAAAAGAAAAGAAAAGAAATTATAAATAAATAAATAAATGAATAAAATAAATAATAATGATAATATCAATCATTAAATTCCGTCTGTGTTTGTTTAAAATATCACGTAAGCTTATATTTTAACTTGACGATTAATTCTCTGGAATATTCACTTCTGATTAATGTTTAAATTTAAACAAAAAAGACATGATTTGCAGTGTTTTTAAAAAGTTGTTTTTCTTTTATAGTAAATTGAACTTTTTAATAAGAATAAAATAAAATGCTGGGGTACACCCAGGATCGAACAGGGGATAATTCGATCTGTGATCGAATGATCTAAAATTGAGATATATCTCAAGATATCAATATTTTTTTCATTTGCTAAGATTTTAGTATCTCCCTTGCTGGTGTTACGTATAAAAAATCCCCTGCAAAAATATTTTTTATCTATAAGAAAAATTATATTTAAAATCAGATTTTTTCGATTTTCGATATTTATGAATATGCTCAATAGATAGAGCATAAAATATGAGATGAGACAAAATTGTAAATCATGAATTTATGTACAAAACATATCTAAGAACATAGCCAATCATATAAATAATCTTTGTGCGAAATTTGCAAAAGGTGAGCTCAGCCGTTTGGTTACCTTTAAAGTGACCTAATCCATTCGTTCACCGCGAAAGATACTGTTGAAATTTAAACATTTATTTTTTTAAATGTTATTTAACTCCTGTCAGAGTGATCTAATCATTATATGATGATCTGTGCATAAGAGCTAAATTAACTGACTTTTTATTTCAACTGAAAGTGCTTAATGATAAGAAACGAGTTTCCTAACCATAATAATTATTAAATACCTATATATATATATATATACATATATATATATATATATATATATATACATATATATATATATTTAGTAAGTTATGGAAATATATGGCAATTAAGCTACACAGAATCTTACGCGTTTCACCCTCGTAGGGAATCGTCAGAATAAAATGCAAATATTAATATATGTATATTAATATATGTATATTAATATATGTATATTAATATACGTACATTAATATACATATGTTAATATGTGTATATTAATATACACATATTAATATATGTATATTAATATACATATATTAATATATGTATAATTATACAGTTTTGTTTTCAGTTTCGATTCTAACTGATGGCACCAAAGTACTTTCTTTTTTACTTTTGAAATCACGATCCATAATAATATATATGAAATCTAGACAAATTAAAATATCATATTTAAGCGTAGTTTACGACCCCCGCATTAGTTATCTTCCATCTAGCTATACTCCTATAATTTATTTTGTGTATTGATATTCATATTAAAAACCCGTTCTCCTGCTTATTTTAAAAGAAAATACAATTTTCTCATATATGAGTCGTGGAATTGCATTCACGAGCAAAAGATCTAGTTTATTTGCATATTCTTTTGAACATTAATTTTAATTAATTCCTTGTTAGTTTTTTCCGCTTTCTTATGGGATGATCTTCTTTAGTTAACTTTTATGTAAAATTTCAGATGTTTAGACTAAAAATTGTCTGAGTAATTTGGTAGAGACCGCAGAGGTACTTTTTAAACGTTGACCCCAATTTGGACCCCTTAACATTTATTGTTTTGGTCTCAAATCAAGATATAATGTTTGACTCGAGTCTAAGTTACCTACATCCAAAATTTCAAGCGTTTAGATCCAAAATTGACGGCCAAAATTGGCAGCCAAATTTTCGTCCCAAAACTCATTAAAATGCTTGCCGCGTGTCTGAAACCCCGTTAGAAAATATTTCAAATGTTTAGAACAAAAATTGGCTGAGTATGCTAGAGAATGCAAAGGTCAATTCTTTTGAACTTTGACCCCTTGACACCGGAATTTCTAGCCGCAAATCGGATGAAAAGATTTTCCCAAATCTCAATACTCCTTATGCCAAATCTCGAATCTGTAGACTGAAAATTGACAGAGTAGTTTTGTAGGGAAATGTACACACACACAGACACACACGCACGCAAGCATTTTCACTTTTATAGATATATAGATATAGATATATTTTTGTTTAAAAAATGTTGCCTACCTAACTCCTTCTAGAGTTTTATAAATAAAACTTTATATATAAGGTATCTGAACCCATGCGAAACATTACCTTTGTTTTTTAGCCCGGGAAAATTGGTACGAAAATGTGAAAATGTAAAAAAAAAAAAATGAAATTTACCAGGCGAAGGTCGAACGTCGGCATTACGAATATGCATGCATAACGTAGTAGCTATTAGTTCATGTTTTAATCGTTAGCCTTGCAGCAAACATGTCTTCATAGATAAGTTATAAACGACAGAGGCAAAAATAAGTCGTAAGCTAAGCGTTTTAGTTTTGATTCTCTATAGTAGCGCACGAGTCATGTTTTCTTTTAAATTTGTAAATCATTACTTTATATTGAGTCCAATCAATATAATAAAATAATTATTACGAAATCTGCATTAATTAAATATCATTTTAAAGCATATATTACGACCAATGCCGGGTCTCTGGTTATATATATATATATATATATATATATATATATATATATATATATATATATATATATATAACCAGAGACCCGGCATATATATATATATATAGGTAATGTATGTATTTAATAATTTAATAATTATTATAGTAAAAAAAATAATTATGACAGCCCCTTTAAGAAATTCGTTTCTTATCATTGAGCACTTTTAGTTGAATTAAAGTCGCTCAATTTAGCTCTTATGCATAGATCATCGTATAACGATTAGATCACTCTCTGACTGACATAAATGAACATTTAAAATTAAAATGTTTAAATTCGACGTTATTTCACGCGGTTAATGGTAACCGAATGGATTAGGTCTTCGCTAACTCGAGCCAGAGATGTCTCGTGATGCGGGGTTCGAATCGTCTGACTGGTATTAATCGTGACACCCTTCACTGAAGATTCCTGAAAGGATGAAACACTAGTGTCTGTAAGTATTTAATAATTATTATAGTAAAAAAAATAATTATATAAATAAATAAATAAATAAATAAATAAATATATATATATATATATATATTTAGTGAATGGATGACAAATGTCTATATTCCAAAGTTCATGATGTTGATTACCTTATAAATTATTCCTTTTATTTAGTTGACATTTACATTTCTTGGCAGTATCTGTTTCGTACTACACAATTAATCGTTTAATTAATATATAAATTAGTGAATCAATTTTTCTGTAACTCATCAGAAAAAATAGCAACAATTATTCCATCAAAAGGAAATCAAGTTCGTTTTGACATGATTCCAAAAATTGGAAAAGAAGCTGCAAATACCTTATAATATGTTTCCATTACGTCATTTTGAATTTTGGAATATAGACTTTTGTCATTCATTCACTATATTGCTCTGTAATTACATTGAGCTTCTTAAATAAGGATTGGTATATATTATAAGGAAATAAAGTATATTTTCATATATATATATATATATATATATATAAATATATATATATATATATATATATATATATATATTTGTGTGTGTGTGTGTGTGTTCATATAAACAGATTTACAGTGTCGCGACACTGGACATGCTAATGTTTTGGACAGATCGTCGATTAACACCACAAGTTCTCGTTAGGTGACTTAATAAATATTTGCTTTCTCCAGAAGAATCCCATCCTTATGCTCCTCCTGTCAGTAGGCCAAATAAAGAATTTCATGGATAAGGACCGTCGTGTATCTAAATAGACAAGAAGTGCACAGGAAGTGTACACGAAATTATTCGCGAGGAACTGAAGATGCAGGAAATTTTCGCGGATGCACCAGTCCACGAATCCTTGTCACAAACTATTTGACCAAGATAAGCATCCAGTTTCCTTCCCAATAGTTCAGACCTTTCTCCCTGTGACTTTTGATTATTCCCTAAACTCAATGAAAACCTCAGAGGCTGTCGATATGAGACAATTAAGGAGATCAAGAGACTATGACGAGGGGTTTTGATGCGCGAACACAGGAGGACTTTCATAAGTTGTTGAAATGGTACAACTAGTGCATTACAGCCGGAGGAGATTACTTCGAAAAAGATTCGTGTTTCATGTGAGTGTGCTATCAATAACAGTGCCCATACGAAAAAGCCTGGAAACTTATTGAATGAAACCGCGTACACTAGATAATTCCTAAATAAAGAAATACCCATTGTTGGATGGCGCTTCACCTGTAAACTGAGCACTTGTTTTGTTTGTTTTAGGATGGACACAAATGAATCCATGAAATTTTAAT
Source organism: Euprymna scolopes (assembly GCF_053919585.1). Lineage (NCBI taxonomy): Eukaryota > Metazoa > Mollusca > Cephalopoda > Sepiida > Sepiolidae > Euprymna > Euprymna scolopes. Next base: position 157,476,156 of record NC_136491.1, read on the forward strand.
CAACAGTTTTAGGCTTATCATTTTCTCGTTTTTTTTCTTTTTTCTAAACTTCTTTTCTCTCTTTCTCTTCCTCGTCTCCTTTTTTTTCGTCATAACATTTCTTTTATTATTTTCGAAAAGATCGAATTTGTTTAATTTCCATTATTAATTTTAAAATTAATTTATTGTTTACATTTTTCTTATTTTCCTTTTTAATGTCAGTTTCATTTTTTTAAAAAGTTCTTTATTGTAATAATTCATAAATTTATATTTTCTTTTTTAATTCCGTATTTAAGCTTTCAAACAACATTTTTTAATTAACGCCTGACGACTGAATTCTTTTGAAACATGATAGCATCGAATTCGTTTGATTTATTCCTTCCAAGGCCTAAACCTAACTTTCTTACTGTAGACAGTTCAGTATCTTTTCATTTTCCTCATTCGATTCGCTAATTCCCACCTGTTTTCTTATTAATATTTGTCCTATTTTTATCTAATCGTTTATCATTCTAGTCCTGAGGGGCACTACTCGGCCATAAAACGATTTCTGCAATGATTGTATTCAGAATGACAAGGTGAGACATTTTAAAATTGCTTTCCCGACAATTTGATATCCAAATAATTGTAATAGAGTGCGCATGTGCGCGTGTGAGAAAATTAGCGGCAGCCGAAGGATAGCTGGCTTCCGAAAATATTAGCAGCAACCGTCAAAACAGGTATGCAAATTAGTAAGTGTGATCAAGCTTGCGTCACAAGAAAATACACCACGTGATCAAGTAGAGAAGCAAGTTGCACACGGGGCAAGATGGATGTGAGAAGTCGATGGCGAGAAAGTACTGGCTAACAGCCAGCTAGAGGTGTTGAGGAGAAAGGCCTTTAAAAAGCACATGTGTTTGTGAAAAAACTTTTGCAATTATAATGAAATGCCTTGTTTTGTAAAAAACACGAATAAAATCATTTGCACTAAAAAAAATGTGCCGAGTCGTTTTTTTATGTTCCTTTGCGACATTGCAAAACGGCGTGTGGGTTCGAAAAGTTTGAAATGTAACGGTACAGTTTAAAAGTAGCAACCACGTTACAATTATTATCTGATATGTGCTCGTAAAATTACTTTTTCTCTTTTCAAAACCTGCTTCGAAATCTAGTAGGTGGTATCATTTTTATTCCTTACAACCTCTTTTTCACATCATAGATGTTGCGAATCTCAGTTGTATCGTTATTTTCATGACAAGTGCTCCACTGAGCTTCCATCTATGGTCCCTGTGCAAAACGTTCAAAACCAGCACTCGTCTAGATACAACCGCTGTCAACAATTTATCCTACTCTCTATATATGCCTAAAATTAAATGTAAATTCCATGAATAAAGTCTCTTTTTAAGAACTGCTCACCTCTACCGCTGTTCTACTTTCGAGCTGACTATAACATCCCCTTTTTCATATCTATTGTAAACATTTCGGTTCTCTTAAATAATATATATACATATATTATTTATATATATGAGAATGTATGTATATATATATATATAATTTAAAGGAGATTATAACAATAGTCTAAAGAACAGAGTGTATTTTAATGTAATAGTAAAATTACTAGTTTAATTAAAATACAGGGAAAGAAAAAGTGTCGTTGTAATTTAGATATATAATAGGTAAATATCCTAGGGCTAATCAATCACATTACTATATATATATATATATATATATATATATATATATATATATATATATATATATATATATATATATTAAATTTTAGCTATTCAATGAATTTAAAAATTTATGACGTGAAATGTTTGAGTTTCAGATCAAAAGATTTTTATTATTCTATGTAAGACAAATAATACATTAGAAATATTTTAACTTTTTTTTTTTTACAAAGGCATCACCACATTATCAAGGCCCAGAGGCCACTCAAGGATAAGGGTTAAAGAGTGTACAGTAGCAATTGGTCAATATAGTAATCATTAGTAATGAAAATTTGGTAAATTTAATAACTTATATGGAACGGCTCATCAAGAACTTATTTACTTTAGACTTGAACACAACCATATTGTAGTCAGCCGGAAAGCAGGAAAACGGAAGACAATTCCACAGGCGTGCAGTTCTAAGAAAGAAGCTTTGTTCATGGAATCTACGTTTAGGTTTAGGCACAGATAAAGAGTGGGGGAAATTATTGATAGTGTTTATAGCTAGACGAGTGTTTCTTGTGACAGTTTGGCGAGGGGGGACCATAGATTGAAGCTCAGTTGAACACTTTCCATGAAAATAACGATACATCAGAGACAAACTCGCAACATCTCTTCTGTGAGATAGAGGTTGCAAGGAGGAGAAAAGGACATCTACGAGGCTACGAAGTCTATTTTGAACTCTATCAAGGCAGGACAAGTCCTTTCTAGCAGTTCCTGCCCAGATGTGGCAACAGTATTCCATCCTTATCCTATAGGATTTCTACCATCTCTTCAGGGGAGAAAATATTAGCAAATAGTTATAATGGTTTACACCTTATTTGCTAAAGTCAGTAAGACATGGAAAATCACAATTAAAATTGATTGAGTAATTAAAAGTCATAGAGTAAGGAAAGTTTTAAAAAAAGGAGAAAAAATAAACATCCAAATTAAATCTGAAGTGAATGTCTTTGAAAGCAGTGTGGTAAAATGATCCAAACTGTATTTTGAGTAATCCACATCACAATGTAATTATCCGAATTAGGCATTTTCCTGGAGCAATTTTCCTTTGTTTATATAATGGGTCCGGTAAAAAAAATTATATATATATATATATATATATATATATATATATATATATATATATATATATATATATATATAGGTCCGGTTGTTCTGTTTATTAATAAACGTGTAAATTGATATATTTAATATTTTTTGTAATTATAGAATATGAGCTTAAAATTCCACTGTAAAATAACTTGCAAATTTTTAATAAAATTAAAAATTAAAAAATTAAAACCGTTTTAGCAGACAGGCCATGCAAAATGAGAGAAACTGAAGTGATACGAAAACCGAAAAGAAAAAAATTTCAAGTTATATTGATCTAAAATCAGTATTTATTAGTTTCCCGCCTTTATTTCTTAGATTGTGTTAAATTTACTGAATTTAATTAACATTTATGCCGTTTAAAGTTTATGAAAGTTTAAATTCTATTAGTTTGAACTTTTATAATCAATAAATTGTCATTATAACTTAGTGAATTAAATCCACTGAATTTAATTGAGTCAATTAAATTGACCTTCCAATTCTCAATAAGTCGGAACATTGTTATATAATAATGAAATTATGTCATTAATGTGCTTCCGTATTTCTTTGAATTTTCCGCCATGACTATTTTTTGACACGAAACTACTTTTGTTGCTACCATGGCATATTCTTGGATAATTTTTACCCTTTTTAGCAAAAGTTAAGTACATTTTTTGTATTAATTCATTATTTTAAGACTTTAACTTAATACTTCACTTGGAAATAATTCCAGAAAACTTATATTTCTCTTGCCAGAAAACTATAAACACGATATTTGTCATGAATTCTTATGTAAAATATATATGGTTTTTCAGATTTCATGAATTTTTACGTGAAATATATATGGTTTTTCAGATTTCATGAATTTTTCCGTGAAATATATATGTTTTTTTTCAGATTTCATGAATTTTTATGTGAAATATATATGGTTTTTCAGATATGAGATAAAATTATTCCTTGTATTTCACACGCTATTTTTTCTTTGAATAATTAACTTTAAGCTGTAATCTTTTAAACACAATCAAAAAGTAACCGAAAATTAAAAAAAAATATTATGATTAACCGGCGTTCAAACCAGGTCCCATACCGAAGCAGGCATTAGAATTGCCCGTACCTACTTGTATAGCATCCAGGCTTTTGTTTAATATTTCTCCTTTAGAATTCACTATATAGTATGCTTTCAGTAAGCACAGATTGCATCTTTTTGATTTACCGGGTTCATACTTTCTACCGTTATCTATTATTGACCATTTAAAATTTTTCAATTAATTTTTGTTTTCATGTAGTTCCCTAAGCCAATCACCTAATGCAGCTGTGTTGCTCTTTTAATTTTTTATATTAATTTTTGTTCCATCCCCCCTTCTATCATTTTCCCCTTCCTATTAGTTTCATTCTCCGGTTCATTCTTGAATGATGCAACGTGATTTCTGAATCTTTCCTTAAAAAAGCAACCCATCGCTCCAAGATATACTTTCTTACTATTATCATCCTTAATCTCACATTTGTACACGATTTCTGCGGTTAAGCATTTGCTCTCCAACAGACAATTTCTAGGTGTTCAACAATTACAGTTTCTCTCTAAATGTTGTTCTCCTGATACTGACTCATTATTATTCCTTATTTTGCTTATTTTCCAATTATTAGAGCTAATTATAGTGTTGGTTAAGTTGGCAGAGGTGGAGAAAGAAAGTTTTATTGAGTTTTTATTGATTATTTTGCTTAAGTTATCCTCAAGTGGGAAATGTTTTTTTAATTAATCTGTAAAGTTCCTTAGGGATATTGTTTTGGATATGCTCGCTAAAAGGCGGATTAAACCAGACCTGTTTCGTACGTCTGTTTCTCTTATTCCTACTATAAACTTCATCATTACCTGTTTCCCTGCTATTTTTATTCTCCTTTCTTTTTATTCTTTTTATCCTTCTTATTGTATCTATCTTTATTGTTAGGTTTATTTCTTGCTCTCATTGTTATGTGTGCAGTTAGATTTGTTATTCTTATTGTTTGCTCTCTTCGTGTATTCTATTTTCCCCTGCTGTGTCGGGATCTGTATAGAGCTTCATTGTAATAATCTTTATTTTTCTCAAAAAGACTCTCGTTCTTCGATAGTTCGGATATTATTTTAAAAATATTAGGGATGAGCACATTCTTCATACACTTGGGATGGTTCGATTGATAGTGTAGAATAGTTTTTGGTTAGGTTTGTGAAACGGTTCATATATATATATATATATATATATATATATATATATATAGTAATTTATAAAATATATATGGCGATTAAGCTACACTGAATATTCGGCGTTTCATCCACTCTAGGATTCGTCAGGCTTATGTGCGAATTCTGTGCTTGTTTATCGTTTTTATATTGTCCTCTTCTGTTAAGGATTTTAGTTAGCAAATCAGCTTTCTAGTATCCACCGCGCCCCTTCCTATCAGCCAATAAGCATGCATTTTATCGAACAAAGGATCTGTTTTAAAACTAGTTTAGTGGTTTAAGGCAGACATTTATATATATATATATATATATAAATATACATATATATATATATATAAATATACATATGTGTACATATAAATCTATACTTTCGTATATTAATTTTATGTGAGTAAATGAAGTAGTTATATATATATATATATATATATATGTAAAGCTAAAATATTTCATTAAGCATGTTCATTATTAAGTACTTTTATCTTGTCATACAACGAACGCTCACATACACATATATACGTACACACGTACGCGCGCACACACACAAACACATACACACACACATACACACACACACACACACACACATATATATATATATACATATATATATATGCATTAACTTTCATCTAATCTTTGTTTTCCCTGTCTCACTTCCTGTGTATAATTCCGCAACTAATAACCTGACATAGAAATTTACGCTCAACCAATCTTCAAGCAGTATTAATATTGTATGAAGCAAAGCCTGCTATAGACCGTCTATACGCATGAAAGAGGTTCTGATAAGCTGTCACACGTCGTATTCGACTTTGCTTGCTGACCTCAACGCGGGGACTGAAAGGTCATTTCAATCACCATCTTTTACTATTAAATGATTCTTTTAATCTATACGGCACGCCTTTTCGGTAAGTCAGTCTGTCATGCTTTTATTTGAAATCGCTGATTGATTAAATAAATCCTATTTTAGATGCGACTTAACAGATATTTAAGAAGCTCTGTCCGTCAAGCATTCGATATCGTTTAACACTAAACAAGTCTATTCGCTTTTGTTTTACTATTTACATGCTTTTGTTTTACTATTGAAATCTCAACAAATACAAATCCGCGTTTTGATTTAGGCACAGATAAAGAGTGAGGGAAATTTTTCACAGTGGATTCAGCTAGACGGGTGTTTTTCGTGAAAGATTGGCGAGGGGGGGACCAGAGATTGGAATTCAGACGAGCACCTGCTATGGAAATAACGATAAAACAAGGATAGGCTCGCAACGTCTCTTCTGTGGGAGAGAGGTTGCAGGGTAGAGAAAAGGGCATCCCCCACTAAGCCACGAAGTCTATTTTGTACTCTGTCAAGGCAGGATAGGCTGTTTTTAGCAGCTCCTGCCCAGATATGGACACAGTATTCCATCCTTGGACGTACTTGGCTTTTATACAGATAGAGAATTGCATCAGTAGTGAGATATCTTCTGGAGCGGTAGAAGGATCCTACCATATTTCCAGCGACCTTGGCAACAGACTTGATGTACGTTTTCCATTTCAGATCAGGAGTAAAGGTCAAACCCAGAAGCTTGTCAAAACACGGGGCCTCACCCAGACGAGAGCCATCCATCACAATTGATGCCAGATGGGGATCAGAGCGTTGATGATGCAAGGATAGGAGTTTGGTTTTAGATGCATTAAAGGTAACCAGCCACATCTTCACCCACTGAACCACGCGCTCGAGATCAGAGGAGAGAGAATCAGAGAGAACTTTGTTATTTACAGCCTTTGATGTGTTGCCGTAGATGGTCGTGTCATCAGCATAGATGTCAACGAATGATTTAAGTATGTGTTTATGTGACGATAATTTGTTGATATTGGATTTGAACAGGACCAAGTTATCATCAACAAGGAAGCAGTCCATTGTTGGAAAGAGGCTGCGACGCTAAACATAAAAAAGAGTGAAAAGAAATTATTATTGCTTGTAGGTTCTTGCTATGTATGTCTTACGGGAAAAAATCAAAGACAAATTCTTCGTCGAGCACCTTTCATAGAAATAATGATAGGATTGAGAAAGATTAGCAACGTCTCTTTTGTAGGAAGATTTTTTTTAAGAAACAGAAGTTAACTATGTATTTACTCATTTTATCTCTTTATCTTTGATTCCATATCTCCTAAAATAGATAATCACTTTTTAAGTGCTTTGATTCTTAAGATGGCAACATGAAAAGTAACCTTAAGCACCATTGGAACGCTTAAGTTGAAAATCCCTTTTCTCATGTCTGTGACGTTTCAATTTCAGCTTATATTTTCGTTTATCTTCCTAGCTTAGGTGTGTAAGTGCAGTTTCACATGTATTCACGCATTTCAATAAGAGGTTTTTATCCCTAACACATTTTACTTAATAACAGATGAGAAACCAGATTTCAAGCTAGTCGACCTGAAGTTATTTAAATTTCAGCGCGCAACCTTTGCTTTCGATTCTTGTTTTTTTTTCTTTTTTTTTTCACTTATACGTAAGGGATTACTATTTGGGATCGTTTCTAGCTGTGAACTGAAGGGGTTGAACAGCAAGATGACTGATCACATTACTTTGTGTTATTACAGTCATAGAAACAAGAAAACAGGGAGACAATTCCAAAATCCAGAACCCGAGGGAAGAATTTGTTAGTCTAGAAGATTTTCTTGCGTCTAGAGACCTTAACAGTATAGAAGAAGATTTTGCTGCTAGTCAAGAGTATGAAAATCGAGAGAGTACAAGTGCTGTGAGTTCATCAGAGCACATTTAATATAAAGTATTTGTATTTAATCTACTAATTAAGTTACAATATTTAATATTAAAAAAAACTTCTTGTTACGAATGCACCTTTTATTGGTAATCTGCGTTTATTATGTCATTTCTAATTTAGTATTTTCTCAAACGGGAGTGTAGACATTCTTGGTATAGTACCCAGTGGGGAGAAAAGTAAATAGGGACGACCGTTGAGATGAAACTATTTTAAATCCAGAAAGAAATCGATTATTATAGTACTGACAAACAACATAATTTTGTAAAAACGATTTTCGTTCTCGAAGAAACAACATAATTCTCAAATTAACCAGAAGACATACGAGTCGCCATGTTTCCTATGACTCATGAAATATTCATGACGACTTAATCTTAACTACCCCAACGGCTATTAGTTAATATAAACAGGAATGATTCGATGTGTTATATAAATTAAGAAATATAATTATTTTATTTTGTATATTAACAAGTATGGCATTTGGATGGTTTCCACTTTTCGGCACCGGAGATATAATTGCCGGAAGCAAACCATGGTTTCATCAAATTTAGTCCAAGATCTAAAAACATCTGTCCTTAAGAAGTTAGTAATAATATTAGACACTGAAGAATACATAATATAAATATTACACAGATAAATTAATTGGTTATCGATCTTAATATTAGACATATTAGTAGTTGTGCGTTCCACACTTTGAACTATGAACTAGAATTTTTATGGTTCTTTAACAAAGACGATAGTTCTAAGTGTATAGGGGTACTCTTTTGAAGTGTTTGAAGGGTTATACTAATCGTCACAAAACAAGTTTGAATGTAGTGAGCAATTCTTTGAGGAAATTCCAATACCGAAATAGGAGGTGACGGTGGCTAAGTAATTAAGAACACTGACTAAGAAACTGGGCGTGGCAGGTTCGAATCCAGTTGGTTCCACATAAATACATTCATCAAATCTTCATATTACCTTGTCCTTAACTTCTGAAAACATAATTTTATAGGTAATGTTGGCTAAGGGGTTAACGACTCAGACTAAACGTCTGGGTTTGCCAAGTTCGAATCCGGTTCATTCGATAGGAGCACTTTCAACAAATCCAAACTTCACTGTCAGAGTGGAGCTAAATTAATACAATATCTAAATGCAACACATAGATATACATGAATATAAGTATTCTAAATACATATTAATGGAATTCATAACAGATAGTATATATTCTCCCGAAATTAAACATAAAATTGCAGACAATTATATTCATTATATATATATATATATATATATATGTGTGTGTGTGTGTGTGTATATATATATGAGTCTCATACATGAGCCAGTAATTACATTATAGTTATCTTACTCTAGTTACATTGCTATCCATTTTTATCTTTGAGAAGATTCTGCTTTTTTGATGAGTCCATGGGAGAAATATTCAGTATTGACATACAAATATCGATTGTTTTCTTAAGAAACAAAACAAAAAAAATCTGTGAATGCGCTGAAGTGTTTGTTTTTAATAAAATAATCGACGATATTAACACACAAGGTTTGTCTTCAAGTACTGTGGTGTAGTGAATGATCATTAGTGAATTAACTGATCAGATGATGCGCCTATAAAAATTTGAGTACGCCGTCCTCACCCTCAAACCTGGTCTGGTGGTTGATGTTAGGTTTTTGGCTCGAATAGGTAATGCTCGACGATGGGTAGGCGTAGGGGTGGCACGCTGTACTGAAATGTTTATGGTGCATCCTCTGATATGTCAATTCATAAATAAAGATTTAATATACTACAGTACCTGGAGACGACCCATGTGGGTTGAAAACGTTAGTATGTTTGGCGAAATTTTCTACTTTCTCGCGGAGAACTGGGGAAAAATGAATATTAACAAACAAACACACACACACACACACACACACACACATATATATATATATGTTTTACATGGAGGTCACCACATCGAAGCTCAGAAGTCACTGCGTGTACAGTAATCAATGAGATAGTATCGTAGTAATCATTAGTATTGGAGATTTGATAAAGTGTCTTACTTAAGAGAGCGGTTTGTCAGGAATTTGTTTATGTTAGACTTGAAGATCGTAAGCTTCTTAAAACGTTACTAGCTTAAGTTCAGAATAAAATCACGATTTTCTTTTAACGGCTAATTTAAAAAAAATGTTTTGAACGCTACTAACTGAATTTCTTTCAATACAGTTTGCAATTTGGAGACGGAATTGTTTTTGTTGAGATAAGTGATTTCAATCATGCTTTTTATTTTAGATTTAAAATATTAACAACTCCATTTTATTTCAGTATTTAATTTATGTATTTCTGTTGTATTAAATGCTAGCTTTTTTTTTTCTCGTCCATAAATGTTTATTTATCTACTGAGTTGATTGCAAAAATAGATTACCTAAATGTACTCATTTTTAGTTCGTGAGAGGGGAATCTATCACCATACTTTCCCTTAAACACGTCTGTTGGACTTTTATTAAATACAATACTTAATAGTTTTTTTTTTTTTTTTTTTTTTTAATGGAGAGTAGAAAACGCATTGTGGATGCGTTATCGGCAGCTCCTGTTACTCTCGCTTCTTCTTATTTGTCCCTCAGTCCTCATTTTTTAAATGAGTGATTTTTCGGACAAAGGGAGAAGAAAAAGCTGTTTTCTAGGTTGGCAGTATTTTTGCGAACAGTTGGCTGAGATGGCGGAAATTTTCTGTTTCTATGTCTATCCTTGTAGCCATGTCACTAGTAAGGGTGCTGGAGGTAAACGTTTGTCTGGGCTGACGTTATCCGCCTGATAGTCAGGGACCCGAACCTTGGATTAACCACTAAGGAGGCTGTCCTATCAGCAGGTGCAAAGTACTGGGGCTGCTGTATTGCCATTTGGTGAATGGATTCTGGACCATGCAGTAGCTTCTGGTGGGGCCTCTCGATGCCATACTAGTGGGTAATTGTTACGGCTTTACCTTATCATTAGCTACAAATAAAAAAAATTTCTTCGTTTCTTTTCTCTCTTAATTTCCCCTCTCTGTCCTGCTCTAAGTAAATCTGTCGACCTAGTCCACAAATTCCAAAATTTCATCATGACAAGTTTCAAGAAAAAATACACGATTAAACCCGGTTCTCCAACTTCCAACGTAGACCCCTACTACCATGTCTCCTTCTCCAACATCAGGGGTCTTCGTTCTAACCTTCCAGAGGTTGAAACCCAATTACAGGAGACTAAACCAGACCTTTTATTTTTAAGTGAAACTTGCATTGGACAGGCTATTTCCCTAGATGAGTTTGCAATTTCAGGATACTCTAACTTAACTTCTAAATCTGACCCCCAAGATCGCCATGGGCATGGAATATGTGCCTATATTAAAGATAGCTTTCCATGTGGGAGGGACATCTCCAGGGAAGATCCTAACTTACCCTATATGTGCTTCCGGGTTGCTTTAGCTCACACTACTGCATTTATATTTACTCTCTATCGCCCCCACAACAGCGGAGTTACTATCTTTCAAAGCATATCTGAGAAAATTGACCAAGTCCTTTCTACTTATCCTTCAGCTAACATTCACGTATGTGGAGACTTCAATGTTCACAACGTCGAATGGTTGACTCACTCAAACAAGACCGATGATGAGGGGAGGTTCTGTCACGATTTCTCCATTGCCTATGACCTCACTCAGATTGTTCAGGAACCTACCCGTGTGCCCGATAATGACGGCCAGTATGCGAGCCTACTAGACCTTTTTCTCACAACTTGCCCTGAACTATGTTCAGTTTCTGTTCTGTCGCCTCTTGGATCTTCCGACCACTCTGTTGTATCAATTAAGATAAAAATGAAATGTAATAAGTCCCCAGACGTACCTCTTCATCGTACAGTATATCGATACACTAAGGCTGACTGGGATAGCTTCCGTACATTTATATCTAATCTACCTCTGCATTCCATGTTTAAAAAGGATGTGTCCTCTATAGTATTAGACCTAACTGAATGGTTAATTGTAGGTATTGACCATTTCATACCCTCTAAAAAGTTTCAGCAAAAACCTAACAGCCAGCCATGGTTCTCTCCAGAATGTGCTGCTGCCATTGCGTACAGAAATCACTTTTTCCACTGCTTCAAACGTAATAGATGTATGGAAACTAAAGCCGTTTTCAGGACTGCCAGCAACCATTGTAAGAAAGTAATAAGGAACGCAAGAGTGTTGTATGCTCAATCTGTTAAGTCCAAAGTAGCTGAGCAGCGGCTTGTTTCCCACTAGTTTTGGCAAATAGCAAACAGAATCCTGAACAGAAGCGTGTGCTCCATCCCAACTATTATAAATGGACCTGAGGTAATCTCGTCAGCATCAGACAAAGCCAAACTCTTTGTCAAGAACTTTGCAGCTAATTCTACCCTTTGCGACCAAGACCGCCAACCCCCAATATTTCCTCCTGTATCAGAAAACACGCTATGTGATATACGTATATCTGTACGTGATGTTGCGAAGCTAATCAAAAACCTTGATTCCAGTAAAGCAACTGGCCCTGATGGTATTCCAATTATAGTACTCAAAAAACTTCAACCTGAATTAGCGCCCATACTTACAAAACTGTTTAAACGTTGTCTTAAGGAGAATAGTTTCCCATCTCCCTGGAAAATCTCATCAGTATGCCCTGTATTTAAGAATTCAGGTGATCGCTCATCCCCCTCTCAGTACAGGCCAATAAGTCTCCTGTGCGTCATGAGTAAGTTGCTAGAATCTGTGTTAAATACAGAAGTAATCAAACATCTCAACAAAAATAACCTTCTTAGTGACACTCAATATGGTTTCCGTTCTGCTAGATCTACAGCAGATGTCCTTACAGTTATATCGCATAGGATTAGAAAATCTCTCGACGGTGGCAATCTTTCTAGGGCAATTGCTCTTGACATATCTAAAGCCTTTGATAGGGTATGGCATAAAGGTTTACTTCATAAGATCGCTAGCTATGGTATAGCTGGAAAAGTCTTCTCAATTATTAAATCATTTCTTTCTGATAGGTTCATAAGAGTAGTAGTTGATGGGCAAAAATCAGAAGCTCACAGTATTAATGCCGGTGTCCCTCAGGGATCCATCCTGGGCCCAACTCTTTTCCTGATCTACATTAATGATCTTCCAAATCATATCCTTACATCATTTGTAGACATTTATGCTGACGACACTACCATTTATGGTACCACATCTAAGACAGTAAACGACCAAGTGCTCTCCAATTCTCTCTCTTCTGATCTTGAGCACGTAGTACAATGGGGAAAGGAGTGGCTGGTTACTTTTAATGCATCTAAAACCAAGCTTCTCTCTTTACATCATCACCATTCTAATTCACATTTGTCATCAATTGAAATGAATGGCTCTCGTCTTAAGGAGGCCTCAAGTTTTGACAAGCTTCTGGGCTTGACCATTACTCCTGATCTTAAATGGAACACGTATATCAAATCTGTTGCCAAGGCCGCTGGAAAAATGGTGGGATCTTTCTATCGATCCAGTAGATATCTCACTGCTGATGCTATTCTCTACCTATATAAGAGCCAGGTACGTCCAAGGATGGAATACTGTTGCCACATCTGGGCATGAGCTGCTAGAAAGGACTTGTCCTGCCTTGATAGAGTTCAAAATAGACTTCGTAGCCTCGTAGGAGATGTCCTTTTCTCCTCCTTGCAACCTCTATCTCACAGAAGAGATGTTGCGAGTTTGTCTCTGATGTATCGTTATTTTCATGGAAAGTGTTCAACTGAGCTTCAATCTATGGTCCCCCCTCGCCAAACTTTCACAAGAAACACTCGTCTAGCTGTAAACACTATCAATAATTTCCCCCACTCTTTATCTGTGCCTAAACCTAAACGTAGATTCCATGAACAAAGCTTCTTTCTTAGAACTGCACGCCTGTGGAATTGTCTTCCGTTTTCCTGCTTTCCGGCTGAATACAATATGGTTGTGTTCAAGTCTAAAGTAAATAAGTTCTTAATGAGCCGTTCCATATAAGTTATTAAATTTACCAAATTTTCATTACTAATGATTACTATATTGACCAATTTCTACTGTACACTCTTTAACCCTTATCCTTGAGTGACCTCTGGGCCTTGATAATGTGGTGATGCCTTTGTAAAATAAAAAAAATAAAAAAAAGTTGTAGTCAGGTGGGAGACAGGCAAACGGAAGAGAGTTCCACAGTCGTGCACTTACGAGAAAGAAGCTCTGCTCATGGAATCTACGTTTGGATTTAGGCACAGTTAAAGAGTGGGGGAAATTAATGACAGTAGTTTCAGCTAGACGGGTGTTTTTCGTGAAAGATTGGCGAGGGGGACCAGAGATTGGAGCTCAGGCGAGCACTTGCAATGGAAATAACGATAAAATAAAGACAGGCTCGCAATGTCTCTTCTGTGGGAGAGAGGTGGCAGGGAAGAGAAAAGGGTATCCTCCACTAAGCTACGAAGTCTATTTTGTACTCTGTCAAGGCAGGGTAGGCTGCTTTTAGCAGCTCCATCCCAGATGTGGCAGCAGTACTCCATCCTTGGACGTACTTGGCTTTTATACAGATAGAGAATTGCATCAGTAGTGAGATATCTTCTGGAGCGGTAGAAGAATCCCACCATTTCCAAGCGTCCTTGGAACCATACCTGATGTACGTGTTCCATTTTAGATCAGGAGTAAAGGTCAAACCCAGAAGCTTGTCAAAACATGGATCCTCTCCAAGACGAGAGCCATCCATTTCAATTGATGCCAGATGGGGATCAGAGCGTTGATAATGTAAAGATAGAAGCTTGGTTTGGGATGCATTAAAAGTGACCATCATCCTCTTCCCCCACTCTACCACGCGCTCTAGATCAAAGGAGAGAGAATCTGAGAGGACTTTTTCATTTACGACCTTTGATGACATAGATGGTCGTGTCATCAGCATAGATGTCAACGAATGATTTAAGTATATGTTTTGGGAGATAATTGATGTAGATCAGGAAAAGAGTTTGGCCCAGGATGGACCCCTGAGCGACTTCAGCATTAATACTGTGAGCCTCTGATTTCTGCCCATCAACAACTACACTTATGAACCTATCGGAGAGAAATGATTTAATAATTGGGAAAACATTTCCAGTAATACCGTAGCTGGACATCTTGTGAAGTAGGCTTTTCGATATGTTAAGAAGTTGGCCTTCGATATGTCAAGAGCAATTGCTCTGGAAAGGAAGCCTTTGTCATGAGATTCACTAATCCTATAAGATATAACCGTTAGCACATCAACTGTAGATCTTACAGAGAGGAAACCATATTGCATGTCACTAAGAAAGTTGTTTCTGCTGAGGTGGTTTACTGCTTCTTTATTTAATATGGATTCCAGTAACTTACTCACGACACACAGGAGACTTATTGGTCTGTACTGAGAGGGAGATGACTTATCACCAGAATTCTTAAATACAGGGCATAATGATGAGGTTTTCCAGGGTTTGGAAATGCACGTCTCATTAAGGCAACGCTTAAACAGTTTGGTAAGTATGGGGGCAAGTTCTGGTTGGAGCTTTTTCAGCACTATAACTGGAATACCGTCAGGGTCAGTTGCTTTACTGGAATCAAGGTTCTTGATTAGTTTGGCGACATCACGCACAGATACTTGTATGTTGCATATAGTGTTGTCTGTTATAGGAGGAAATACGGGGAGTTGATGGGCTTCGTCGCTTGGGGTAGAATTAGCTGAAAAGTTCTTGGGAAATAGTTAGACCTTGTCTGATGCTGACGAGGTGACCTCAGGTCCATTGATGATGGTTGGGATACAACGCACGCTTCTGTTAAGGATCCTGTTTGCTATTTGCCAAAACTGGTGAGAACCAAGCCGCTGATCAGCTACTTTGAATTTAACAGACTGGGCATATAGCTCTCTTGCATTCTTTATTACTCTTTTACAGTGGTTGCTGGCAGTCCTGAAAGCAGATTTAGTGTCAGTACATCTATTACGTTGGTAGCTATGGAAAAAGTGATTTCTGTGCGCGATGGCAGCAGCACATTCAGAGGAGAACCATGGCTGGCTGTTAGGTTTTTGTTGGAATATTTTGGATGGTATGAATCTGTCTATGCCTACAATTAAGCATTCGGTCAAGTCTGATACTATAGAGGACACATCCTTTTTAAACATGGAATGCAGCGATAGATCAGATATGAATGTACGGAAGCTATACCAATCAGCCATATGTACGTGTGTGTGTGTTTGTGTGTATGCTTGAATACGTGTATCTATGAATGTACATATGTACACATGTTCATAAATCAACAGTAGAAAGAAGATGAATTTCCATCGATGAAAATCTAATAACATATTTGCAGCAGTTTTTTTAATAACGGCTGTAAAAATTCTGTAATTCTGTAAAGATGGTTGGCAATAACGATTTTGTTTCCGATTTTACAATTCTTTTACAATAAAATAGCGTCGTATAGCATTGTCCACCCACGCGCACCACCTTTCATGCGTACACTCGGTTTTACTATTCTTTATATATTTTATCAGCACACGAATAATAACGATCTCTTAACTATTATACAATGCAATAAGCAACTTTTTTAATATCTAGATCCTGTTTGATCTTACTATTAGCACGTCCGACGTTGTCCAGATAGTGATAGATTCTAAATTCATACTCTTACACGTGTGTTCCATTTTTCTTTATCTCTCTCTGTCTCTATCTTCATGTAAACACACACACACAAACACATGCACACACACACACGCACACACACATATATATTATTGCTATAGGCAAATTTACATATTCGCTACACTAAACATGCTTATGATTCAGACAAATAGTCGGTCAAGACAACAAGTCCTCATCAGGCGACTTTTTTTTACTTACAAGAAGCAAACTGTTTAGAAAACAACATAATGGTTCCATGCACATGTCTCAGTTTCTTTATGAATTAAGATATAATATTTAAGCGTATGTTACGACCGGGCAACACAGAGCGACCTGATAGTTTAATGTATGAATGCAAGGCAAAGTGACTTTGTGTAACAGGAATAATAATTTGAGTAACAAAATAAATTAACCGTAAAAACAACGGAATAAAAATAGTGAAAAGAGTAAATTACAACTGAGCAAATGCCAACTCCCTGTATTCCGGAATAACCAGTGTTTATTAAATTACCAGCAGATCGCCTGGCGTTGTTCGGTCGTAAAATACGCTTATACATGATATTTTAGTTTTAAAAATTTGTATTTATCATAATACAGGTAATGCCCTATAATTTATTATATTTTACCCAATATATATAAAAGGGATTATAAAAATTAAAAATAAAAATCAATCATGTTTTGAAAAATTAGAAACAAATAATATTTTTCCTCTCTAAATCAAACAAACCAAACACTGTTGTGTATTTATTTCTTGATTTTACCAACTGTGTGTTATCTCCTTATTTACCGGACTAATGTCCTCAGATCCCTTAATGTCTATTTATTTAACGGCCCGTGACTCATCTAGTATTCGTGGATGAGTGTGTGTTTAAAACATAATATGCATACACATGACGACATACCTGTCTGCTGCTGGCCGCCGCCTGGGAAAATCGCCAACGTCTATAACAATCACACATGCAAGGTACACAAGATGATGCATGTTTTTATATATTGGCTTCTTTTCACTCCCAACCATCTCGTCGTTCGCAGTATTAAGTAAAATCGACGATCTCGGACTTGTGGCGTTTTTCTGCATCCATTTGGACACTATCACCCTCTTATGGAGAGATCTGTTTAACCCATCTTGCGTCCTCGACTTATCGTACCAAACTCAACTAAACTTAACTCAGGTTACTCAAAATAAAGCACCCGACACGTAACGCCTGGTCCCGGTTTCATACTTCACGTGCAAACTGACCGGTCAATCAAGTTTGATACATATCACAACATAACTCCTTGTCCCTTCTGCACCTGCATGTTCGCTCAACTTGTTTCCCACGATTCAATCTTTTGTTTACTCCGCAGGATAGACAGACAGATAGGTAAACAGATAACTAAAAAAATGCTTTCGACCCAGTGTTGTCCAGATAATACCTAACAACACCATGAATAAATATTTGAAGATATAAAATACTTAATGCATGATCAGATTTTTAAAGAATACTGAACCCTGTAATAAACAACTAGAAAAGTTTTGATAATCGTAAAACACAAGAACCAGAAAAAAACATCTCTCTCTCTCTCTCTCTCTCTCTCTATATATATATATATATATATATATATATATATATATATATATATATATAAATAAATAAAATAAAGTAATATTCATAATAGTAAATTGTTTTTGTAGAATTAAAGCATTTTTAGAACAGGAAAACGTAAATGTTGAATAAAATATGTCTAGCTTTTAAATATAAACCACTATTGGACAGCACTTATTAGATAAAAACAACTGTGGTTCTACATTCTATCTGGAGTGTTTTTCTGTTTTGCACAGAGGACACACTAAGTTCCACCTGTCTGTCCTTGAGGCGCTTGCCATCAGTTTAAACCGTGGCCTTCGTTATAAAGATGACCGGCCAGCTGAAAAAATGACGTCACCGCCGAGGTCCCAACAAGCAAGATATGTGGAACTCTTAGACTGTCAATAATGAAAAGTAATTTTTACAGACAGCGTTATAAAACTTCAAAATTGGATTGAAATAAAGAAAGAACACAATGATTTACACTGAAACTCATCTAATATTAATAATAAAAAAATAATTAACAAAATAATAAAACACAAGTTGTTTGTTTAAGTATTATAAGCAATTGAATATTTCGTTGTATTATAGATTTTAAAGATTAGAATGCGTTCTTTAATTACTTATAAATTACATTTTAAAAAAGTGAAGGAACACGATTTGATTTGTAGTAAACTTGAAGTTTATTTAATATAATTAAATGAAAATTATGCATGTAAGATTATGAATATTTGAAGCAGAACACAAGCAAAACATTTGAAATATTAAAACTAAACTATTTTTTTAATCAAATGAACAATATTTTTTTAATCAAAACGAATTTTTTTTTTAATCAAAAGAAATATTTTTTAATCAAAGTGAACAATATTTTTTTAAAATCAAAATGAATATTTTTTAATCAAAATGAACCAAATATTTTTAAATGCAAATGAACCACAATATTTTTTCAAAATCAAAAACAATATTTTTAATAAATTCATGAAATATTGCACAGTAAAAAAATAATTAACCTAAAGAAAAAATCATGTTTCTTATTTAAGATTATTTCACCACATAACAAAAATAACATGCAAAATAATTTTTTTATATCCATATTTTCAGTTTGTTAAAATACGTGGTTTTGTATTACTGTAAACATAGATTCGAAAAAGTTGTCAAAAAACAAATAAATGTTATCAAAGGCAAGATAAGTTACTTTTCTACCAAACTGGATATATTTTTCGTGTTTTTATTCAATGTAACATGTTTATTCAGTTCGAAAACCATACAGTGTTTACCGATGTATTGGAAAATTGGGTTTGTATTACTGTACACATAGATTCGAAAAAGTTGTCAAAAAACAAATATATAACAAATAAATGTTATCAAAGGCAAGATAAATTACTTTTCTACCAAACTGGATATAATTTTCGTGTTTTTATTCAATTTAACATGTTTATTCAGCTCAAAAAGCATACAGTGTTTACCGATGTATTGGAAAATTTAAAATGGCGGCCGACTCTCTCTTTAACACGGTAAGTTCGGGAAAAGGTGCTATAAATAATAAACTAGACAAAATACTATTAATAAACAACCGAATATATATCAAGTTATGTCACGGTAACTTATATTGAGCAAATTTCTAAGAGTATTTTGTCTAGTTTATTATTTATTACACCTTTTTCCGAACTTACCATGTTAAAGAGAGAGTCGGCCGCCATTTTAAATTTTCCAATACATCGGTAAATACTGTATATTTTTCGAGCTGAATAAATATGTTACATTGAATAAAAACACAAAAAACATATCCAATTAGGTAGAAAAGTAACTTATCTTGCTTTTGATAACCATTTATTTGTTTTTTGACAACATTTTCGAATCTATGTGTACAGTAATACAAACCCGGAAAATTCAGGATGGCGTCTGACTCCCTCTTTAACACGGTAAGTTTGGGAAAAGGTGTTATAAATAAAAAACTGGTTACAATACTGTTAAAAACTCGCTCAATATATGTTACCGTGACATAGCTTGACATATATTTTTTCTAGTTTTTTTATTTATAACACCTTGTTTTTCGAGCTGAATAAACATGTTACATTGAATAAAAACACGAAAAATATATCTAGTTTGTCATATATTTGTTTTTTGACAACTTTTTCGAATCTATGTGTACAGTAATACAAACCCGAAATGAACGCGCGTTTTTTTTTTTTTACTTTTATGTTTCATAATATATATATATATATATATATATATATATATATATATATATATATATATATATATATATATATATATATATATATATATATATATAAATAAATAAGTATTTTTAAATTCTATCTTTCTAGCTTTAAAAGAAAGTTTAAAAATGTTATCAGCCGGCATAATTTATTTTTAAATATTGAAAATTTCAGGAAAATTAATTTTTGCTAAATTTTTAAAACATGTGTCAACAGCTTAAAAAAATCGTCTCTTCAAAAGAGTCGATGTTGTCTCGCATTTTCATTAGTTTTGTATGCTGTAAAAATTTTTTTTTAATATTAGCAATTTATTTGAAGCTTCTTCTTTTGAATGGTAAACAACTTAGGATGATAATATTGAATTAAATTATAGTTACATCGTGTTAAATACAGGGGGGGGAGCACGTTAAAACTTACTTTGCTGAATGGAGATATCCACGAGTCACTACCGGTGTTTACCGGTGTCAAGAAACAACTAATAGACTACCCGTGATGACGTCAGCAGATTAAATTATTTTTGCCCACCGGCCAACTTGTCTTTTAAGACGGTCTTGGTTTAAACCCCCCCTATTTTGTACAAGCAGAGAAACCTTAGGTTACATTTAGAACTATTTCGGGAGACATATTCTATTTAGTTATTTTTTTCGTTGTTATCCCTTTCGTATAAGTATTTCTACAGGAACAAAAAAACATTCAGACACATATCCTTGAAAAGTTTGTCTGACGAAAAGCGTTTCGGGTTCCATTACAATTCGTGATTTATTTTTTTAATCGACTTTTATAACATCCGAATATGGTTAATATATATATATATATATATATATATATATATATATATATATATATATTAGGCAATATATATATATACTGCTAACACCCGAAAGTATCCTATACCTCTATAAGGCCACTATTCGCCCATGTATGGAGCATTGCTGTTACATTTAGGCTGTTGCATCTGCTACTAGTCTCTCGCTCCTAGACAAGGTTCAAAAGAGAGTCGCAAATCTGATAGGCCCTGAACTGGCATCTAAGCTTCAGCCTCTGTCCCATCGACGTAATGTTGCATCCCTCTACCTGTTGTACAAGTATTTTAATGGTGAATGCTCTGACGAACTGCAGACACTTGTGCCCCCACGTCGTAGACACCCTCGACAGGCATCTAAATCCCACCCCCACACAGTAGAGATCCCTAGATATAAAAGATCTTTCTACTCCAGTAGTTTCTTCCCCAGAACCGCTAAACTCTGGAATTCCATTCCAGGCCACTGCTTCCCCAACTGTACTGACATGCAGAAGTTCAAGTGTAACGTGAACCGACATCTTGCTGCCCAAATCCCAACATAGTACCCCAGTAGTTGTTGCCCCTAATAGTAGCCCCCCCCACATCAAAGTGGCAATGTGCCTTGTTTGGGGTGAAAATGTAATAATAATAATAATAATAATAATATATATATATATATATATATATATATATATATAGTAATTTGTAAATATATATATGGCGACTAAGCTACACTGAATATTCTGCGTTTCATCCAACTATATGATTCGTCAGGCTTATGCCCGAATTCTGTGGTTGCTTCTTGTTTTTATATATGTTGAGGATTCCTAGTTGGCCAATCAGCTTTCTAGTATCCACCGCGCCCCTTCCTATCAGCCAATGGGCATGCATTTTATCAAACAAAGGATCTGTTTTAGAACTAGGTTAGTGGTTTTAGGTAGGCGTTCTCCTTTTTTTATACATATAAATATACCTATGTGTACACACATACATGCACATACATATACATATATATATGTATATATATATACATATATGTGTGTGATCGTTTATGTATATTCATGTTTATTTAATTTATTTATTTGTTTGTTTTCTATTGTTATTGTTAGTTTTAAAGCTATTTTGTATCGCTATCCTAGAGTAAGTTTTATTTTGTGAACACAGTTGTTTGCTATTTCCCGCCTACAGTTTAATAGATTTTGAGGTTCTTTAAAGTACATGATAGAAAATTTTTCATGGAGGCATAATTTACATGGGTCGTCTAAATGTCTGCATGTGGTAGCTTGTCTCATTATTTTCCATTCGACTACCGGCGAATGTCCGCATTCTTTGAGTTCCCAGTATTTATTCGCTAGTGTTGTTTTTATACGGTGTTTTTTTATTTTTGAATGTGCTTTTGTGGTCATAGATTTGGGTTTTGAAATCTAAGGAAGTCATGCCTATGTAATATTTCTTGTTATTCGAGTTTTCTTTCGCAAATATTGTTGCTTGATAAACCACGCTTTTTTTTTCTAAAACAGATCCTTTGTTTGATAAAATTCTATCAGAGAGAAATGATTTAAATATTGAGAAAACATTTCCACTAATACCGTATCTGGACATCTTGTGAAGTAGGCCCTTATGCCAAACTTTATCGAAGCCTTTGATATGTCAAGAGCAATTGCCCTAGACAGGAAGCCTTTGTCGAGGGATTAACTAATCCAATGGGATATAACTGTTAGAACATCAACTGTAGATCTAGCAGAACGGAAACCATATTGCATGTCACTAAGGAGGTTATTTCTGCTGAGGTTGTTGACTACTTTTTTTTTTAATATGGATTCCAGTAACTTACTCATGACACACAAGAGACTTATTGGTCTGTACTGAGAGGGAGATGACTAATAACCTGAGTTCTTAAATACAGGACATATTGACGAGGTTTTCCAGGGTGTTGGGAAGCACTTCTCCTTAAGGCAACGCTTAAACAGTTTGGTAAGTATGGGGGCAAGTTCAGGTTGAAGCTTTTTTAACACTATAATTGGAATGCCGTCTGGACCAGTTGCTTTACTGGAATCAAGGTTCTTGATTAGTTTGGCGACCTCGTTTGTATGTTTGATAGTGTGTTGTCTGCTGTAGGAAGAAATACGGGGAGTTGGTGGCCTTCGTCGCAGAGCGTAGAGTTAGCTGAAAAGTTCTAGGCGAATAGTTTGGCCCTGTCTGATGCTGACGAGATGACCTCAGGTCCATTGATGATGGTTGGGATAGAACACATGCATCTGTTTAGGACCCTGTTTGCTATTTGCCAAACATTGGTGGCAACCAAGCCGCTGCTCAGTTACTTTGGATTTGACGGACTGAGCATATAACTCTCTTGCATTTTTTATTACTCTTTTACAGTGGTTGCTGGCAGTCCTGAAAGCAGCTTTAGTGTCAGTACATCTATTACGTTGGTAGCTAAGGAAAAAGTGATTTTTGTGCGCATATATATATATATATATATATATATATATATATATATATATATATATATATATATATATATATATATATATATAGTAATTTATAAAATATATATGGCGATTAAGCTACACTGAATATTCGGCGTTTCATCCACTCTAAGATTCGTCAGGCTTACAATTCTGGGCAGCCTGCTAGTTGGTTCGTTCGGAGTGAATTGTCTAAAAAACCACTGGACGGATGGCTTCCACGTTTTGGTATAATATGTTTACTATATCCATGTGTGTTTTTATCTATTTCTTTTTAATTATAACATTATACTTAATTTTTCTATGATAAAAAGGTGGGTTTCTTTGTACCGAGACGCTATTTTTTTTATTTAGGGACAATTATTTATTACCGCTTCCTGCCACGGGACCAGTGTTACAATTTAGCGGTTTTCCTGCTATATCTGGAGATTTTGGTTACAATCTAGCGGGAAATTCAAGAAAATCTGGAGGTATTTGGCACCCACACACCCGCATTAGCGCTTGAAAATATTCAATGTAAGTAAAAAAAAAGTAGCATTTATTGCCTTTGGTAACAATTATTTATTGATTATTTGTTTTGTTTTTCACCTTTTTTTTCGACTAACCATTCTTAAATCTAACTATAAAATCGATTTTTCCAAGTACATTTTAGGTGGGGGTGATTCCAACCTCCGAAGTTTTGGTTTGTATTACTGTACACATAGATTCGAAAAAGTTGTCAAAAAACAAATATATAACAAATAAATGTTATCAAAGGCAAGATAAGTTACTTTTCTGCCAAACTGGATATTTAAATTAACCACACGTGGTCTCAAAATGAATGACGACGCTCAAAGTGTATACACATTTTGACTCCTCCCTTTACTTAAAAATTCACCAAAAATCAGGAAATTAACGAATTTTAATGAAAATTGCAGTATTTTTCAAATAATGATCGCAGAATATAATGAACTAATTATTTTTACTTAACTCTTAGTGAAAATATTTTATTTTGTTTAAACAAAAAATACCTTTACTAAAGTTATGGTTTTCAGTAGTAAATAAAAAACGCAAGAATTTATTTTTGCTTTTTTTAAAGCATCGTAATTTGTAACAATAAAAATAATTTTTACAGTAACATTACGAAAAAAGCCCCTAAAGTCCGTATTAATGTATTCGATATAACTCGAAGAAAAATGAATTATCGGATACTATTCAGGAAATTAAAGATTCAATTAGATTCCTATTTCAGTCACCTAAATTATTTAGGGTGAAATAAGTTTAGGAATTTATAGCCAAACCTAAATATATTTTTTTGGTAAATATCCAGATACGCTACTACAGAACACTGACCACTCTAATTTGTTTTTTTTTTGGGGGGGGACAATTATATAACAAATAAATGTTATCAAAGGCAAGATAAGTTACTTTTCTGCCTAACTGGATATATTTTTCGTGTTTTTATTCAATGTAACATATTTATTCAGCTCGAAAAACATACAGTGTTTACCGATGTATTCGAAAAATCAAGATGGCGTCTCACACCCTCTTTAACACCGTAAGTTTGGAAAAAGGTGTTATAAATAAAAAACTATACAAAATACTATTAAAAACCCGCCGAATATATGTCAACCTATGTCACAGTAACATGTATTGAGCGAGTTTTTAACAATATTTTATCCGGTTTTTTATTTATAACATCTTTTCCCAAACTTACTGTGTTAAAGAGAGAATCAGACTCCATCTTGAATGTTCCAATACATCGGTAAACACTGTATGGTTTTCGAGCTGAATAAACATGTTACATTGAATAAAAACACGAAAAATATATCCAGTTAGGTAGAAAAGTAACTTATCTTGCCTTTGATAACATTTATTTGTTATATATTTGTTTTTTGACAACTTTTTCGAATCTATGTGTACATTAATACAAACCCCACCGACCACTCTAATTTATTTGTTTGGGGGGGAATGTGATGTTGGGGCGCGCGCGCGCCCAACATCACATCCGCCCCCCCCTAATGTACAAAGTAAAATCTTCGGAAAATGTTAAATGGTGTTCTAATTGGTAAATGTCGGTGCGTTACATACGGAAAATTTGAAAATTCGATGTTCCAGGTAAAAAACAAAAAAACAAAAAACAGATAAGTTAACCCCCCCCTACTCCAACTTGGTGTGCTTTCTTTTTCTTATTTTATTTCTTTTTCAGCTAATTTTAAATTTTCCACCCAAAAAGCGCTATAATGTATTTTTGAAAATTAGAAAATTCTATGTCCTGGAAAAAAAATCCCCTCCCCCCCAACGTAGTTTGCTTGGTGAAGCCATCGTTTATGCTACAGCGTGCATGGGCGTAGCATAAACGGAAGCTGCAAAATGGTGGAAAGAAGTTCGTGGGTTCAGGGGTAAATACCATGCAAACGGTAAATTTGCCCCAAGTTTGACTATCAGTTACGTTGTCAGCGACCTCAATTACCTATACAAAAACAAATTAGAGTGGTCGGTGTTCTGTAGTAGCGTATCTGGATATTTACCTTTTTTTTCTTGCTTAAAAAAATAGCATTAATACAGTAAGTTAGGTAAACTGACTTTTTCGTTTAAAAATGGAATTATTTCCCTTTCGTTATTAACTTTTTAAAAAAAATGTTTTTAATAAATATTTTGTGTTTTATATACATAAGGTACAATTGTGGAATGTTACTGTTTTGATTATATTCGTTTGGGGGGCACAATTAAAAAATTAAGAAAGATTAAAATGAAGCGAAATTTAAGTTTCCGTTCCATTTTTACAACAACAGTAAAACAGTGCATACTCAGCATTTTATCATAATTTATAAGCATATTGAAACACTAAATCAACATTTTATTTATTTTTTTGCATAATTAATGATGGAAGTATGTTTCTGTTTATTTTCTTAACATCTGTTAAAAAAAAATAATTTGTACATTCTCTTGAAAAAAAGAATCAAACTTTTCTCTACTTTCACATGTGTTCCATTTTAACAAACTGAGCCACAGCAACGCGTGGCCGGGTACAGCTAGTATAAATATATATATATATATATATTAATTTTACTTATACAAACATTAATGGCTACATATGTGCATATATGTTTCTGTAATCCCCCAACGTGGGTGATTACAGAAACATGTATGCACATATGTAGCCATTAATGTTTGTATAAGTAAAATTAATATACCTGCTCTGTTCACTCATTGAGCACTATTTTGGTAGCCACATGTTGTTTCATTGGATGTACTTCTAGGAAACTAAACTCCACTGGCTATATATATATATATATATATATATATATATATATATATATATATATATATATATATATATATATATTTATACCGGGCAATGTATAAACTATACATTGCCCGGTCGAAAAACGAAAAAAAAAAAAAACGCTTGAATATGATATTTTGATGAATGCAGATTTCGATTAATGCGTATTTCGTATTATATTATACAAGTTAGAAAAGCATTTCACCCAAGGCATGAAAATTGTTAAACAAAATGTTTTTACTATAGGCTTTAAAAATAAAGGTACAAGATTCAATTTGAAATTTATTTATCTTCAAAGTGCACTTTTATAAATTTTACAAAGTAAGGTATAAAAATTTAATTTAAATTGAATCAAAAAATTACCTTGGATTTATTTTATGTAATGTACATTCTGTTGCACTATAAAAAAATCATTGAAAATTTTATATCTATATCCTTAATTGCTAGATGAAAGATATTGTCACATTTGCTTTCGTGGGGAAGCAAATAAATACATGAATAGAAGAAAGGGGTTTTTAATATAAATATAAATACACAAAAAAACTCGTATTTATTATAGAGTATTGATGATTTTTATATACATAGAAAATAACGCACTGACATAATTCAGCATAACCTGTCAAGTGACTTTTAGAAAGCACAGACAATTTCTTTACTTTATTAAAACTTGAAATGAATATCTTTACATCGCTTCTTTATTCACAGTTTGAAATATTTTATTAACACAGTTTCATACAATGCGCAGTTATTTTTCATTTCATAAAGATATCGTGTTGTGCATCGTAGGTTTCATTTAATTGATAATAATTCATCAGTTGTTATGGGGCGAATATTCGTCTAATAACAGTTTTCATGACGCTAACAGCAATCACGCTTTCAATCCATGTGTCGTTCGAAGAATGCAATTATTATGAAGATGTCCTCTCAAAACTTAATTTATAAAATATGAAAACATTTTAATATAATTTACTGTCGTATTTGCTTGGTTTCCAGAACACTCTGCCAGTTCGAAATTTTCGCTCTCGTTTAATTGAAGTTGCTAATTAGAAGAAACAGAGAAACACTTTCTTAAACGACGCCCTTTAATGCCGGGTTGCGTCAAACAAATCGTCTACTTATTCTTTAAAACATCGTCGCTGTGTGGTACGATATCTTCACGAACCCGAGTTGGCCGATGGTTTCGTGATTACCACATACGTTGACTGGTCTTTCTCTGTTTCCTTCCACGCCCACGTTGCTTTAAGATCCGTAGAAAGAATTGATGAGTATGGCCCAGTCGACGAAGGTGGTAATCACGAAACCATCGGCCAACTCGGGTTCGTGAAGATATCGTACCACATTTGTTGCCTTAAGACTCAGGATTGACCCTGGTTAATTACCAGACGGATCTCGTCGCATCTGTGTCGCAGTATAAATGATGCACTATGACCAAGACATATTGTTTCCCAGCATGGAAATAATTTCGACTCTTAAACCCACGGCACAACCAAAAATAATGACCACTAGACGAATCGAATTAAAAAAAAAATGGTCCACGGTCTTTAAAAACGGAAAAAACTATTATTTCTGGCAAAATTTAAAAAAAAATGGCAGACCAGTACACACGCGCACAAAAAAAAAAAAAAAAAAAAAAAACGCACTCAAAAAGGAAAATTCAGAACCTGAACAAAAAAATTGTCTTGCACCTACAAAAAAAAAAAAAAACAGTTTACAAAGGATCGATTTAAAAAAAAAAAGAGTATTGAAAGTAACCCTTCGAACAAAAAAGTAAGAAATGTGTCCCACACAAAAAAAAAAAAAACAGAGATGAGAAAAAAGTGTCTCTAGAATATGCAATATCTCTTTCTCTCTCACGCTTTCTCTCTTTCTGTCTCTCTCAAGATATATATCTATATGTGTGTATATCTATGCATCTTGTTATTACATGAAAAAAAGAAAAAGAAAAAAATCCTTCAAACACGAAGCTCGAAAAATAAATTTAAAGAAAAAAAAAGGAAAGAAAATAAAGGATACCTAACATTTTTTATCTGATCTTTATTTCAGGTTTATAAAGATATAGGACTTTTTAAAAAATTCTTTTGACTTTGCAAGTGTTAGATTCAGATTTGAAAAAATAGAACTTTTACATTACATTTTATTCCATGAACAGTTGATGTGTTTATTTTTCAGGTTAGGTACCAATTTACGCTGAAACATAAGGGGACTTTTTGATTTGATAATGTTTTTTATTTATCTTTTTTGTCTGTTAAAAAAAGAAGAGAAGGGAAAGAAAAAATATTATCGCTAAAAATTTAGATTACATAATACGAAGTTTTCTTTGTGTGAGCGCCTTACAAAATTGATAAAAACAAGATTTTTTCTATTTTATTTTTTTTAAACTCGTAGAAATGTTTAATGTCTACCTGTCACTCATTTTTTAAAACAATGGCCGCACATGGGAAAGATAAGCTAAGATGACCTCGTCATGGTGTTTGTGAGGTTGTTAAGGGATGGGTGGTAGAACAACGCTACCTGCCTCTCTCTCTCTCTTCTTCTATCTTTCTCTCTCTCTCATTCCCTTACCTTTTAGGGTCTATGAGGACGAGAGAGAAAATTGTCGAAGATTTTTTGTTATTACGTAATGATATCATGAGGGTGGTAGGGTGTGTAATGGCATCGCTCTGTCTCTATCCCCTTCTTTTCCCCCTCAGTCTCTTTCTCTACTCTTGCGTTTTAATGATTGTATAGCTAAACCCCCATGGCTGATTGCAGGAGAGCATATAATAACGAATTAACTTGGAGTTTTTTAAATTTTTCTACCAAGTTTAAAGAACAAAATTATTTATGCTTCGTTAAATTACATTAAATGATGTCTTCAATTGGTTTTTATTGAAAATAAAAACTGAGACGATTATTCAAACAGCACTTAAAGTACTTTTTTGAAGTCTTCGAGTGTTTGGAAAAGCCAACTGTTACATGATTACGTTCATTTTTTGAGAGTTCTCTGAAATGTTCATAGTTTTTCTTAAAGAAAAAATTACGCTATTACATTTCGAATATTCTCTGAATTTTAAATAATTTCTAAGGAAATATTGTTTGACTAACGAAAGAGATTTTCCTGAACTCTAGATGATTTTAAGGAAGAATTATTCGAGCAAATTCTTTAATTTAAGGTTTATTTGAAATTGGACCGTATGATAGGGGTCTCTGAAATATTGACTGAGGAGTATATACATAAAATTGAATTAATTCTTAAGAAAAAAAAAAGATTTCCTCAGTCTAGAAAGATCTCTCTTTAATTGAAATTTTAATTTTTTCGAGCTTTTAACTATACAGAACTGGTCGTTAACTAATGTAACTTCCAGGTGTGGCGGGAGTTTATTAATTCGAAATAATCCTTGTGAGTGAGTTTAGGAAAAGAATTGCTTTTAAATGATAAAATAATTACTTTGGAAAATAAAGTTAATTAACGTGAAATGTTTCTGAATTCGAAATGACCTTGATAATGACCTATAAGAAGAAATGATTTTTTAAGAATCAATTAAATAACTTTAAATGTACACTGAATTTTAAAAATAATAATTACGAAATGAAAAATTTGGGATGTTTCTGAATCTCATTGTGAAGGGTGAATTGATTCAAAATGAATTGTCTATGATCTTTTCGGAAGATTAATTTTAATAATGAACCAAATGTTTGGAATAATTTTTGAATTGTATTACGAAAAATGGGTCTATTCGAAGTTTATGACCTTTTGAGAAGATTGGTTTTTATAATAATAAATGACTTACTTTGGAAAGAAGTTAACTAACATAAATTGATTTTAACGATGAACCAAAATACTTGAAATAATTTTTAAATTTTGGAATTAAATTTTAATGATCTTTTGTAAATCAAGTTTTGAAAAAATACATATACTTTTTAAATGTACCCTGAAATTTGGGAAAAAGTTAATTATGAATGTAATAACTGAAATGCGTTTGCATTGTGTAAACAAATTCTAATTGTGACCGAGGTGCTCTGAAATGATTTTTTAAAAATGTTTTCTTTTTAAGAAAAAAAATTGTTAACACCCTATTTCATTGATTTAATGTATACCAGGTTTCTGAATTGTTTATTTTTGGAATTTTTTTCCCCCTAATTGAGTATTCTAACTCATGAAGGCTGAGTGCCCTTCTTAGTTAATTCTTTATATAATTAATAAATATTCCGTGGTGGATAGTTTTTATTGGTCGCTCGGCGGCAGACTCCTTGCTCTAACAGAATTAATTGGATTAGAACCTCTGAAGACCAAGGTTTTACTAAATCCATATAGGTCGGCGTGATGAGGTCACGTAACCCCGACTTATCTAAAATACATTATACTGGTTGCTGAAGAGAGCGTAAGTCCAGTAACTGAAGTAATAACTTGGAATACATATAGGTCGGCGTGATGAGGTCACGTAACTCCGACTTGGTTAAAATACATTATACTGGTTGCTGAAGGGAGCGTAAATCCAGTTACGAAAATAATGTTATGCAGACTAAATTAAAAAACGTATAGGTCGGCGTGATAAACTCACGTAGAATCCGGCTTAGTGAAATATGTATAGGTCGGCGTGATAAACTCACGTAGAATCCGGCTTAGTCAAATACGTATAGGTCGGCGTGATAAACTCACGTAGAATCCGGCTTAGTGAAATACGTATAGGTCGGCGTGATAAACTCACGTAGAATCCGGCTTAGTGAAATACGTATAGGTCGGCGTGATAAACTCACGTAGAATCCGGCTTAGTGAAATACGTATAGGTCGGCGTGATAAACTCACGTACAATCCGGCTTAGTGAAATACGTATAGGTCGGCGTGATAGACTCACGTAGAATCCGGCTTAGTGAAATACGTATAGGTCGGCGTGATAAACTCACGTACAATCCGGCTTAGTGAAATACGTATAGGTCGGCGTGATAAACTCACGTAGAATCCGGCTTAGTGAAATACGTATAGGTCGGCGTGATAAACTCACGTACAATCCGGCTTAGTCAAATACGTATAGGTCGGCGTGATGAACTCACGTAAAATCCGGCTTTGTTAAAAAATATTATACTGGTTGCTTAAGAAAGTGTAAATCCAGTAACTGAAATCATGAGGTCATTGCCTCGATGGAGGGCGAGGATGATTACCCTCTCTGGTATTTGAAGCAGTATACCAGTCTACCAGGAGCCTGGTGGAAAAAAATAACTTGCTTCACTGAGTTCCTGATGGAACGTAGAGCATGGGGACATTGATTGCTGACGGCCGGTTGACGCACCATTCACGGAAAATTAGGGACTTCTGAAATTTATGAATGCTCATAAATTTCGGATAGCATAGGGAGGGATGTGGCACTATTTCCTTGTGCCACTGTTTCTAACACACTCTGCAGCATGGACGGGTGGTAAATTGTCCATGAGCGTAGAGATACAGAGAAACCCCTTCCCATAATCCCCTTGCTATCTTTCTGTCTCTTTCCTGCACGACCACCATGATGTGAGGACGCATAGACTGTCTCTCCGTAAATGAGGGGGGGGGCCACCCCCTCCCTCAACACTAGTTAGGGTAGGTTAGTTAGCTTCGAAAAGCCTATTGTAAAAATTAATTGTAAATTGTTTTTTTTGTAATATATATTGTATCTCTAATGTAAAATAAAATAGTTAGTTATACCTTTGTATATTACAATTGTGTCGCGTGTCGTTTTTCTTGTGTCTGCCATGAATGCCTTCATAAATGTCTTAAGTCGAAAGGCGGCCCTGAGGACAAAGAAATGAAGATTCCCACCAGAATGCCACCAGGGTGAAGAGATCATCTTGAGAAAGGAAAGGAGCCACACCCAAAACCAACATCTCAGGTATGATTTTCTTCTTACTACACAGACCCTAATGACTGGCCCATCTTCATGTCTTCATGAGACCGCTTTAAGACATTTACTATAACACGTCTGTCGGTCACACCCCAGTGACCGGCTGATAGTGGTATAGCTGTTTGCTGCCAACCTCTGATCGTCAATTTACTTTTGAGAGATTGCAATATCACACTTATTATCAATATCACAAACGACATGGTTTTGGCTGTTTCCTTCCGCATAAGACATTAGGCACGATGCCGTTAAGCGACATGGTTTTGGCTGCGACATAATTTTGAATCAGAGATAAATTTAGAAGCTTTGTACACTATGAGGTCACACTTTAGTTTGCACTAACAGGGAGACCCGACGTTGTCCGGCATTATTAATGATTGAGGAATGTTTCACACTCACATATTTTTATTATCATCAAAATCGAAAAAAAAAAACAAACAAAAAAAACGTCCATATTTCAATTTAATCGATTGATTGCCTGCCTTAGTTGCTGCTCGTCGGGTTTGTCGGGGATATTTATGCCGAGCAGCCAAATATCATCCCTATGGACTTACAGTATTGCAGCATTAATATTTTTTTTTTAAATTCAATTTATAACATGATATAATTAATTCTTAACCCTGCAATATTTTAAGTTATAAATTTATCATATTTTTACTAGAATATCTTGTCCTTTTCTTTTCCAGTTTTAACAACTAGTCCTTTACTTTTCCATGTTTAATCTTAACCATATTACTTTTCATTTTTCTATTTTAATATATACATATTATATATATATGCCTCCTATTTTTTTAATTCTGCGCGAATGAATCAGAGGCGATTGCAAATATGCATTCACAACCTGAAAGTTTTATCTCAGATATTGACGGTGTGAGACTCTATGAGACCAATCTTGTCATAAACTTGCGTCAGAAGCAGAGATGCATCATTAAATTCCTCAACGCAAAACCAAATTGAACCGATCAACATTCACCGGCACCTGTTGAGATGGGGTTGTCGATTTCAAAGTGGTGATAGAGATACGAGTTAAAAAGTGTGTTCCTGCCTTTGACAACCGTGGCATCAAAATAAGTGGACAAAAGTGGATGAAAAATGGAGTCTTATGTAGGAAAAATAAATTTTGGAGCACAAAATGTCGCTCGTTTAAATGGTACAACTCCCATCTTCGTAGTACTTCATTATTTTAGTTTTTGAGTATAAAATAGGAGGCTTTACATTTAGCCTGTCTATCGTAGAATAAGGATGAGGATTTTTAGGCATTATCTAGTTCTGCTTGGTGCTCAGAAGGTCATCTTTTCAGGACTTACCTCCTATTTTCGGGTACGACGAAAGGATTGATTTGTTCATCCTTATATTAGGAAAATGTTTGTCTATCAATACAAGCATAGGATGCAACTAACGGAGAATGCTAATTCAGATATTTTGAGGATTACTCGATACAGGCCCTGTACAATCTTGTGGTGTTCATGGCTTGCCCCACATTAAACATCACCTTGTGTTGGATTTCATCGTCGCGGAAACATTATTAAATCGCGTAGTTCATTTTTATTAATCGGGTTATTCTATTGTTGGCATTGGTTTCCTCGACATCTTTCTAGTTAGAATTATTTCTATAAAAGGAGCAGGTACTTGCGCGAAGGACCGAGTAAATGTTACGATAATCCCCAGCAAAAGTGTTTAAGTGGAACGAACTTGCTCTAAACATTGCACACCCAGGTTGTCAGTTTATGTCGTTAACCATTTAGCAACGCTCATCCCTCGACGGAAAAACATAAAATAAGGGACCTAATTATCTCTGTCAGTGATTCACAAATATAGTAGCTCTGGAATATCTGGAAATTTCATTTTAAGCATCAAATAATTTCGCTGTAATAGGTCAATAAAATTAATTGATGCAGAAGTCATATTTATTCATTTCCTATGAATCAGATGATTATACTGTTGGCATTGGTTTCCCAGATATCTTTCCAGTTAGAATTCTTTCTAGAAAGATCATATACTTGGGTTTAATTTAAAGTTGTATAAAGATCATAGGTGGATTTAATTTAAAGTTGTAAATATCGAAAGTGAAAATGTTTCTGTGGAACGAACTGGATTCAAACTTGAAAAACGTGCCGTTAAACACTTAGTCACCGTCACCTATGAATTAGCCGATAAAAATAAGGTTTTAGTAACCAATTATTTCTTTGATCGTGTATGATGCGATTACTGACTTGAAACCGTTTTCCCTTTGCACATATGCGGCTGGATTAAAAAATTCGACTGATACACGTTTCTGAACGGTATCATCTTGCGTCATAGATTCCTGCCCCCATCTTTCGTTTATTTTGTTTTCTTGGTTTTCTATTTCTACTCCATTTTCAGATTTCGAGTGCAAAACATAATTATTATTTATCACGCTTCAAGCGAAGCGACAATTTTTATTCGTTTCACCTTTGTGGTAATGATAGAGTCCAATGTTTTTACGCTGTCGCACCGAACGACTCGATAAAAAATCCAACCCCAAAAATGGGAATATATCAATCGAAGACAGCTGTTCGGTTGTATTGAATTCGCAAGTATACAAACTTGTTCGCCTGTGTTTATTGAATCCACTTTCGCATCACTCCTCTCCTCTTTTCCATCATCGAGCGAAATTCCCTCGCTATATTTTTTTATTATTATTATTATTATTATTATTATTATTATTATTATTATTATTATTATCATCATCATCATCATCATCATAATTATTATTATTTTTATTATTATTATTATTATTATTTTTATCATCATCATCATCATCATCATCATCATCATCATCATCATCATCATCATCATCATTATTATTTCTTTTTACTTTTTTATTTTTATGTGTGCTCTGTGTGGCATTGTCGTTGCTGGTAAAGATCAAATATAGAATTGCGACCATCAAGGGACTGTGAGTCACGTGACTAATGCAAGTGAAGAAGGCGAGTGGAAAAATGAAGAAGTGTTTTCATAATCTCTGCAGATCTGCTGGTCAACGTCGTTGTGCAGTTTCGTGATAACAATATTTATGGTCGAAATAACAGATCACAGTGCAGATCGAAGATATTATTATGCTAGTCATCGGATATAATTATCGATTATTCTTATGTCCAGATATCGATTGCTAATGATGTGCGAGGCCATGAACTGAAGCTTCATATTTTCTTCCGTTGGAGGACGGATTTTACATCGATTTAAAATTCCTGTCTCACCTAGAATCCAAGATGGAGCGAGATGGATCATCAACGCTGTTATTGTTTCTGTCCTGTTTTCTATGGTCGTAAAACTATACAAAAGCACACACACACACACACACACACACACACACACACACACACACACACACACACACACACACACACACACATATATATACATATATAAACATAGATAGCTGAATAGATAGATAGAGAGAAAGAAAGAGAGAGAGGGAGAGAGGGAGAGAGAGGGAGAAGAGAGAGAAACAAGTCGCACAGGTACATTTTTTTTTACACAGTGGTCACCACTTATCAAGGCCAGGAAGCCACTCAGGGATAAGGGTTATTGCAAGTACATTACGTTAGTGTGGAGATTTGATGAAGTGTTCACTTAAGGGGCGGTTCATTAGGAATTTGTTAACGTTGGACTTGAAGACATCCAAGTTGTAGTCAGGTGGGAAACAGGCAGAGGGAACAGAGTTCCACAGGCGTGCACTTCTAAGAAAGAAGCTTTGTTCATGGAATCCACGTTTTGATTTAGGCACAGATAAAGAGTGGGGGAAATTTTTCACAGTGGATTCGGCTAGACGGGTGTTTTTCGTGAAAGATTGGCGAGGGAGGACCAGAGATTGGGGTTCAGACGAGCACCTGCTATGAAAAAAACGATAAAACAAGGATAGGCTCGCAACGTCTCTTCTGTGGGAGAGAGGTTGCAAGGTAGAGAAAAGGGCATCCCCATTAAGCCACGAAGTCTATTTTGTACTCTGTCAAGGCAGGATATGCTGTTTTTAGCAGCTCCTGTCCAGATATGGCAGCAGTATTCCATCCATGGACGTACTTGGCTTTTATATAGATAGAGAATTGCATCAGTAGTGAGATATCTTCTGGAGCGGTAGAAGGATCCCACCATCTTTCCAGCGACCTTGGCCACAGACTTGATGTACGTGTTCCATTTTAGATCAGGAGTAAAGGTCAAACCCAGAAGCTTGTCAAAACACGGGGCCTCTCCCAGACGAGAGCCATCCATTTCAATTGATGCCAGATGGGGATCAGAGCGTTGATGATGTAAGGATAGGAGTTTGGTTTTAGATGCATTAAAGGTAACCAGCCACGTCTTCCCCCACTGAACCACGCGCTCGAGATCAAAGGAGAGAGAATCAGAGAGAACTTTGTCATTTACAGCCTTTGATGTGTTGCCATAGATGGTCGTGTCATCATTATAGATGTTAACGAATGATTTAAGTATGTGTTTAGGTAGGTCATTGATGCATATCAGAAAGAGAGTTGGGCCCAGGATTGAATCCTGAGGGACTCCAGCATTAATACTGCAGGCCTCTGATTTTTGTCCATTGACCACCACTCTTATGAACCTATCAGAGAGAAATGATTTAATAATTGAGAAAACATTTCCAGTTATACCGTAGCTGGAAATCTTGTGAAGTAGACTCTTATGCCATACCTTGTCGAAGGCTTTTGATATGTCAAGAGCAATTGCCCTAGAAAGGAAGTCTTTGTCAAGAGATTCACTAATCCTGTGAGATATAACCGTCAGCACATCTGCGGTAGATCTTGCAGAGCGGAAACCATATTGTGTGTCAGTAAAAAGGTTGTTTCTGCTGAGGTGGTTTACTATTTCTCTATTTAATATGGATTCCAGCAACTTACTCATAACACACAGGAGACTTATTGGTCTGTACTGAAAGGGAGATGACTTATAACCTGAGTTCTTAAATACAGGGCAAACTGATGAGGCCTTCCAGAGAGTCGGAAAGTACTTCTCCTTAAGGCAGCGCTTAAATAGTTTCGTAAGTATGGGAGCAAGTTCTGGTTGAAGCTTTTTTAGACTATAAACAGAGAGGTGACTGTGGTTAACTGGTTAACGACACGGACTGACGATTTGGGTGTTCCAATGCGAATCCAATTCGTTCCACGAAATCAGTTTCACTTAGGATGTTGGCAACCTTCACGTAAGTATCTGATGTCTCTCGAGAAGTAATTCTGAGTAGACAAATATCGGGGAAACCATTGCCAACAATAGAACCTTCATATTCATACGATATGATGATGATACTTGAAAACAACTGGAACTTTCTCGGTGAATAGGGTGACAGTGAAAACTATCGAACGTCAATTGATTACTACAAAAAGACACGATGTGTTTAAGAAAACAGGCCCGTTGGTTCTCGTGGATATTTCGCTGTTTTATATAGGATCAAAGTTACGCTACGATTTTCTAACCTAAAGCAGGTGGCTGTAGTGATAGAGTCATACATTGCCCAAGGGTATAAAATGCTACAAACGCATGCAGCTTAATATATATATATATATATATATATATATATATATATATATATATATATATATATATCAATCAATTATAAAACACATTTCTAACTCGATCGTAAGTAGACTCAGTAATAACTCAAGCGATGAAAATGCATTTAACAGGTCATCCAATATTTACGAAACAGCCCTAAAAAATAGTGGATACAAAAATATCGATATCAAATATAAGCAACAAAACACCAACAACTATAATAAAATTAAAAACAGAAGAAAAAGAACTATAATTTGGTATACGACCCCATACAATCAAATGTTAAAAACAAAACTTGGCAAGAAATTTCTAGATCTTATTGAAAAACACTTTCCTGCAACCAACCCCTTACACAAAATCTTCAATAAAAATACCTTGAAGTTATCTTACAGTTGTTGCGAAAATTTAGAGATGATAATTAAGGCACATAATAACAAAATACTAAATGAAAACAATGTAAACAACAACAAAATAAACAATAAAAAAAGTAGACACCAGGACAGAAATAAAACCAACACTAGCAGAAATAATAATAATAATAATAATAATAATAATAATAATAATAATAATAATAATAATAATAATAATAATAATAACAAACCAACCCCGGACAAGAACAACCATACCATAAATAAAAATACTAATAACGAACAAGATAAATGCAATTGTAGACACCGCATACTTTGCCCAGTCCAAAATGAATGTCTAACAAAAAGCGTAGTTTATCAAGCAACAATATTTGCGAAAGAAAACCCGATTAACAAGAAATATTACATAGGCATGATTTCCTTAGATTTCAAAACCCGATACTATGACCACAATAGCAAATTCAAAAATAAAAACACCGTATAAAAACAACACTAGCGAATAAATACTGGGAACTCAAAGAAAGCGGACATTCGCCGGTAGTCGAATGGAAAATAATGAGACAAGCTACCACATGCAGACATTTAGACGACCCATGTAAATTATGCCTCCATGAAAAATCTTCTATCCTGTACTTTAAAGAACCTCAAAATCTATTAAACTGTAGGCGGGAAATAGCAAACAACTGTGTTCACAAAATAAAACTTTCTCTAGGATAGCGATACAAAATAGCTCTAAAACTAACAATAACAATAGAAAACAAACAAATAAATAAATTAAATAAACATGAATATACATAAACGATCACACACATATATGTATGTATATATATATATGTATGTATATATATGTGCATTATTGTGTACACATAGGTATATTTATATGTATATAAAAAAAGGAGAACGGCCACCTAAAACCACTAACCTAGTTCTAAAACAGATCCTTTGTTTGATAAAATGCATGCCCATTGGCTGATAGGAAGGGGCGCGGTGGAGACTAGAAAGCTGATTGGCCAACTAGAAATCCTCAACATATATAAAAACAAGAAGCAACGACAGAATTCGCGCATAAGCCTGACGAATCCTATAGTTGGATGAAACGCAGAATATTCAGTGTAGCTTAATCGCCATATATATTTTATAAATTACTAACTAGCTCTACCTACGTATTGAGCACTTTTGAAGTAAATACCTAAAGTTTACGCATAAATCTATACTTTCGTATATTAAATTTATGTGAATAAATGAAGTAGTTATATATATATATATATATATATATATATATATAGATAGATATATAGATAGATAATGATATCATAATCATTAGATCACTTTGATAGACGGTAAAAACATTTAAAAATAACTATTTAAATTTCAACGATATTTCTCGTGGTTGACAGTGGCCGTGTGGATTTAGTCCTTTCAAATGGAGTCAGAGATGGATTCGTTGTCGGATTCGAATCTCTCAACCTTGCACTGATGATTCCCGAAATGATGAAACACTAGTATTTGTAAGTATTTAATAATTATTATAGTCAATAATTATACATATATAGTAATTATATAATAATTATAATACAATAATTATCATTGTAAATAATTATATATATATATATATATATATATATATATATATATATATATATATATATAGGTAGGGGGTATAACCGACAATGACGTAATACAATTTTGGCACTCCAAAACACGCCAAATCCATACTGAACAAGATGATAAGATGACGACGCAAAAAAAAGGGAAGACAGAAAGCCTATATAGACAGAGAGGGACAGCAGTTGTAGAGTGAACACAAATACACATCACATAAAAAATGCCTTAGCAAAATTGTTCCGCAAATGTTATTTAAACAGAGAACAATTCTATTAACCAAGTTCTCAAGCATCGGTTATAGAGGAATAATTTCACTCAAATTTGTTATCCAAAGCAGAATTTAAACCATTCAGGTTAGAATTCCACCACTGTGTCCAACGACGGTTATCCGCGGGTCATAGTAACTAAAGTATTTAACAAACCCTAACAACGAAAATAGGAAAGAAGAAAAAAAACGACCATTTTAGAAGATAAAATTATTTATTGAAAAAAAAAAAAGATTTAAAAAAGCGGGTAATAAATAAGAAGATGAATAATGTTCACTTGTGTCTGAAACTGCCAAATGTGTCACTTTAGCAATGTTTAACAAACAGTAAGTAACTAAAAAATTGTATGCAGAAGGAGGAAAGGAGGAAAAAGATAGATAGATAGAAATAAAAAACAATTACTAAGATACTTCCTATAATGGTCGACCATTTTTATCTTTTTTACTTGTGCAAGGAAACAAGTCAACAGAGTTACTTCCCTTAATATCTTTTTATTATGGTAAAAATCCTTGAAGGTTCTTGTAGATGATGAAAAATAATAACCACGACTGTTTGTTCAAAGTTCTTTTAGTTGGTCCGATTTGTCTCTTAGACAGCTGGTTCCTGTCTACTTAGCTCGGTAAATTATCCTCCCTTCATGGTTTACACCGCAAGCGATTCTCCATTGCAATCCGGTCACTTAGCCATCTAGAATTTCGATATCGTTGTTAAAGCCATAAACCAATTTCTTCATTCCTAGATGAAATGCACTGTAGTTAATTTCCAATACAGGAGTATTTCGGATTTTTATGTCTTTCTTCTTCTTCAGTGTGTTCATAGACTAGACACGCCATCAGGGTAACCATAACCGTCACTTCGTTAGCTTCTCAAAACCTTCAGATTTCCAACTGGTTTTAAGTTCAATTGTACGTCTTTATTGACAAAGTTTACACGTCGGTAGCATCAGACCGCAAATCTCTAGCTAACGAATATGTCGCAAATCTTCAAATAAACCAAGCGGTAACTTTCCAAAAATATATAAACGATAAAACGGAAGGAGAGAAAGAAAAAGAAAAGAAGAAATATTAAGCAAAAAAAAAAATTTCAGCATATATCTTATATTATTAAAACAATTAAAACAATCACGAGTGAAAAATTTACTTTCACCATAACATATGTTTATACAAAATTAAAAAAAATCCATGGTGTGGTTATTGAGGAAAGTGCGAACAAATGGACGAATGAACGATTTGGGAGCAATTTTATCTCTATAAAGGCTCATGGGGGGATGCAACCAAAGTTATCCCGGTAAATCCGCTTAAGCAATAATTTACTTTCACCATGATTAAGAATTAAAAAAAGCTATGGCGTGGTTATAGAGAAAAGTGCGAACAAGCGAACGGACGAACGGGAGTGATGTGTTAGGTTCACTCCCTATTCTGTCAGGGAACTAATAAGATATTTAAATAAAATTAATAAACAAAAAATAGACTATATCATGCCCAATTCCTTATTCTTTCATCCCCAACAGACGTTGGTAAAACTAACTAAATAAATAAACAAAATTACCCGAATGGGAAAAAATTGTCTGACAAACAATCATTCGACTACATAATACAAAACTTACCAACTGAAACTAAAAATAAAAATATGAGCAGAAGATCAAAAAAATCAATAGAAAAATAAAGAAAAAAAAGATAATTATCATATTTAGCCTAACTTGCCTCGATAACGAGTTGCTGCAAATGTATACCTGTATATATATATATATATATATATATATATATATATATATATATATATATATATATATATATGTGTGTGTGTGTTTTACAGGTGTTTCCAGAAGCGAGAACGCGTCGAGTGCTCGAGGATGAACTTGGAGATGTGTCAAGAAGATGAGTCAAAGTTTTTCAAAAGATTGATTACACAGGATGAAACCTAGGTCCATCACTATGATCCAGAGACCAAACCCCAGTCAATGCAGCGGAAGCACTGGGACTCACCACCTCCAAAGAAGGCAAGGGTGCAGCCCTCCACTGGCAAGGTCATGCTCACAGTCTTCTGGGACCAGGACGGAGTAGTAATGACAGATTTCCTGGCAAAGGGTACCACACTTACAGGAGCCTATTATGCTTCACAATTGAGGAAATCAAGGGAAGCTATCAAAATCAAGAGGCAGGGCAAGATCAGCAAAAGTACCCTCCTCCTGCAGGACAACGCTACGGTCCACAACTCGCATGTCGCCAGATCAGAAGCACGGGCGAGTGGTTATGAAACCCTCCCCCATCCTCCCCACTCTCCTGGCCTTGCACCCTCTGATGTTTATCTCTTCCCAGCCATGAAGTTATTTTTTGAAAGGAAAGCGTTTCCCAGATGATGCAGCCTTGATTTCTTAAGTCACGTCGTGGTTGGAGGACCAACCTGGGGTGTTCTACAAAAACGGTCTCCAGAGCTGCATCAAACGATTGGAGAAATGCATAACTCTGTGTGGTTCCTATGTAGAGAAAGACTAATAACTGTGCCAAGTTTCGTTGCTCTACTCCTATGGGAAGTGGGTAAGGGGCATTACTTATTGCACGCCGCCCCTCGTACATACATGTAAACTCATATACGAGGTGCCTTCCAGAAGTTTCTAGACTATTTGTACAGGCATTTTGTATTAGTGTAGACTCTTAAAAATTCCGTATGTTATTGCTATATATCGTATGAGATGACTGACCATTTGTTATGGTTTCAGCGAAGATTGGAATACATCCTACTAAAGCCTGATTGTCACAGCTGGTGCTGGATGTGAGGACACTTTAGAACTATAGGCTATAATATTCTGCTTTTAGAGAGTAAAAAAAAATGCTAAAAAACGTATTGAATGCTCCAGACTGCTTTTGGACAATCTTGCAGGAATCGATAAGAGATTCAGGAAGGCAGGGAATTTGTGAGAGATAATGAGAGGTGTGAGAATATGGAAGTCATAATACCAGAGTTGATTGGCCAAATAAAGAATTTCATGGATAAGGACCGTCGTGTGTCTATAGAGACAATAAATGCACAGTTTGATGTCAATGTGGTAACTGTACACACTCTTATTGCAAGAGAACCGAAGATGCGGAAGATTTGTGCAAAGGTTTTTCCAAGGGTGCTCACAGAAAATTAAAAAGATAGACGTTGTCATGACCAAGTTGGGCATCAAGACAATTCCTCATCCTCTTTATGCCTTGAATATATATATATTCCGACCCGGAAGCGACAATCTAAAGGAGAGGATAACTTTAAAAAATATCGGCGAAAAAAGTGACCCCCCTCAGTAGAAAAGTGCCTAATTGAAGGGGAAGATATTAATGTTTTTAGCCAATTTTTCGATATTTGTCGCATTAAAGGTCGAACTTTAAAATGATACTGATCTTGGTAAAATTCTTCGCCTCTATTAAAAGTTTTAGGAAGACATGCAAACATACATACATTTATATATTGGTAACTAAAAATTTTCGACCCAAACCGATGAAAAAGCTTGCCTATCTCTGAATACCCTTTATTTAAAATTTCAAATATTTAGACCAGAAATTATCTGAGTAATTTGGAAGAGACCGCCAAGGTCAATTTTTTTTTTACTTTGACCCCTTTTTTATCCTTTAAAATTTATGGTTTTGGGCTCAAATCAAGTTATTAAGTTAGATCCATGTCCCAGGAATCTATATCTAAAATTTCAAGTGTGTAGACTCAAAATTGTCGGAGGAGTTTGGTAGAGTTCTCAAAGGTCAAATCGTTAAACTTTGATCCCTTAATCGCCAAATTTCTGGCCAAAAACCGACCCCATCTCAATACCCTGTATATCAAATTTCGAGTGTGTAGACTAAAAATTGACAGAGTTATTGCGTAGGGAAATGTACACAGACACACATACACGTTCACTTATATATATATATATATATAAATAAATTACTTAATTATTATATCAATCAGTGAATCTATTTTGCCCTTAACTCATCAGAAGAAATAGTGTATATATATCCTCTTATTATACACTAATTTTTGGTTACATATGTGCATACATGTTTCAGTGACATCC
This sequence comes from Euprymna scolopes, assembly GCF_053919585.1. NCBI lineage: Eukaryota > Metazoa > Mollusca > Cephalopoda > Sepiida > Sepiolidae > Euprymna > Euprymna scolopes. The sequence continues at coordinate 157,520,448 of NC_136491.1, forward strand.
TTATTCTAGACCTCCTCATTGGACAAAAAAGAGAGCGATATTAAAAAGAGAGTAAAAATTCTATCCGTTTTTAGGATAATCGAGGATTAAAATAAATAAACATAACTTAACAATAAAAATAGATAAAATAAAATAGATAGATAATGTAGTCGCCGCCAGAAAAAAACAACAACCATAAAAACCAAATATAGAAAAGTTAAGAGTGCATAATATTACTTAAGATAATTAACAACCGTCACGTAAAAATAATGCTAATAACACCCGCTGCTACACCTTGACCACATGAAATCGTACTTTCCCTCTTCCCTGAACCAACCAAACCTACCTGTTTCCTTCACCACATCTCCCTACAAAACCCCTACTGCTCACATTCACAAAGTATACGTTCGACTTTCTTCCAAAGCGGAAACCACACCCAAATATCCTATAAAAACGAATATAATCTTGACCCTCTTTTCAATATCGCTTTTTGGTCTGATGAGGTGGTCTCCTTAAATTAGAATTCTACTGACAAATCCGAAGTAATTAAGCAGCGACTTCGTTCCCACCAGTTTTGGCAAATAGCGAATAGGATCCTGAACAGAAACGTGCGTTCTATCCCAACCATCATCAATGGACTTGAGGTCATCCCGTCAGTATCAGACAAGGCCAAACTATTTGCCGAGAACTTTGCAGCTAATTCTACCCTCGGCGACGAAGGCAATGAACTCCCCGTATTTCCTCCTATAACGGACAACACACTCTGCAACATTCAATTATCTGCGTGATGTCGCCAAGCTAATCAAGAACCTTGATTCCAGTAAAGCAACTGGCCCTGGCGGCATTCCAATCATTGTGTTGAAAAAGCTTCAACCAGAACTTGCCCCCATACTTACCAAACTGTTTAAGCGTTGCCTTAAAGATAAGTGCTTCCAAACACCCTGGAAAACCTCATCAGTATGCCCTGTATTAAAGAACTCAGGTGATAAGTCATCTCCCTATCAGTACGGACCAATAAGTCTCCTGCGTGTCATGAGTAAGCTACTGGAATCCATATTAAATAGAGAAGTAGTCAACCACTTCAACAGATATACAGCAAATGTGATGTTATATCTCATAGGATTAGTGAATTTCTTGACAAAGGCTTCCTCTCTAGGGCAATTGCTCTTGACATATCAAAGGCCTTCGATAAGGTATGGCATAAAGGCCTACTTCACAAGATTTCCAGCTACGGTATTACTGGAAATGTTTTCTCTATCATAAAATCATTTCTCTCCGATAGGCTCATAAGAGTAGTAGTTGATGGGCAGAAATCAAAGGCCATGAATATTAATGCTGGAGTCCCTCAGGGAGGTCCATTCTGCGCCCAACTCTCTTCCTGATATACATCAATGATCTCCTAAAACACATACTTAAATCATTCGTTGACATCTATACTGATGACACGACCATCTATTGGAACTCATCAAACGCCGTAAATGACAAAGTGCTCTCAGATTCTCTCTCCTCTGATTTTGAGCGCGTGGTAGAGTGGGGGAAGACGTGGCTGGTTACTTTTAATTCATCTAAAACCAAGTTCCTATCTTTACATCATCAACGCTCTGATCCCCATCTAGCATCAATTGGGTTGGATGGCTCTCGTCTAGGAGAAGCCCTATGTTTGATAAGCTTCTGGGCTTGACCTTTACCCCTGATCTGAAATGGAATACGTACATCAATCAGTTGCCAAGATCGCTGGAAAAATGGTAGGATCCTTCTATCGCTCCAGAAGATATCTCACCCCTGATGCAATTCTCTGTCTCTATAAAAGCCAAGTACGTCCAAGGATGGAGTACTGCTGCCACATCTGGGCAGGAGCTGCTAAAAACAGCCTATCCTGCCTTGACACAGTACAAAATAGGCTTCGTGGCCTAGTGGGTGATGCCCTTTTTTCTTCCTTGCAACCTCTCTCCCACAGGAGAGACGTCGCGAGCCTGTCTTTGTTTTATCGTTATTTCCATGGCAGGTGCTCGTCTGAACGCCAATCTCTGGTCCCCTCTTGCCAATCTTTCACGATAAACACCCGCCTAGCTGAAACCACTGTCAAAAATTTCCCCACTCCTTATCTGCGCCAAAATCAAAACGATTCCATGAACAAAGCTTCTTTCTTAGAAGTGAACGCATGTGGAACTCTGTTCCGGTTTCCTGTTTCCCACCTGACTACAACCTGGATATCTTCAAGTCCAATGTGAACAAATTCCTGATGAACCGCCTCCTTAAATAAGACACTTTATCACATCTAACGTACTGTACACACAATAACCCTTATCCCCGTGTGGCTTCCCGGCCTTGATAAGCGGTGACTACCTTTTAAAAAATGTTTGTATAATAAACAGACTATATTTCAGCTCGTTCCTCTTTAATAATCACACGAGTTTCATTGGATTTATCTCTAAGAAACAAATCTATACAACCATTACACTGGACTACAATTTTTTTTTTACTTTAGAATTTTGTCCAAGATAATTTTTGCTCAATCAGGAAATTACACCTATTTTTCTCCATCAAGTCAGGTTTGCGTGATTTTTAAAATAAAATCAGACTGTGTGGCAAAATTTATTAAATTTTTGTGGCATTTTCAGCTAATTTTTGTCAATACGCATCATCCTACATCATCCTAATTAAAGTTTTTTTAAAGAAAAAATGTTTGTCCAACAGTATATATCGATTACCTGATGGAAACATCGATTACTGTAAACTGAATTGTGGACATTGATAAAGGCAAATAAATGTTGTTTAAATTTCACGGCTTGAACTTTCGTTTCTTCAAACTCCTGGAATGCATAGTACACGGAGGTCTCTCTTCAGAGTTCAACAGTAGTCAGCTATCATGACTGCATCCCAGCGACCCTGATACGTCGCTTCCATTTCTTTCAAGATCAGATGGAATCTCTTCCCATGCTGGTCACTTATTGAAACTACGTTCTCAGGAAACCATTCCATATGTGAAAATAGTGCATCTTGATGCTTATGTTGCAACCCCGGTTTCTGAAAGCAGTCAGCGTGTTGTTGACAAGTTGTGCATAATTTCTTTCCAAGAAAGATCTTCACTACCAGAACAAATGTCTTCTAAGCTTCCAGTTCCACTTCGTTCATTGAGTTTTCGAACTCTGGATCTCTAATGAGCTGACGGATCTAAAGACTGTGAAAGATGCCAGCTTCTCCATAGATAATCCTTGAAAAGCCTGGCAAAAGTGAAGCAGTCACCATACGTGTCGAGAACCTTGTAAACTTCTTGATCAAGCCGAGCTTGATGTGTAACGGTGAGAAGAGTATTCTGTGTCTGTCCACCACAGGGTCATTGATGACGTTCTCTTCTTTGCAAGGCACCAGTATCTCCCACATAAGCCAGTTTTTCTTCGTGTAATGCTGAGCTCGATTCCTACCATCCCACATGCACAAAAAACATGAATACTTCGTGAAGCCAGACTATCGTCCCAACAAAAAGTTCACCATCTTCAGGTCAACAGTAATAAATCACTTATGCTCATGATAACAAATTTTCGTCAGCACATACTTCACCGCTTCATACTTCTCTTTCAGTTGCCATTGTGTAGTAGAACACATTTCAGTGATCGCTGGATGCTGTCAATGAACAGTCTTCAATCTTTGGGTTCGTACTGTGGCACCCCAAGCTTGAGCAGAAGCTGCGCAATATATGCACAGAAGACCAAGTCTTTTTCTTCAGAGAAAAAAGGGAGCTATTCTTTATGCATGTTGCAGAAAAGTTGATGCTAGCACTGTCAGAAAGGATATTTTTCCTCCAATCTTGATGCCAACAGTTCGGCAGAATTCTTTGTCACGAACTAGATAATCCAACTCCTTTTGGGAAAATGGATGTGCAGCATCATCTTCAGAAATCACTTCTTCTTCTTCTTCTTCTTTAAACTGGAAGTTATCTTCGTGACTAATGTCCGGAAGTTCTCTGAAAATATGCACTGGTATTTCATCACAATAAACACTAGGACGGCGTGCTGATTGAGGATCAGGATATTTGATCCTACCCCGGTTCTTTCTGTTGACCACAGTCAAATCAACAGCGCAGAAGTAGCAGTCACTAACATGGTTTGTCGGCTCCTTCCAAACCACGGGAATTCCAAAGTTCAGACTCCTCTTGTCATTGGTCCACCCACGCAGAGTCTCCGTGCATGCTTTGCACACCATGTGTGGCGCCCAAACTTTATGCTGGTCACTAAGTTTAATACCAAAACAAGCATGGTAAGCACGCCTTATTAAACTTGTAACTGGTTTCCTAGTAGAAGCAATGGTGTAGTTTCCACATAGCAGATCACGTCGATCTTATTTCTGCAAGATCTTCAGAACGAAGCCATCTCATTCATCTGCAAATAAAATAGGTACACAGAGAATAAGAATACACACAAAACTCAAAAGCATGAATGAACACGTTGCCATTATAATAAACAAACGGAATTGCCAGATTTCACACGCAACAAATTAAAATTAAAAAAGAAAAAATGTGAATTACCCTCATAAACTTCTTCTAAAACGCTCCACACATGCTTACTTTACTTGAGAATTCTTAGCAATAAACCATGTGTTTTATGCCAGCAAAAAACCCACCTCATAGAAAGGTTTGCTATGATAAAAAATAACTTGAACGAATGAGACAGAGAATGAAGAAAAATTAAAGAAATATATGAATACAGGGAAAGAAAGGCAAAGAGGTTTAGCAGCGACGGAAAGAAAGAAAAAAAGATAATTATTTGTTTGTAGACCTTAAAACAGATGATCATTGTTATTTAGGTTACTAGCATTTCATCCTGGCGTTGCCCGGATGTTTGGAGGTGTATGTTGAGCAAAAAAGAAAAAAAAGCGGTCAATTTTTTAAACTTTGACGCCTATTATGACCTCTTAATATTTATTGTTTTGGATTCAAATAAAACTATTCGGTTAGATTCATGTCCAAGGGACCTATATCTAAAATTTCAAGTGTTTAGACCCAAAATTGTCGGAGGAGTTGATAGAGTTCTCAAAGATCAAATCGTTGAACTTTGACCCCTTTACAGACAAATTTCTGGCCGAAAACCGATTACAAAGATTTTCCCAAATCTCATTACCCTGTATATCAAATTTCGAGTGTGTAGACTAAAAATTGACAGAGTTATTGCGTAGGGAAATGGAAACAGACGCACAGACACACAGACACACAAACACGTCAACTTTTATAGATATACTAGCATGGGTGCCCGGCGTTGTCCGGGTGTTTGGAGGTGTATGCTGAGCAAAATAAAAAACAAAAACAAAAAAAGATAAATTTTTTAAACTTTGACCCCTATTATGACCCCTTAAAATTTATTGTTTTGGGCTCAAATAAAGTTATTAACTTAGATTCATGTCCAAGGGACCTATATCTACAATTTCAAGTGTTTAGACCCAAAATTGTCGGAGGAGTTTTGTAGAGTTCTCAAAGGTCAAATCGTTGAACTTTGACCCTTTAACAGCAAAATTTCTGGCCGAAAAGACACACAGACATGCTCACTTTTGTGTTTTCTCTTTCATGCGTATAGTTTATAGCATGTTCGATTTTATTTAATTTATTAGAGATATTCTCTATTTTTAAAGACATGGGGAGAAAAATAAGATGACATCAATATTAAAAATAACAATGATCATGAAAGTTTTAAAGTCCATCGGAAAGTAACGAATAAAAACGATTTCATACATTTTTATTCTCATCACGATGATAGTGTGAAAAAAGGTATTCTTATAGGACTTTTAGAGCCATGAGAATATGCAGTGAAGAATAAAACCAGAAAGAATTTGAATATATTAAACGTACATTTATGAACTTACAATACCTCAGCATTTTTTGACAAATACAAAAAGGAAGCACTAAACATTTACCATAACCGAAACCGAAACAATTCCCTAAATAGCCAGACACACGACAAACAATTAATGTTACTAACTAATAAAAACAACGACACAATCAAATAACAAAACTAACCTCTTTAACAATTAGGGATGTAACACGTTAAATTATGACTAATACCAACATTAACATCAAGGCCGGGATATATTCCATACTTTGATTGTGGAAGAATATACGTAAGAGAAACTCAACGTAATTTAAATAAAAGAATGTATGAACACAAAAGAGATGTAAAAAACAACAATACACTCAACGCTATATTTTGTCACATCATGGAGAACGACCACTATTTTAATTTTAACAAAGCGACTTTCCTTAAACACATATATAACAGATCCACACGATGTTTAATTGAGTCGGCTATAATCTCCCATTCCAACAATACAATTAAATAAAGAAAGGACTTTTTTCCACGTTGTTCCCTATCTGTCGAAAATAATTATTAAAGACAACAATTTAGACACAGGTTTAACTCGAAACTACATAAAAAAAAGATAATTTCGTAATTTTACTTAATTTATTATTATTATTATATTATTTACTTAATTTATTATTTTTAGTTTATTTATCACTATCTATTTTTAGACGCCATTTTATTACTTTCTATTCTTATTTTTTAGACGCCATTTTTCAAGTTACTACGCTTTTTTTTATCCCAATTCAACTTTCACTAATTTTTAAAAACTCCCCTCATAATCTCGTTTCATTTTATTATTTTTAGACGCAATTATTTAAATCACTAAGCTAGTTTACTCCGATTTATGATTATTATTTTCTCTAATCATAAAATGTATATATGTATATAGGCATCTAATTTACATAAGAAAACATGTGGTCTCCCCCATAATTATATATCGCCCCAAATCTTCCCACCCTCTCGTCAATGACCATCCCTCTTTAAAAAGCCCGCATAAATCGGGCGAAAAGTTGAGCGTTCAGGTTCTTCAACCTCCAATCTATTTTTGATATCGTCGGATTTCATCCATCTAAACAATCATATATATATATATATATATATATATATATATATATATATATATATATATATATATCTTTATTCGATTGGCAAAATTTTAGAATAATTATAAAAAAGTGAACCATCGCGTAAATTCAATCAACTAAAAAATGGAAAACGGGGTGAGGAAAAGAAAAAAAAAATTATATATATAATGGGGCAAGTTATATGTACAATTCAATAAAATAAATAAGTCGATTAAAAACGATCGTTAAAATATACCCAACGCGCTTTTCGTTCTGACTAACATTTTCAAGGGTCATAAGTCTGAAAATTATTATTTTTTAGAATATTTGGTAGTGGTATGGAATAAGAGCGGAGAGGAGGTTAAGAGAAAAAAACAAAAACAAAAACAAAACAAACCCTGCCTACCCAAATAATTCTAATTGAAGCCGGAGGTTTCTCTGCTTGCACAAAGTAGGCGGGTTAGCAATGATGGCAACTGCTTCGATGACAGACAGGTGGAACTTTGTGCGTCCTCGGTACAAAAAAAGTATATATATATATATATATATATATATATATATATTCAATTTATCTTTACATAAGCAGTAATTTGTTGCTACCCAGTCATGAGCATGTTTCTTTTTCTTGCTTCACAGCCTCTGTAATTTATCAAGCTAATATAAGAGCCAAGGAGGATCCCACCACTTGCAAATTCTACATCGGTCAAACTAGCAATGTATTTAAACAGAGATACACAGGTCACAAAAGCTCTTTCTTAAACCCAAATTACAGAGACAAAACATCATTGGCTGCATACTACAATGATCTAACGAGTAAAAATTTGGCACTCATTGTTTACTGGCACATTCTGAAAAGAGCAAAAACTTGCCAGTCACTAAATTCGCCTTCTTTACCTTAATGAAAAACTATTTATCACAAAATTTAAGGATAGGGATAAACTCTTAAATAAGAAACAGAAAACCTCAATAAATTGCATACATTACAAATAACATCTGCTTTCTCACTTGCTAATTACTTCCGGATAATCCCAACTATATTCAACTCCAAGAAGAACCTCATGCAATATCCGAGAGATAAAACCTACAAATCCAAATCTCCTCAAGTTCAACATTAACTTAATCAAAAGCCACACTCTTTCTGGAAAAAAAAAACACGCATAAAAATAGAAAATGCATTTGGAAGCAAATTTTCCACAATTTTATAAATTACTTAATAGTCCCATCGAATCCACCAATTAACCACATAGTTCATATTCAGCATATGCATGTCTTCTGCACCCCTGATAATCCTTTTCCCCTTAAATCTCGTTAAAATATTCACCCGCAACAGAAATATCAAACTAATATTCAGCTTAATAGTATAAGTGCTGCTCTGCTCGTTGCCTGTCTGTTAACTTTGCTACTAACAAAAATGGAATACCACCTGGTACAACCTGAACATATATAAAGTAAATTAATAAATTAATAAATAAATAAATAAACATAAATAAATAAAAACAAAATTAAAAAATAAAGAACACAATTATCTAATAACTGAAAGCATACACTGCAAGCATTAACTTTAGTCTCCCTAAAGCCAATAGTAATATTTCCACTAAAGTGAAACACTCTAATAAAACTCTTTGAAATTGCTAACCGCAATCTTGACATATCTTTTATATACCACACTCACTAAGTGTGACCGTAATCGAAACGATAAATGATGCACGACACCATATGATATAGAGGGTGAAAAAATAACTCCAGATAACACCTGTATACATCTATACATAGTGGTTATATAACATATCATCACATAGATACGTATTTATACATAGTCTTCTACGGGCATAAGATCCATGGGTACTAATATTTACAGATAATTAATATAACCCCAGTAAAGTTATATCTGTACTAATTAGTAGTAAATAACTGGAGGAATTCCTAATCACCCTTTTAGCTGAATAATCATTATCGCTGTCAATAAATAAATAAAAAAATAAATAAATAAAATAATAAAAAATAAAAAAATAAAAAGGAAGAATAAAAAAAATAAATAAAAATAAAAATAACTGCATTTAGCCATCATAAGTTTAATAATGATATATATTCTGAGTTTTGCAATTACTATCATTATGAAAGTTTTAATAAAAAATTTACCAATACATCAATTAATAAACCAACATTAAATAAGCAAAGTAAATAGGAATAAATATTAGAGTGATCAAATAAAATAAAAATAAAAAATAAAGAATAAAAAAACGATTTTGTTTAAATTAGACAAAAAAATCTACAACTAAACAAATGATGCCACCTCTCTACCCCTTCTCCCTCTACTTCTCTCTTCCTTCTTCTTCACTCTCTTTCTTTCTTCCCCATTCCGTCTCCCCTACCCTATTTCCTTTCTTTCTTACGCCTCTCACTCCCCTTCCCCCCTCCATCGTTCACTAGAAGCCCAAGGAATGATCAACAGATCCGAGTAAATCATAATAGGCTATTAAATTAAAACAAATAATAAAAAGGAATCTGAGACAGCCCACCCTTGTAGTCTCAGACAGCCAGCGGGCAATAGACACGCTAAGCTCATACTTGTTCAAGATAACATCTGCATAGCTCTAATTTTAAAACCCCTTACCTTATAAACCCTATTCACTTACACAAACATGGCATGATTGAATAAAGACACGGTAAATAAGTGAATAAACAGATAGAAAATTAAATAAACTAACAAATTTGTACCCAATCAACCCTGTTCTTGGCATAACTGAACTGTCACCTCCACGACCCTTAATAAATTTTAAAAAAATGCCACAAAACCGCCCTTCTTTTGCTGAAAGTTGATTTTCGGTTTTCATTTTGAATTCCGCTTTCATAAATAAGCGTTTGTTGCCTGAAGAGGTCTCTAGTTACTAAACACTAGAAGCCCGAAACATGCTCATGACTGTGTAGCAAATAATTACTGCTTATGTAAAGACAAATTGAAAATATAACTTGCTCTACGTCCGTATTGAGCACGCTTGTATTAACCTCGTTATATTTCATTGGTTACCCTACTTTTGAAAAATAGCAACCTCAGATTATATATATATATATATATATATATATATATATATATATATATATAGTGTAAAATTTTGTTGAAAATTCAAAGACGCACGTTTCCTTTTTATAACCTTCGTTTATTTCCTGGATTTTTTCCATTACAGCTGTTTCATTGATGAGTAAGCAATTTTACGATTTATATTTCCATAAAAATATCCATCCCCCATCAACTACTTCAGATGTTTATCCATTAGATTTTTATAACAAAAGGTATATTTTTAACATGCTGAACATCGTATTTGGGTAAAAAGATTCCAAAGCCATGCTTCCTCACTTCCTCCATCTTTTGGTGTTATGTGAAGATAGTTTTCCGTTTTACCCGTAGTTTCGTATTTTCCCCCTTTCTCAATTATCATATAATATCTTATAATTTTATTTTTATATTTATGTGTGTTTATTTTAATATTCTTTTTTGCTTGGTGTTTGAATTCGTATTATTACCCAATCCTTCTGTTTAAAAGGGAGGTAATTCTAATGGTATCATTTTTTATATCTATGATTACCTCCCTTTCATCTTTTTTCTTTCCTTATAATATACGTTTCGTTTTTACTATGTTTTTCCTTTTCCTAATCTGCTCTAGTTCGTGAAATTAAATATCTGTTTCTGTGCAAACACCGGTGGATTATATATATATATATATATATATTTATATATATATATATATAGCCTTCTCTTTCTTTCTCTGGCTATATATATATATATATATATATATATATATATATATATATATATATATATATCATATTGACCTAAGACAAAGCATATTATCAGATGTAACGCAAGAGATTACTATTTGGTATCGTGTTTAACAAAGAATTGAGCAGCTAGTTAGCTATTTGCATTACATTTACACTTTTGCTTGTTAGTAAAGTCATCAAAGAAGGAAATGGGGAAGGAATTCCAAAGTTTAGCTGTCACGGGGAAGAAACTATTAGAGTAGAAGGCTTTCCCGTATCTTCGGACATGAAATGAAAGGGGTAGAATTTTATGCTTGTTGAGTTAATCGAGAATATGCACTTCGAGGGGACATAAGTACTGTGAGTTCATCAGAGCACATTCCATTAAAATACTCGTAAACCAGGCACAGATATGCGATATTACTACGATGGGACAAGCGTTGGAGCCTAATATACGTGATTTAACGGATTTTCTCGGAGGTTTAAAATCTATTTTTAAAAATAACACGAAATATAAAATCTATATCAGTCTATTATTGTAATATATCATATTTATTAATCGTAGAATTAATTTTATATGAAATTGTTATAAAAGTGATGGACTGAAAGTTGAATCTGCGTGTGACTATTAAACAGCTCATTAAAGACGAAGAGTGTAAGCAACAAAATAATAAATTAAATAATAATAATAATAATAATAGTAATATTAATAATAATAATATTAATAATAATAACAGCCGCAATAACAACAACAACAACAACAATAATAATAATAATAATAATTATTATTATTATATAATATAATAATAATAATTTAAAAAAGTTATAGTTTATTTCACGAAGAATCGGTCACAACGTTGCCACCGAAGAAATAAATGCAAGCCTGATCGCTGAAAAATGACGTCATTCCTAAGGTAAACAAGAATTGTCGTACAGTCAGAATATCAATAATAACAAAGTTCACAAAAATGTAACAGATTATTAGCTATTACTAACATGATTACATGTATGGTCGTCTTTTTCTTTTTTCTTTTCATAGAAATCGATTTTTCCTCAAATTTTATAAATTATCTTTATAAATATGATCAGAACATGCATTTATTTCCCTGAATCTTTGAGTGACGATATTTTTGTCAAAACAAACTAATAAATCATGTTTACGAGTTTTGCTAATAATAAAAATGACGTTAATTTATTTTTCAGATAAAAATAGTATTTGCATTTTAATTGAATAATCTATCAGAATATTTTGCAAATATGTGAGCATTTGTGTGTATAAATGTAATTGTTTGAAAATGCATACTTATACCAAGTGAGCTATACATACTTATTTTCTACTAAAAGAATTCGTCTGACGAAATCCTCCAACATATAACATTTAAATATTTATTGGTATTTTATATCTTATTTTATTAAGATTAACGTTATAGTTGGAATAAGTAATTTATGCGACGAACTGTACTGATGAGAGAGTTTGATGTTAAATGTGTTCGTAATAAACAATTTATATAAAAAATATGTAGAAGAAGCATAGAAACGACTTTTTCTAACTTTCCCTTTGTTGAGTTCTTCTGATCATGCTAGTATGGATTTTATGTTAAGTCTTCAATTGATGGTTCCTTCCATAAGAAGACATTTAACTACAGGAGGGCTGATTTGAATGGGCGTCGGAGTTTCCTATGTGATTTTTGGTATGCCTCCGAATACTGCTGCTAAGACTGCTACTGACTGGCTTCTTTATAGATGGGAAATGTTCTCTGATAATATTGTAATTCGAGATTGTAATGGAAAGGAGCGAGGGTTAATTTGATTATTTCTAGATGTCTAGTCGTAGAGAATTAAGCGTCAGATTAGGATTTTAATGCTAAGTTCGAGACATTATGCAGTTTGGATTTTGAAATATCAATAAATAACTTTAAAATCTTATATTTATAGCGTTAACGACTAGCCATGCAAAAATAATCGTTTTAACCCTAGCTTTATTTTACATCATAAAATTCAAGTTAAAATACAATAATTAAAAATAATAATTCTAATTTAATACAAGCGTTGGTTAGTTAAATTAGTGACACAAAAATTAAAGAAAACAACGTAGGTAAATTGAACAGCATGCTTGAGCATTTTAAATTATTTTAAATGCGAATATATCTAAGTTCATAACTTGTCAGTTGTTAGTACAACTTAAGACATGTATACGCAGACCCTTTCGACTTTTCCAAACTTGAGTCTATACGACTATATATGAGTGAGATTGTCGGACTGACTTCCTCATCTTGGTTGTTATAGTCACAACGTTTCGGCCATTTTGCCCTCCGGCCTTTATCAGGTGTTTTGTATCGAACTGGGGAACAAATACAGACAATTACGACTATATATGTATTTCAATTGGTTTATATACTAATTTAATCATAACATGTGCCAATTTCCTGTTCCAGCTTCTAAACCCTGTATCAGATAATATGTAACGTTCTACACCAGTATGTTCTTATACCTCCCCATATAAATCTCTCTTCTTCTTCCCTTTTAAGCCCTAACTTCTACGTGATGCAGTCAAGTTGGTGTCGTACATAAATAGCTGACGAGTGCATTTGAGAATTTCTTCTACCATTTTAATTTATTCAACGTCATATAATACTATAAGCACTATTAATAACTTTAATATAAGAAAATATGTATTAAATAAATATAAATTAACTTTAGTAGAAATAGTACTTGAAAAACTACTTTCCAATTAATTTAGTCCAGTATTTTGTCTGCACGAATATCAAGTTATTCAAAGGACTTTTCAAGTCTATCACATTAAAAATAATAGATTACTACATATGAATAATTTTGACCGTAAAGATTTTATCCTTCGACCTATATATATATATATATATATATATATATATATATATATATATATATATATATATATGCATATATATAGTTAAATATATATATATATATAGTTAAATATATATATATATATATTTAACTATATATATATATTTAACTATATATATAACTATATATATATATATTTAACTATATATATATATATATATATATGTATATACATACATATATATGCATATATATATACACACACACGCACACACACACGCACACATATATATATAAATATATATATATATATATAAATATATATACCAGTATTAATTGCTTGAATTTAGCAATTACTCTTGCATTCTCATTTATTCAACCATGAAATATCTTTTTCATACTTTCATTTAAAAAAATCTTTAAAAATTATTTTTTTTGTAAAACACGAATCTTTGTTGTAATTCTACATGATTTAATTCAGAATTTCCATTTATATTATTGCTCTATATAGAAGATTGAAAGCGGTTAACTTCTATCGATTAAAAACTACTTTTCACCCGAAACAAAATCCACATTATTGTGAGTTTAAAACTCGATATCAAACATAATTGTAATACGGTTGTCATATCTGGGCAGGAGCTGCTAAAAACAGCCTATCCTGCCTTGACAGAGTACAAAATACACTTCGTGGCTTAGTGGGGATGCCCTTTTCTCTACCCTGCAACCTCTCTCCCACAGAAGAGACGTTGCGAGCCTATCCTTGTTTTATCGTTATTTCCATGACAGGTGCTCGTCTGAACTCCAATCTCTGGTCCCTCCTCGCCAATCTTTCACGAAAAACACCCGTCTAGCTGAATCCACTGTCAAAAATTTCCCCCACTCTATATCCATGCCTAAATCAAAACGCGGATTTCATGAACAAAGCTTCTTTCTTAGAACTGCACGCCTGTGGAACTCTGTTCCGTCTGCCTGCTTCCCACCGGACTACAACTTGGATGTCTTCAAGTCCAATGTTAACAAATTCCTAATGAACCGCCCCCTTAAGTAAACACTTCATCAAATCTCCACACTAACGTAATGTACTCGCAATAACCCTTATCCCTGAGTGGCTTCTGGGCCTTGATAAGTGGTGATCACTGTGTAAAAAAATAATTAAAACGATAAAAATATAAAAGCAAAACAGCTATTTCCAGAAAAATTAATAGCTTTGCACAAGAGATCAAGAAGAACTTACATATTTTTGGAATAAAAAAAAACCCTGCCAAAATCAATGAATATCCAGTAATCCACGGAAATACTAACTCCAGAATCTTCAAGGGTTATTATGAAGGACAATAAACCATGCTTCAATGAAAACCCATCTAATATACTGATTTTCTCGTCCAGCTATGACCTAGGTTCTATAAGTAAAAATATCTTAGATAGGATCATCCTGTCCATAAAGAAAAAATAAATCCTACTCTTTGGCAATGCTTTGATTCGGTTATTAAATGAATCTTTAACCTTAAAGATAAGCATAAAATAACATTCATTACGTTCGACATCAATAATTACTATCTAACCAATTCTTTTAAGCAAATGCCTAATAATCGCTAAAAATCTGACCTCAGAGACTTAAAAATTAGCTTAATATTGTTTGATAATAAGCATTGGACGAGAAAGGATACCCATAACAATTTTTATATTATTATAGAAGCCTCATACTCTGCCCAATGGAAAGTATCTAGTTGGACTTCATTTATTGAAAAAACTTTTAATTAAAATATATTCAGGAGGCTTTATAGAAATGATGCACTACTGGTCACTAAAGCCCGGCCAATAACACTATCAACAAACTTCTTCAAATTTTCTTTAAAAAATCTCGGCGTTTCCATTGACATTGGTCCTAATAAGAAAACCTTTAATTTTTAAGTATTTCGTTTAATCTAAACTCCGAATCGTACAGCCCGTATCAGGAAACTAACCTGACACTACTAACATTCTAATCACCCAAATTCAATCATTAAATCTATCGTACCGTCTGTGGCTAGGAGAATTTCACGCCTTGCAGCTGATAGAAAAATTTGTCAAAACGCTGCTTTCTATAATTATACCTATAGAAATTCAGAATATATATAAAAATAGAATGCCGCAAAAACAACTCTAATACAAGTAAATTAAATCACCAAAAATATGACTCGAACTAAATACAATATAACAAATCCCTCTAATGCAATAAAAATAATAAAAAAACAACATAATTCAAACTCCAAGGCTTTTCAAGAACCAATCAAAACAAGCCATCGCATTAGACGAAATAAATACGTTGTACCCCCACCGGTTTATATATTGCAAGTGCCAATTTCCCATTTCAGCCTGTAAACTCTGTATCAGAGAATTTTAATTTACCACATTCTTTATGTAAACTCATTTAATTTTCATATTTGTCATTATTCGTTAAAAACTATTTAGCCAGTAAGCCATTTCATCATCTGCAATCGCTGCATCTACTTACTTTCTTGAATTCACTATAGTCCTAATATATATAACTATATATATGTATGTATGCATATATATATATATATATATATATATATATATATATATATATATATATATATATATATATATGTATGTATTGTTATATACATATATATACATATATATACAGGGTGTCCATAAAGTCCGTGTGCGCCTTAAAATATTTATAATTTTATTTGTGATCGCAATAGAAATAACATGTAAAA
Source organism: Euprymna scolopes (assembly GCF_053919585.1). Taxonomy (NCBI): domain Eukaryota; kingdom Metazoa; phylum Mollusca; class Cephalopoda; order Sepiida; family Sepiolidae; genus Euprymna; species Euprymna scolopes. The sequence continues at coordinate 157,536,651 of NC_136491.1, forward strand.
AGGATTTGATTTTGGAACAATTCATTTTAAAATTGCACACGGACTCTATGGACACCCTGTGTATATATATATATATATATATATATATATATATATATATATATATATATATCTGTGTGTGTGTGTGTGTGTGACTGAGTTAAAACTAGATCAAACACAAAGTAATTCGTATTCTATTACATAATAGTAATTATGTACTTTTTCTAAACCTACCAGCATGCGATTTCTCATTCGTCTGTTCTACAGTGACATGAAAGATTAAATTCATTGTTTTTGTCAACTGCCTTTGGAAATTGAACTGTGATCACTGATGTGGCACTGTGAATATTTGACAAGATAAGCAATGGACTTCATCTGCTGCTACTTTATTAAGTGACGTATGAACTCGAAACACAGATCAATACTTTTTAAACGACTCTCAGCAAATAGTCGCGGATTATTACGCGCTTATCTCGTTTGGAAAAGTTTCACTCAATCACCGATCGATAAATCAATTCAATAAGGAATACGACATCCACGAAAGATGAGTTTCCAAAATAAATTTATGATTAGTTTACCTATCTCCGGAACCAAATCGATACGGTTGCTATGGTGATATCATCCATTAAGCTTATTCGATTATCTATCCAATCGCAATCCCTCATAAGGACTTGCTGATAATCAGAAGAACCCGAAATATTTCCAATTTTGAGACTCTTAAACAATTATAAATGTTCAACCCACGCTTAGTAAAATCGATAATCGAACAGAAAACGGCAGCTGCTTTGATTAAAGGTTATTCATCTTGATTATGAAAATCGTATTCGACATAAAATATTGGACTTCACAAATACAAGCCTTAAACACATTTCCTGGGTCGAAGAGATACGCTGGATTCACAGTTTGGTAAAAGTTATTAATGAAACGGTAATCTCTAAAGACCATAATAAACCATAGTAACACTAATGGTGATGTGCTGACTGTATATATTACTCTATATGACTTTAGAGACTGACAGTCATTAAGTAAATTGAATATCGAGTTGCAGAGTCAAAGGCGACTTTGCGACTGAGTTTAAATCATTCGACATGCAGTAATTATAACTTTCTATCCGGATGATTGCGTAAACATAAAATATTAACGTAAGCAGACAAAATTATTATTATTCATTCATGAAATATTATTATAAACTAGGATTGAACCTCTTTAATGCAATATTCCGGCATCTGCCGCCGCTGAAGACTATCATATTGCTTTTTGTATTTGTTCGATTATATATATATATATATATATATATATATATATATATATATATAAACAACCGATGATCCCTTAAATTACTATAAGTACTATAGTGAATTCGAGAGAGCAAGTTGATGCAGTAATTGCAGGTTATTAAATGACTTAAGACTAAACAGTTTTATAACTAATGATTTTTTGTATAGTTTTAAAGGTTAAAAACTTCCAAGACTATATATATATATATATATATATATATATATATATATATATATATGAGCAAAAAGTTAATAAAATATGTTAAAAAACACTTTGAAATGAGTTAAAAACATATTTAATCTGAAAAGGAAACACTAGATAAATGGATAGTCCTTAATCCGCGGAGTTTGGAAGAAATAATCCCCTTCTCATCAGAGGGTAGGAATTAGCAAAATGCGGGATCGGATTTTGCATGCAGAAGTATTTGATGAAACAACAAGTAAGTCAAAGATCTTACTTGAAAACAAAATAAGTTAAGCAGAGGGAATATGGTAAAGAAAAAGGTGATTACACATAAATGGATAGTCTGGTGGAAGATAAAAAATCCAATGACGGTAAAATCCAAATGTAAAACTTCAAGAAAGTTAAAAGAATTTCCATTTGTACAAGTAAAATCCAAAGACATCCCGTAATCGGAAGAAAATGGTCCATAATAATCCAAAGGCAGAAATCCATGGAATAATTCACAAAAATGTGTACAAGGAAAAAATAATATTAATAAAAGAAAAATAAGATGTGCTTTTCACTCTACTTCCGAGACATAACTATAAATAAAAAAGATCTAGGAAGAAAAAGGAGAGAAAAAAATATGATAAACTTAAATATAAAATAAAGGGAAACAAAAGTCAAAACGACCCAGAGAGGAAATGTTAAAGGCGCGAAAATATATATAGGGCAAAATAATATAGGTCAACTGAAATGTACAGGTTATCACTTAAAAAAATGTCAGCAAGAGTTATTAAACGACACTAAAAGGAAAATAAAAAATAAAAAAGGAATAATAAATAAATAAATAAATAATAAATAAATAGAAAATAAAGAATAAATAAATAAATAAAAAATAAAATATGAAAAATAAAATATAAAATATAATATATAATATAAAATAAAATAAAATAAGAAAAGAATGAAGATAAAAATAAAATTATTTAAATTATTTAATATATATATATATATACTGTATATATATATATATATATATATATATATATATATATATATATACTGCTTAACATGGTCAGTACTAAATGGGATTTCCAGGTGCTGTATGTGCTCTCTGCTTATCATAGCAATGTTTTCAGTCGTCCTGGACTTTTGCTTGCCACTGGACTCAAAACAGTGCCGAACCAGGAGAGGCCTGGTGTAGTTTGCGCAATCCTTGCTCCACAATTACACGCGCAGTTGCCCCTACAAGGGGTATCCTTTGTCTTTCGAGACTGAACGGAGGCATCGAGATCTTAATTCTGTTTATTTTTCTGTGATAATTCTTGATGGCCATGTAGATTTACTGAGTAAAAATCCTTCAGTAAACATAACTTATGACTTTTTAAACTGATGATGCCGTAAGTATGAAACACTGGTGCATGTTGATAATAATAATGGACATTTTTTTAAAATAAAATTATATATATATATATATATATATATATATATATACACACACATATATACACACACACACACATATATATATATATGTATATATATAAAATGTAGGTATATGCATGCATTTCTATCTCTCTATCATTCTTTCTCTTTCTCTCAGTATATATATATATATATATATATATATATATATATATATATATATATATATATTCGATTGGCAAAATTTTAAAATAATTTTAAAGAAATGAACCATAGCGGAAATTAAGATGGAAAATGGGGTGAGGAAAAAGAAAAAAAAATGGGGGAAGTTACATGTAACAAATGTACAATTCAGTAAAATAAGTCGATTAAAAACGAGATCGCTAAAATACACCCGAAGCGCTTTTCGTTCAGACTAACTTTTCAAGGGTATAATTTTTTTTTTTTAGGTAGTGGAATGGAGTAAGGGCGGCGAGGAGGTTAAAAAAACTGTGACTACCTAAATAATTCTAATTGAAGCCGGGGGTTTCTTTGCTTGCACAAAGTATGGGGGGGTCTGGAAATGATGGCAAGTGCCTCGAGGATAGGCAGGTGGAACTTTGTACGTTCTCGGTGCAAAACAGAAAAACACTCCGGAGAGAATGCAAGACCACAATCCTTTTTATCGACAAAGTGTTGGCCGATGGACGATCCTACCGATTGAGACCTTCTGGTAGTAGGTTGATGATCTCGGATGGAGTGGGGAACATGTTGGCCGATTCTAACATGAAGACGATGGGTAGTCTTGCCTATATAGACGGCACTACACCGACATTGAAATTTGTAAACAATATTGCTTGATTGAGAGATAAGCAAGTTATCCTTACGAAAAGAGGGAAAGGCGGATTTTGTGAAAAAAAAAAAAAATTCGGAGGGATAGAGCACCAAAATCCAATAAGTTGGCCTTCAGGTCCAATCCAGGGTAACTTAGATGGACCATATTTTGGTAGCTCAGAAAAGGGATTGAAGTTTCTTATTAATATCTAAGTTAACTAATGGAGGCGGATATCCATTCATAACGAAAATACTTTTAATGTTGTCGATTTCCGAATCAATAAAAGGTGGGGAACAAATAAAAATGGCGTCAATGTAGCTAAGGAAACTCGGCAAAATGGATCAATATCTTCAGAGGAATGATTTACTCCGATGACCGGGTCAGTCGAGCCGTGCCGACGCAATCCGAGGAACCGGTACAAGGCTATAGCACCGTTTGCGTTTTGCAGCAACAGCAGAGGGACCGTGGCGGTCGGTTGTGCGGTGGCGTCTGGTGCGGTTGTTGTAAAGCGAGGAAGGAGAGCGATACGGGTGGGAGTCCGCCGTTGGGCGGCATAAGTGCAGTGTCAACTAAAAACGGCGAGGGACAGTCGGCGTGTCGTTATTTTGGCGGCGGCGGCCAAGCGGCGTGGTTCGTGGGTGCTTCGCTTTGGGGTAAGGGTGGCGGTGGGCTTCGCGGCCGTTCGTCGCACGTCTCAGTCCTCCTCGAAAAAAGGTGACGCGCACTTCGGCCGCGTCGTCATCACCTGCCGCTGTGTCTACCAGAACCCCCCACGTGGCGCCCCAACTCTTGCACTGTCCGAACGGTGCTCCCTCTCTTTTCTTTCCTTTCGTATCAGCTGGCCAACACCACGGCATCATCGCTTTGGGATTCGTTTGCTCGTGGTACCGCTTCATCGCATCCGGTGGCGAGCAAAATGGCTTCTAGCCCGAGTCTTTGTAGAGCGCTATAGGTTCCTGCCCCTCTACGTTTGAAGGCGGGTGAGGCCTTGTTCTGCGTCCGTCCCACTTCGCCCATTAATCAGCCTGTCTCTCGGCGTGGGGCCGTTCATCTGGCAGCGAACGGTCTACTCAGAACTGCTACAAACTGGGGGAATCCGACTGTCTAATTAAAACAAAGCATTGTGTGGCCGGTCGACCGAAGAGACACGATATGATTTCTGCCCAGTGCTCTGAATATAAACGTGAAGAAATTCAATCAAGCATGGGTAAATAGCGGGAATACACATGACTCTCTTAATTTTGACTATTGTTACGCCACTTCCTCCTGACGAGAGTCGGGCAACGATCGGTCGAAGCTATCTAGATAGTTCGTGTTCGGATGAGGGTATAAGGGCCCCTTCTATTGAGTGGTTTTGCAGTTGTTCCTAAAAACTTGGAAAATAATAGAATGGGTAGCTCTGGATTCGTGAACCCTGCTACCCTCAGCGACCGACGGACTGGGTCTAATAGCGGTGGCGATCGTTCCTCCTTAGTGTGTCCTTGTGGTCGTGAGTTTGCATCTTGTCACGGGTTATCCCAACATCGGAGACAGGCTTATTCTGAACAGCTCAGCTAGGACAGGGCTGTTGAAATTCATCCCGGTTCGACCTTGAGCTCTGCGAACGATGCGCTTTTAAGACCTTATGTGTCCGAGATGACGGGTTAGTTCTGAATAAATGTGGGGAAGGCGGTTGAAGTGTACGCCTCAAAAGGTTCTGTCGTGGAAGATCGGACCTGGCGGCAAAAGGTGGAGTTTGAGGTGCTTGCCAGTGAGATTGATTCCTCCTTTAATCAGGTTGGTGTCGAGCAGCGGCGGATAGTTGGTTTGATCTGGCAGGGTACCGAACAGAAGGTGATAACCGATGCCTTTTTCCTGCATTACCTTTCCCCGTCCAATGGAGGGAAAAGAGATGATATACCAAAATCGGGCTGGCCGCCTCATCACAAGCGGTTTGGCAGGTCGTCCTGGAAGGGACGGCCTAGGAGGAATGACTCTAGCTCTAGGTTTGTGGCTGGTGCTCCAAATGGTGACAAGAAGGCGTCGAGACGGGCGGCTTATGTTACTACCTAGTCTAAAAAGGAAGGGTTGTGCCGACGCAGTTCTCTCTGGGAGATGTAGGGATCAACGTCACATGCTGAACGACTTTTTTCCGGAGGGGTCTGTGGATTTTTTTGGGCAGAAACGGTCCGCACCAGGTGAGCTGGTTAGCAGACCAGTACAGTCTAGAGGGCAAGAGTGGTAATGTGTGCTTGCTTTGTTTAGTGAGGCGGAGGTCGACAGTTTTATTAAGGTAATGAGCGGTTCTTGACCTGACTTGGACAGTCTCTCGGCTGACGATGCCTTGCTGATACGGAAATTAGTCGTTGCCATCTCCAATTTTGGTTTGTTTTACGGAGCACCTCCCCCTCTCTCATCAGATCTAGGGTCTCCTTATTGACGAAGTCGCCAGGTGCCAGCGAGCCCACCTACCTGCGCCCAATTATCCTCTCGGTTATATTGCGCTGTTTAAACCGAGCATTGCGCATTGATGGGCACTGAAGTGTGACTTCCAAAATCAGTTCATATCCTAGGCACGCAATGGTTGTCTAAATTCCATCATCAAGAGTGCCCATCAGGAGACACAGGATCCCTGTGCAGTGATGATTGATGTGTCCAAAGCGTTCGGCACCGCTTTTGGCGCTTCCACTCCTTTGGTGCGCTATATCCGGGCAAGTTATGATACTACGACCAGCATGATCTGTGACCGGGTCTTTCAATATGGTTATAGAAGAGGTGCTCTCCTAGTACTTGCCAGAGTTTGAGTATCCAATTGGGTTTGTTAATGTGGATGCGTTGGAATATGCCGATAATCTCCGGTGGGTATGCAAGCTAAGCTACGCACGATGGAGTTAGCTCTTGCAGAATCAGAAATGGTGATTAACCCCGCTACATCTCTGTCACTGGTCATAGGTGCAAACAAGAAGGAAGCCACGGAGCTTGCCTGTGGTGTTCAACTGGTTCGAGCTCTATCGGTCTGACTCATTCGAGCTGTTCGGGTTCAGGTTCGATTGGAAAGGCATCTTTCCCTTTCCACACCTCCACTTGTCAACGACTGGCTGAATGAGATGCATGGAGTTCTTGCGGGGATATCTGGTGCTCCAGCTTCTACACTCATTAGTCATAGGGAACGTGCGCCTAGGTACGATCAAGGTACTGGACAGTAACGTGCGAAACCACGTCCGCATATGGCTAAGGCTACGAAAGGATTGTCCGGACGGCTTTTATCATACCGCTGTTTCGGACAGGGGATTGGGGTTGCCCTCCCTGGCAACTTTGATCCTCTTGATGAGAAAGAATAGGTATGAGAAATTGTTTGCCTCGGCAGCATCAGGAATTATTTACGAGACCACCCGGAGTGTTTCCTTCCTAAATACTCTGAAACTGGTGAACTGCCCAGCTTGGTACGTGGCCAGATGGTGCGTAACAAGAAAGAAGTGGTGCGGAGGTGGAGAGAGGCTTCGGTTTCATCGCTTGATGGATTGAAAGCGTTCAATTATTGACTCCCCACACTTTACATCAGAAATATCAAACTGAGGTGTAGGCTTCTGAGTACAAACGTGCAAAACGCTAGGGGTAACTGCGGTGGGCCTGATTTAAGTTGCCGGGAACGATGCGGTCCCGTCGAGAGTTTGGGTCATATTGTACAGCGTTGTGGGGTAACTTATGAACGGGTTTCCAATCGTCTCTCTGGCTTTCTTCATTGAAGATGATCCCCGGGTTCAAATGGCGAAGAGCTTCTTGAAGCCGGACTTAGTCACTATTCGTGGAGCCTCCATGTATGTCTTGGACGTGGCGGTCGTCGGCGACAACGGCCTTGAGCCTGCTTTTAGGGAAAAACCTGCCAAGTATGGTTTTCCCAAATTTTACGCTGCCCTTTGAAACCTTCTACTAAGAGACGATGCCGAGTATCTGGTGAGGCATGTCCCTGTGGTTTTTACTTACAGTTCTTGTTGCATCCCAAGACTGAATCGGCTCTCAGGACTTTGGGCTTTTCTATGCTAGTAGTGATCGAGATATTCAGATGCTACGTTTCTTTCGTTTCATCAAAAGTCTCATGTGGTGTGCGTCTTTTCAAATACAAAAACCGAATCACCGCTCAACATTCAACAGGCTCCATTTCACACCTGACTCAGTCCAAACACCTGTAAAACAGAAACCACAATTAGTTCAGAGTTGCCACATTACCCGTAGATATATAAATCATTACACATGCAAAGTTTCAGCTAGATCAGATAACTGGAAGTGGGTCAGGGGCATTACTTATTGCACGACCCTCGTAAATCGTATAGCGACACCAGCCAGTTTGTTAGGCCTTCGGCGGATCCCTACCGACACCGGTCGTCTCTTTGAGACGTTTCCGAAGAGCCTGGTGCGACTGGCTGGTCGGTAGACATCGACCAAGTCCTGGTATTCCAAGGTGTCGAGGAGGCACTTTCCGACGCCTACCGCAACGTGCAGATGGTCGTAGGCGCTGTCGGAAAATCAGCGACTTGAAATGTTGTGTCGTATAATCGCGCTGTTTGGGGGGTCACTTCCGGCGCCGAAGTGGGGTCCGGACGCTTGCAACAACCATTTCTGGGGTTCTTTCACGTCTAGAGTTTTTCTACATTATATGGTAGAGAAGCTTCACAGCGAACAGAGCTGAGGTGTAGTGGTAGGCAGTCGCGGGGACAGGAAGGCCTGGGGCAGCACCCGGGTCGGGCTCGGCCAGGTGGCCGGGCACTGGTCGGCGGGTGGGGGTCCTCGGCAGCGTCGAGTAGGCACTTCTAGATGCCTACGGACACCAGACAGGTCGGCGAAGCTCTCCCGGTGACCCCCAAGCGAAACAGGACAATCCGGCAAGCGTCCCCTCCGTCGTGGCAGACCAATAAAACTCCTGTGTAGCTAGGCGTCGAGCAGGCCTTTTTCGATGCTTACCGCTATGTAGTAGTTGTAGGCACAAAGCTGGAAAATCGGCGACCAGAAACGTCGTGTCGTATAATCGCGCTCTTTTGGGGGGAAACCCATTCTGGGGCTGGAGCAGGGTTCCAACGTCTACAACCACCACTTCTGGGGTTCCTTCACTTCCAGGGGTTTTCTACATTATATAGTAGGGAAATCTTGCCGAGGCGAAGGTGGCGGTAGGCGCTTGTGGCGGCAGGTAGGCCTGGAGCAGCAACCGAGTCGGGCCTGCTCAGCAGTAAGTCGCCGTTCGCCGGGTGGCGCGTAATGGGGGCTGTCTGTGGCGTCAGGCGAGCACTTTTCGATACCATTGGATGGGTTAGCGAAGCGCCCGTCCACGCCGCGTCTACCGCTCCGGCGAAAGGAGAAAAAACTGACCAAAACCCAGCGTACCTGCAGTACATTCACGTGGCGGTAGGCACAAGTCGAAAATCGGTGACCAGAAATGTTACTTCATATAATCGCGCTTTTTTTAGGACTGTTCAGGTGTCGGAGTGGGGTCTGGACGCATACAACCACCACTTCTGGGCTTAAACAGCTTGAACATTATAAAAACAATGTTTGGTAGGAAGCACACTTCGGTGTTTCGGGGCATTGTGAACAGCAACTCGTAACCTTGTTGTGGTCCAGATCGCTCCTTGGGCTGGTTGTATGGTTTGCACACACCGTTATCTTTGTTGCGCTGCCTTATTCTGCTCCCACTTTCATTCCTGCCACCTGTGCGCATGATCATCGTTATCGTCGCAGCCACCTCAGCCATCGTGGTATATGTGTCGGTGGTCGTGGACGTTTACGTGGATGTGTCGAACGACGTGGTTGATCTGTGACTCCTTCCTTGTTCCATCGTCGTCTTCTTGTCTGCCGCTGCCATGGTCAATCCCTCACTACAGATTCTTTCGCCTCACTAGACGCCCCCTCAGTCCCCTCAGCCGACGCTGTTGCCGTTGTTCTGCCTTTCACGGCACGTGCCTTCCCCTCTTCGGTGAATCTTGTGAGATGACTGGCCGCATAACCAATCGCGGCGCGATCAATTTATCCTTCGGATTATGGAGAAATACCGCTGCTCTCTGCTGCTGTTGAACGAAACAGCCAAGGAGAAGAGGAAGAATGCCGACCCTGTCTGCTACACGCTCCCTGTACGCCCTCCATTCGATGCTCTCCCGTCCTCGTTGTCGCCACCGCCGGCCGCCTTTTGTCAGCATCTAATGTCACTGCCACTTTCACTGCCGCCGTGAAGGTATGCTGCCACCGCCGTTACCTTTTACACTTATCTCGCAAAACCCTGGACGTCCCGCTCGCGATGCTCGTGCATAGTCATCGACGTCTGCCGCATCTTCCGACACCTGCATGGTGGTAGCAATCCTTCTGCCTCCTCTGCCTTCCTACACCATATTCATGCGTAACATAAAACCTATTGGTTCATGCTGTAATTTTTAGCCTTGTAGCAAACATGCCTTCATAGTTCAGGCATTAACTTCAAAGAAAAAGTAAATCCTATATTAAACATTTTGGTTTCGATTATCGCTGTGTGTGTGTGTGTGTGTGTATATATATATATATATATATATACATATCATTATTGACTATAATAATTATTAAATACTTACAGACACTAATGTTTCATCCTTTCAGTAATCTTTAGTGCCGGGTGTTACGATTCATACCAGTCGATAGATTTGAACCCGGCGACAGCAGTCATCTTTGGCTTCATTAGCAAGGACCATAACCATTCGTCTACCGTTAACTGCGTGCATGGTATTGTTTTATTTGATATGTATCACATCATATTTATCATATATGCATCGTGTATTAGTCGTATATGCGTCACGTAATATTTATCGTATAAGAATTGTATTATATTTATCGTATATGCAGCGTATTTTATTTAAGGTATATGCATATTATTGTATTTATTGTATTTTTTTTATTACATTTTCACCCCAAACAAGGCACATTGCCACTCAGGTGTAGGGGGCTACTATCAGGGTCAGCAACTACGGGGGCACTATGTAGGGATTTTGGCAGCAAGATGTCGGTTCGCGTTGCACTTGGATTTCTGCATGTCAGTACAGTTAGGGAACCATGATCCTGGAATGGAATTCCAGAGTCTAGAGGTTCTGGGAAAGAAACTACTGGAGTAGAAGGATCTTTTGCATCTAGGGATCTCTACTGTGTGGGGGTGGGATTTAGCTGCCTGTCGGGTTTGTCGAGGGTGTCTGCGACGTGGGCGCACACGTGTCTGCAGTTCGTCAGAGAACTCACCATTAAAATACTTGTAGAACAAGCAGAGGGATGCAACGTTTCGGCGATGGGACAGAGGCTGAAGCTTAGATGCCAGTTCAGGGCCTATCAGATTGGCGACTCTTTTTTGAACCTTGTCTAGGAGCGAGAGACTAGTAGTAGACGCACCAGCCCAGATGTGACAACAATACTCCATTTTCATATGATATTTATTACATATACATTGAATTATATTTATCGCGTATGTATCATATGATATTTATCACATATAAATTGCATTATATTTATCGTATATGTGTGGTATGATATTTATCAAATATACGTCGCATCATATTCATCGCATATGTGTCGTATGATATTTATCAAATATACGTTACATCATATTTATCGTATATGCTTTCTATCAGAATTTTTAAATCTGGATTGTATATGCATTGATTCTATTTATAGTATATACACCGTATTGTGCTAAAAATATAGGCGTTATGTAATATTTATATTATATGTCTCATATCGCATTTATAATATACGCATTGTACTGAATTTATCCTATGTATACATTACAACGTATTTATAATATATATATATCGTATTGTATTCATCATGTATGCATAGTATCGAATAAATAGTACATGGATGATATCGTATCTATCGCATTGCATCGTATCACACAGAGTAGAACTATAAAATTGTCGCACTAGAAAAGACGACATGATTCCATTTCCGTTTGATGAAAACCGGTTTTCTCTTTTTGTTGCATTCATCTACTAGTTGAATAGTTGTGTACAAATCTCAAGAGACACAGGAGCATTCTATTATGTCTGAAGGTGACACAATGCTGAACAAGTGGAGATGCACTGCTGTACAACTTATGCTCTCTATCGATCCAAGTTATGACAAGACCATTGCCAATCTGAACGGTTCAACGCTTGAGGACACAGCTCAACCAAGTTTCCGGCCACAGTTATGGTCTTTCGTGTGGTTTCAAGCGACGGCCACATCGTGACACCTTACATCTTCGAAATCGGTATGAAAGTCAACACCAAAGTGTAACTGAATGTGCTGAGGAGTATGGTGATCCCTTGGTGCCATCTAGCAGACCGTTGCTGTGGCAGCAGGATTTGGTGTCGGCCTACAAGTCCAACGATACCAAGGCTTGGCTTTAGAAGGGGTGCTATGACTTTTCCGCTTCTTTCATTACCCCCTACCCCCCGACCTAAATCCGCTGAACTATTTCGTTTGGTCAGACGTCGAGAACATCACTAACATGACCTGCCACAACACTAAAGCCAGCCTGATCGCCTCCATCCACCGAGTATTCGCCGAGCTCCCGTCGGCGCTTGTGGAAAAGGCGTGCTCCCTGTTCCTGACCCGTATCGAGGCGGTTATTGAGGCTTAAGGCGGCTATATTGAATAGATGTTAGCTTCAGAATATAACCAAGTTTCCTAAATTAAATATTTTAATAAAACTTTGAAAATAAAGCTGTAATGTTATATATATATATATATATATATATATATATATATATTGTTTCTAATTTTTCGTATATGCCTAGTGTCGTATTTATGGTATTGCATCGTATCGTTTTTATCACATATGCATAGTCTCATGTTTATTGTATATACTTGTAGGGAGACCGGACGTTGCTCGGGATTGAATGATGATCAACGAATATTTCACATTCCTATATTTTTATTGTCATCGAAATCCGTGAAAACGCCTGGGGAGGAAGCTTCACGTGCCTCCATGCAGTAACTTAGTCCAAAATATGTTAATCTACATTGCACTATTGTTTCTGTTATAAATTATTTTGTATATACTTCTTTCCAATTAACGGAAAAAAACATTAAGAAATTTACGTGCGGGTTTGAACCTACAGACCACGTCATACAAACATACCCCCACAAATTTCAAAGTCTTATAAAATTCTTTGCACTTAATGAAAAAAAAAATTAAGAAATTTACGTGCGAAGTTTGAACCTACAGACCACGTCATGTAAAAACAAAAACAAAAAAAAAACAACAACATGCTATCAACTTACCCCCAGTAGAATTTTCACGGCCCATTGTTCTATCATTGTTGCTAAGCGACGATATGGAAAAATGACTTTACTGATGATAAACAAATTAAAATAGTGGTTTTGATTATCGATTATCGGTATTTATCGAGGGTATTCTGAGAAAAAAATTAACTAAGATTATTCCCAGACTTATACACTAAAGTTCTGTAAATTTAAACGAACATTTGTTGAGTCATTTCGCAGTTTATAAGGAACAAACTCACACACAAGATAACGTGGCATTTATATTGATTGTAGAGGTACATCGTATCATATATATCGCATTGCATCGTTTCATATTCATCATATAAGCATATATCGTATTCATCGTATCGCATTTATTGTATAGTCACCGCAAAAGACTTAGTTTCATATTTCTTAATTAATATAGAGATTGACGACTAACGCAAAGTAACCAATATGGCTGAAACCTAAAGTGATCGATTCTCCTAAATTTACCTTGTCAAAAGAAATGCGTTTCCTATATAAACGCATAAGCGTAGAATGTGATTTGTGTAAGGCATTAGTGATATCAGCTCAACAATCTCGTCTTTGTCTTCTCTTTTCTAATCAATAATTCCAGAATGTTCTAGTGAATTATGATCACTGATTGAAACATTCAAGGAAACACTTGCGTTCCCAAAAGACAAATTTCAATAAGTGACCTTTATATGCGTCCATTCAATCTACGCGTTTTACGATGAAAAAAAAACGATTTCAAAATAAAGTGTGACACAGTGATATAGAAGCTTTTCTCAACTTTAGCATGACAAATGGAGGAAAATGTTATTCACACCAAAGTGTAACAAACCGACGAAAATGCTTTTAAAGAAATGTAAAAAAATAATCATGTCAAACTTAAGCATGACATCGATAAATATGCTCTTTCACACAGACATAACAAACCAACGGAACTTGCATTTCAATCTTAAGAATAAATGGCCGACAAAATAGTATTTTAAACATAAGCATGACTAACAAAGGAAAAAAGTACTTGAAAGTGCTACGTAATTGAAAATGACATTTAAAACTTAAGCAAACTGAAGTTCTTGACAGACAGAGCCTTTTATAGAACTGCTTTGACACATGTGAAAGTTCAATTGAATCTGCGTATCTAATGGTAGAAAATATGTTAATACCGATGCCTGATATACCATATGCCTTCAATAAGTTTGCAGACTTTTTTCGTATTATCACATTTACTGGTAGTACACACATGAAACTCTAGCCTCTATCGAAATAATCTTCTCCAGTTGAAATGCACTTGATGTACCGTTCCGACAACTTCTGGAAAGTCCCATGGGAGTCCTCTTGTGTGTGTGTCAATTACCCTCGTCATAGCCTCTTTGGTATCAATTGTCTTGTCTCATACCGACAGCCTATAAGGTTGTCCGTGAGGTTAGGGAATGACAAAAAGTCACAGAGATTATAGGGAGTGTGAGGAACTGTCTTGATGCCCATCTTGGTCAAATGGTTTGTGCCAAGAATGGAGGACCCTTGGAACAAACTTCGCGCAGGTCTTCCGTATCTTCAATTCATCGCACTATAGACAAACGACGATCCTTATCCATGAAATTATTTATTTGTCTTATCAACTCTGGTTCTAAGCTCCTTACTACTGCCACACCTCTCATGATACCTCACAGACACCAGGCCTACCTTGAATCTCTTAGCCACTCAAAAACTGATTCTCGATTCATGCAAGATAGTCCAAAAGCAGTTTGAATCATTCGATACGTTACTGTGGCATTTTTTCCAAATTTAAAACAAAATTTTATTGCACTATTCCTCTAAATTGTACTCTTCCAGATTGTATTTTGTCAATTCACCAGCTGTGACAATCAGACTTTAGTAGGATGTATTCCAATTTCTGGTTTAACTGTTCATTTTAACCCGAAATCATAAAAATTAGTCAGTCATCTCATAAGATGTACAGCAATACCATATTGAATTTTCAAGAGTCTACGACAATTTAAAACGCCTGTCCAAAAACGCCTGGAAATTTATTGAAGGTACCTCGTATGATCGGACAGAGCCTCATGGAAAAATGTTTAGACAATTCCAAGAACAATACGAGATTAACTGAAACCAATTTCCATTCTTAGAAGCAAATTAACTCACTGTTTTCTTTGATCTATTCTCATATATATCAGCGGGCACTAAGTACACAACACGGTATTCTTTGGAGTAAAGCGCTGTCAGAGATTAACCAATTTCATAAAATTACAATGAATTAAATCACACAAGACGCGATGTTAAGAAGGCTTAGGCCCCTAAGACCTGGTATAATTCCGTTAGCAGCCCGATTCTCGTTATTTAATGAAACATAAGCGACACTCGAATAATACCAGATGGTTGATCAAGTGTGAATATCAAGCTTTCTATAAAGCATGACGTCGATACTTTGCTGCAAAATATTAAAAAAAAAGTAGCGTCATCATCTTTTCTGACTGGAATATGCATGCGAGTGAAGATAGCTTGTGAATTTAACCTTCTCTGATGGAAGCCACCTAAAACTAATATGAAGTAGTAATACGACAAAAGTCTGTACATAAAATGAAACATCCGTTGCTAATCTGATAAATAATTAGTCTCAAGTTATCTTAATTATTAGTGCAATTAGAATTTTGATTTCTGTTAAATGAGATGAAAACGCAAGTGGTTTCATAATTACATATGCTTAGTGAGGTATATTTAAAATAATGTAGTGAATAACAGGAACAGTTTCTTGTTAACATAAAATATATTTATTTATATATTTATTTATATATAATATTTAAAATTGATTTCTGATGTCCATAAAAATGTTGCATAACTCACTGTTTCCTCCCATATATACAGCCTTTCAAGGCAGCTTCTTTTTTTATTACATTTTCACCCATAACAAGGCACATTGCCACTTTGATGTAAGGGGCTATTATCATGAACATAAGCTACATAAGCTATGTAGGGAGTTGGGCAGCAAGATGTCGGTTCACGTTACAAGTATAGTCTTGGCAGAATTGAATGTGACCATCTATTTTTTGTCCCCATTCCACTACAGATTGGCGGTCATCCTTTAGTGTGTCCGCCATTTCTTTAGATATGTTCTCATTTGTTTTTCTGTCGTGTCTGTTATAGAGCGTGGTGTCATCAGTATATATATACTCATTTTACAGACAATTTTGTCATAGAGGTCATTTATGAATATCAGAAATAATAGAGGTCCAAGGATAGATCCTTAAGGCACTCCCGCATTTATATCATATTGTTTGGATATACGACCGTCGAGGACAACCCGGATTTTCTCTTATCTAAGAAGCATTTAATTATGTTAAGTATTCTACCAGTGATACCGTATGATCTGATTTTCCTGAGAAGACCTTCATGCCATACCCTTTCAAAAGCCTTAGATATATATAGAGCTACATCTCTATCCTCCCCTGCATTGTCAAGTGAATGATATATACGTTCAGAAATTACAGTTAGGATGTCTGCTGTGGAATGGGTTAGCCTAAATCCATATTGTTGGTCGGTCAGAGGTTTAGCATCTGTAAGATGATGGACTAGAACTTGGTTTATTATGGACTGAAATGTGTTGGCGAAAAGTGGGAGGAGGCTAATGGGGCGATAATTTACTGGGTTAGTTCATTCGCTAGAATTCTTGAATACTGGTACCACAGAAGCAGTTTTCTAGCAGGCAGAAATGTAAGATTCATTAAGGCATTTGTTGTAAAGTTTGGAAAGAACTGGAGCCATTTCGGCGGAGCACTTTTTTAATAGCACAGCCGGGATGAGATCAGGTCCACATGTTTCTAAAGTGTCAAGATTTTTTATGATAGCATGCACATGAGAAGCGGTAATTTTCAGATTGTCTAGTGTGGCGTCTGTCCGCAAAGGAAAGTCAGGGAGAGGTGGTTAGCAGGGTCCAGTGTGGAGTTGGAGGCAAACCGACTGGCAAGCATTTTAGCCTTCTCGGTTGCTGAATAAACAACCTTATTGTTGTTGGGTAGTGGGGAATATTTGATTACCCATTATTTACTACACTGTTGTAGATTTTCCAGAAGTCACAGGTTCCTAATTTCTGTGCTTCGATACGTTTTTGGAGGTTTCGGTAAATTCTCTCTTAGGTGTCGCTATTTATTTCTTACAGTTACTTCTGGCTTCTATATACATCTGTCTGTTTGAACTGCACTTATGTCGGTTAAATTTGCGGTACGCATGCTGCCTTTGCACAATGGCAGCTGCACAAATAGAAGTAAATCACTGGGGAGAGTGGAGCTTGCTATAAAATTTCCGCGTGGGCACATGTGCTTCAGTTGCCGTTTTGAACCATTCATTTGTCTCATTTGCGCAGTGTTCAGCAGGAACTAAAAACATATTTCGCCATGGGCGTTTTTCATGAGATCCCTAATGGCTTCCCAGTCAGCCTTTTTATAATATCTCGTTGTTTTCAGAAATGGCTCTCCAGTTTTGTCTCCAGAGTTTTGGGTGCTTTCAACCATTATCACTGCGTGATCAGCGTTCCCAAGTGGGCTGTGGGCATTCGTAACACAATCATTGGGAACTGTGGTCCGAAACAGATTTAGAAGTGATGCGTGTTGTTCTTGCTGGTCTGGGAAACTGGTCGGAAACGTAACCATTTGTGATAGGAATGAGATATAGAGAAGTTATGTGTTGTCGTACCAGCTGCATCTGTGTAATTAGAAAATCTAAGCCAGTTTCTGTGGTGGACATTGAAGTCACCAAATACATGCACTTGTGCGCTAGTGTCGAGGGAAAGTGCTGTATCTATGCTGTTAGAGACTTTTTTTTATTATGGTATAGTCCTGGGTCGAGGGAGAGCGGTAGAGAAAATAAAAGTAACTAATGTTATGTTGCATGTTTAGTCTAAAACACATAAAGACTTGATCGTCTGATTCTAGTTTTGTTTCTCTAGTCAAGGGGAGGGTGTTTCGAATATAGACTCCAAGCTCGTGCATATGTCTCTCAGAGTGGGAGATATCCGGGCATATTAAAGTAGTTAGAAGGGATGGATGGGTGTAGGTTAGTCTCACTTAGTGCTAAGATATCCAGGGTGTTTGTTAGGAGAAATGCTTCAACATCATTTAAATTAGTTCTAAGCCCACGGATGTTCGTAAATGCAAGCCTCATCTGCTTCTTCGATAATAATATTTAGTTCTTTTTAGCTCGTTACATTACGTAGCCGTGAACGTTGTGTTGACCGATTTCTATGGAATAGGTTTGTGTCATTTATTTTATTTAGTAATCTAGCAACAAGGTGTAAAATGACTAAGCATTAATTGTGATATTTTGAGCTTCCATAGATTTCCAATTCTTACGGGATTCGATTTGCAATACTTCATACGGACAACTAATTTACAGCGTAAAAACTGACAGAAAATAAAATAACATACTCACTAAATAACATAACTCTGATGAATCGTTTCCAGTTTCAAGTTTCACTGGTTTGATTATTATTTTTACCAACATTCCTTATTTACGTTATGCTTGTTTTTCATTAAACTAGTTGATAGATGCTTAACTGAGCTTCTACATATGATCAATTTATTAATCTATAGCTTCTATATATGTACAATATATCAATATATAGCTTCTATACGTGTATGAATATATAGCTTCTATAAATATGCAATATATAAAAAGCTTCTATTTATGTCTCTTTCTGCAAAATATTCGCAGCGGACATTCGTCTTTCTAAACCAAGCGCTAACCATTTCCCTTATTATCTGTGCATAAAACTAAACGAAAATTCAATGAACAAAATTTGTTTCCAGGTGACTATAACATTAAACAATTTTCAAGTCTAACGTAAACTGTTCTTGTTTATCTTTCCTCTTAATTCAACCCAAATTCCATAATATCTGTTCACTCTTTTTAACTCTCAACAAAGCATGTTGTCACTTGGAACTTAAGGGGACTACTATTTGGGATCGTTTCTAACAGAGGGCCGTAAAGAGTTGACCAGCAAGATAACTGCTCAGATTACATTTAAACTTTTACAAGTCAGCGCACTAAATGGGAAATTCCAAAATCTTGCAATTTGGGAAAGAAATCTATTAGAATATAAGGTTTTCCTACATCTAGAGGGCTCAACAAAAGGGGTTGGATTTTGCTGCTTGTATAGTTCGTCGTGAGTATTTACGTCGAAAGGATTCTAGTGCGATGTTCATAATCAAGTGCTTACAAAACATAAGAATGCAACAGTATGAAAATGAAACAAAGGTTTGAGCTTAAACTATAGTGCAGGTTCTATTAGATTTGAGACTCGTTTTTGACCCTTCCTAAGAGTAATACTAATACTACTGAGAGATGTGCCAGCTAAGATGTGGTGAACATGCGCCACCTTTACTGATAATCATGTTGTTGTCTGATTGGCTAACTGCTCATCATAAACCTTTATGATCGAGTTGCAGCGGGTATTTGTAAGCGGTGACCCTCCCCACCGTAAAAAAATTATAAAGCAATAAATCTCCCTAACAGATAAATGTGTACCTAAAACCAACAAGAATTTCCATGGACAGAGTTTCTTTTCCAAGGACCTCATAACTTGCGAAATACACCACCACAGGCAACATTTCTGCAACATGGTCGTCTCCAAGTTTAATTTCACAATTTGACGCAAACTGGTGTACAGTGGACCTACAGCATCAACGAGCAGCAACAATTTAAACGTATCTCATCCACTTGCCCGAACTACGATGAAATTGGATATGGCTGCCTAAGGACAGACAGTTTTGAGCTAATTATTGTAATTGAATAAAGAAAACACGAGTGCACAAGTTAATGAATCTTATTGCAATTAAACTGGTTTACACTGATTCCAGAGACTGCATCAGTTACACCCACTAGAAGAGATTTTGTCAGAGAAAGCTTTTTTTTTTATTGGTGAAGAGCATTTAATAATGACGCAAATTTCTTGATTAGCTTAGCTGTATTGAAAAATACTAATATAAATATAGAAAGTGTTATTTATCATGAGATTACAATAATTAAATGTGTTTGGTGAAATTAGGATAAAGAGTGTCAGTTGGCCAGTGTGCCAACAATCTGATTATCGATTTTCACCAAATACTAACATTATACACATTATAACGCAGATACGTGACTGTCTGTATGAATGTATAGATGTGAAACTTTATTATGCAGTGTTTTCTAACACCTGTTACATAATTTTAAAATTAGTTTATACACAGAATGCCAGTAGAAAACAATACTAATTCACTCGTGAATGAATTATTAGCACAAAAAACATATCTTAAATTATGATCGATTTGAAAGTGAATAAAACAAAATATTGGAAATATTACAGTGATTTATTCATACAAGGCTGACAAAACATTTTGAATAGATCAGAAAAAGAGTAGACCAATGGATGAATGCTGCTTTCTGTTTGTACTTAGTAAACTGTGAATCCTTCTCTAGGCAGCAGCAAGAAGGAGATGAAGCTAAATGGTTAGCGACACGGACTGACAACATGGGTGTGTCATGTTCGACACCACATCATTCCACAAGAGGCACAGTCCCTTAGAGATGTTAGCAACCTTCATATATTATTCTTATATTTAATTATTTCCTTAATCAAACAATGTCTCAGTTAATACAAATCAAGAACGTTGCAACAGACAAATCAAGCAACCAACGGCGAAGTCCTACTGTGAAATATAAGCAGATGTCTCAAAAATAGGCTATATATATATATATATATATATATATATATATATATATATATATATATAATTTTTTTTTTACTATAATAATTATTAAATACCTACAGACACTAGTGTTTCATCCTTTCGGGAATCTTCAGTACAGAGTGTCACGATTAATACCAGTCGAACAATTCGAACCCCGCATCACGAGACATCTCTAGCTCGATTTAGCGAAGACCTAATCAATTCGGCTACCATGTGTGTGTGTGTGTGTGTGTGTGTGTGTGTGTGTGCTTTTGTAGTACCAATATCATAAGATGAAAGCCGATATCAGAGTATAGTTATCTCTAAAGGTTTTGTATTAAATGGGGAAATACTAAGAATAGTAATCAATATGAAAAAATAGAAATATAAATGATGCTCATGAATCTCCTATACTGAAAATCGTCTTCTAAGATCTGATAAAAATATAGGAAAAATATAAATAGCAATATAAGAGAATGTAAAAACAACGCATAAACGTTTCTAATTATTTGCAAAACGCAACGCTGCTTCAAGTAATTAATAAATTAGTTTGAAGCAAAAAAGCAAATAATTACGAAACTACTGCTATAATTTACAATAAATATAAATAGCTAAAATAATAATCGTTATATAAATAGATACTATCATTCAAAGTTTCCTAAGCCAGAAGAATGGCGCGATATAATTAAAGTCACATTAGCATGATAGTATATAACAAACTAATAAATCCAATTTAATATTAGGGCATATTTCGAAATCACACATCTCTCTCTCTCTCTCTCTCTCTCTCTCTCTATATATATATATATATATATATATATATATATATCAATATATATATATATTTGCATATATACATATATATATGTACATATATATATAATATAAAGCTGAATGTCTGTGTGTGTGTGTGTGTGTGATCACGAATAGGCTTCTATATAGTTGACTATTTAAAAAAAAACTGATTGCATATAATGATAGAAGATGTATCGAAACACAGGAAGTGGTATATTTGATCTGGTAGAACGGTGGTTCATTAACATTGTGGGGTCTGCGTTCACGCCTGGTCCACAAAGTATGGAAATAAAAAATTAGAAAAAACGTTTACAAGTGTTTTTGATATAGATGTATATAAGAATACTTTGATAAGTATGTTTTAACTTAAATAAGGATGGTATAATAAAATTGTGAGGTCTGTGTTCGCGCCTGGCCTCCATAGAATGGAAATAGGCACAACATTAATAAAGACTTTTCATATGTATCTGCGTAATTATACTTTGATAATTATGTTTCAGTTTGAAGAAATATGGTATAATAAAATTATGGGTTGTTTGTTCGCGCCTGACCTCCATAGAATGGAAATATGTCACAAAGTTTAATAAGGTTTTTTAATATAAATCCACAGAATATTGTGATTAGTGTTTCAGTGTGAAGAGGTATGGTATAATAAATTATGGGGTTTATCTATTTTATTTTTACTTTCATCATATTTTGCTTTGGGTTTGATATCCCCAAATTCGAAGCTATCTCTTTACTACCCTTCCTTTTCATAACATATCATACTTTCATAAATCAGAGTCCATTTTCTATAGGCTGTTTTTGAACCCAGTCAACGACGGATACTTTTGCTAGTATATATATATATATATATATATATATATATATATATATATATATATATATATGTATATGATTAAAATGAAATACTGAAATATCTTTGGACCATAGAGTGTAAAATACTGTAAACATAAATTCCAAATAAATATTATTATCAATATGGATAAGACGATCCCAGGCAGATAAAACAGCGCAATAGATAGATGTATATTTGTATTATTTTGATTCATCGGACTACTAAAATAGCCCGATCTCTATAATTGTTCTATAATCCAAGATTAAGCGGCCCACTTTAAAGTAAATCTATCTCTCTAATCTTTCTCCTATCGACCAACTGACACCATAAGACAAAATGATAATCTTTTTCCAACAAGTTGGGGTTACATGTCACAGAGCACTGACACAAGTTCAAGATATGTCTACGGAATAGAACAATAAACAAAATGTGTTATATGGCCGCCACATTCTCCAAACTTGTTATCATATAATTTTTATCTTTTGGGGATTAAAAAAAAAGTTGTAAATAATCCTCACAAGACTAACTAAAGGAGAACATTACCAAAGCTATCAGGAGAATCACCAGAGAAGATCTACAGGCAGCGTTTGCAAACGTTGTTAAACGTGTCCAGAAATGCATAGATGATAACGGGGAGAATTTCCAGCACCTGTTTTAACACTACAGGCAATTTAAGCAATAAAAGTATGTTCTTTCTCTCTACTATATTTTCTAGGCTTTTACATATTTATTAAGTGTAATTCTAAATAAACATCGAATAATAAAGTAGACGTCTTGCGCCAGTGTTCATTTACGAAGAAGTAATTAAGTTCTAAATCGATATAATTAATAGTTGATTCATCGAGTGTTCGTAAAAAGCAAACAGTGTTTTATTTGTTTATTTACAAAATGTAATTCGCTCGGAAATTATTTAAGCTGATTACTTGCTCTAAAGCCTAAAACGTGACATGCTTCCTTTTCTTGTTTAATTAGAGGAAGTGCTAATGAAAATCTGCATTTTCATCATTATTAAAATTACCACGCGTGATCAAAACAAAAATAAAACGAAACAAACAAGCGAAAAACAAACAAAAAAATATACAAACAACAACACAGCAAACCCAATCGAATATATCCTACTAAAATATTCACACAATAAAGCGGGACCACACTTAATTAACGAAAATAAGAAATAAAAAAATAAATAAATGATGACAAGTTGATTATTTTAATCTTCCCGATACTAAGATTGGTTATAAGGAGATGATCACAAAGATAATCGTAATCTTTTAAGCAGATTATTATCGGGAAAAGGACTGGTTAATTAGACACGTGAATGAGAACAAAACACAAAACTAAATTGGTACAAATTGAAGACGAAAAATATTGCATAAGGATTACATAGAAATAGTCAGGTGACATATGGACGAGAAAATATTAGCAGCAGTAGCCGTTAAAGCACCTATGCAAATTAGCAAGTGTGCACGAGCGTGCATTACAAGAAAATGTTCGGGGAGAGAAGGAAAAAGCGTGTTGCGAGGTAGCGAGGAGAAAGACTTTTAAAAAGCATATGTGTGTGCGAATAGACTTTGGAAATATAATGAAATGCATTGTTTTGGAAGAACCACGAATAAATGCATTTTATTTGCGCTTTTAAAAAAAGTGGCGAGTAAGATTTTTATTTCTTTCCATTTTTTTCGAAAGGTTTGAAATGTAACGACACAGTTAAAAAAGCGACCAGGTTACAGTCATAGAGGAGTTTAAATTACTGTGTAGTTATAAATCTATGTAACGTCCAATTTGAAATATATAAACACATGTCTTTTGTGATTTAATGTTTTTCAGATTTGTTATTTCATTTGTAATTACTAGCATTTCAGCCCGGTGTTGCCCGGGTGTTTGGAGGTGTATGTTGAGAAAAAAAAGTCAATTTTTACAAACTTTGACCCTATCATAATCCCTTATCCATCTATTGTTTTGAGTTCAAATCAAGTTATTAAGTTAGATCCATGTCCAAGGAACCTATATCTAAAATATCAAATGTTTAGACCCCAGATTGTCGGAGGAGTTTGGTAGAGTTCTCAAAGGCCAAATCGTTGAACCTTGACTCCTTAACAGCCAGATTTCTGGTCGAAAACCGATCAGAAAGATTTTTTCAAATCTCAGTACCCTGTATATCAAATTTCGAGTCTGTAGATTAAAAATTGACAGAGTTATTGTGTAGAGAAATGTACGCAGACACACACACAGACACACAGACAGATACACAGACACGTTCACTTTTATAGATATAATAGATTTATCTTGCTCCCTCACATTTGGGTATAACTCACCAAAACAGTTTTCATCAATTCTTTTTCTATAAAACTGGAACTCTGCACCAAAATATATAAAAGCAGAATGAAACTAAATTGTTGACTGCAATCTTTTTATTCATTTCTCCTGTAGCCTAGGGGCGCAGAACTGAAAATGGTAACCTCCAAGTTCTGTCAACCTGCCAAGAAAATGATTTAAAACTACTCTCTGTCGTCAGTGGTCGTTATGAAGTAACCTTTTTCGTCTTTTGATTTAGAAAGATGATTCGTTGATCGCTAACCATCTGAGGTACACTAATCACAGAATACGAACAGCTTTGCCCATGTTTGTTTTCTCCAAAATACCAGCTTCCAACGTAGAGCACCACTACCATTTTTCCTTCTCCAACATCAGGGGCCTACATTCCTACCTTCCAGAAGTTGAAACCTAATTACAGGAGACCAAATCAGATATATTATTCCTCTTACATTTCACTTTGATGATGATGATGATGATGATGATGATGATGATGATGATGTTGTTGTTGTTGTTGTTGTTGTTGTTGTTTATGTTGATGATGATTGTCATTAATTTTACTTAAAAACTCGCCAGTGGAATAGAAAATACATGCAGCTGGTTATAAAAATAATTGGTTGTTTATTTCTGTACGTATAAGTTTTTAATGACAGATCGACAAATCTGATGGCCACATAACGGGGTTGGCAGGTTTAGAAAACTGTGTGCTAGTATCCCTCTCGTGTGGTTGTGTTGTCTTTCTTTTACTCTTCTTTCTTTGTCTTTTTTATTTAGCCTACATAACGATGTCCGATCGGTCGGCATTCCGATCGGCATTGTTTCGAAAAAATATGGTCACTCGTGGCTTAGATATTTTGCTAAAACCTGACCTCGCTTTGACGTCATCTCCTGGGCTATCCTAGACTTGTGACCGACGTTTTTGTTTGCCGTCCTTGACCACATGAAGATTGCGCACGTGAACCCTGGTCACGTTTTCTGGTCACATTTATTGTTTAACCTCCTACCGGGGGTCTGCTTGTGCAACAATTCCCGAGCAACGCTGCAATTGGACCGACTATTTTTTATAGATGAGTTCATGATTGAAAGCTACTCTTACTTAACATCAAAATCTGACCCTCAAGACCATGTAATATGTGCCTATATAAGTGATGGCTTTTCATGTGGTAAGGACATGTCAAGATATGACTATAAATTGCCCTATATATGCTTTCGAGTTGCACTGGCAACACCACTGCGTTTATATTCGCCCTCTATCGCCCTCACATCAGCGGAGTTACTATCTTTAAGAGCATACCTGAGAAAATTGACAACTTTATGTCTGCTCATTTTTTTGGCCAAGTTTATAATGCTGAATGATTATCTCACTCAAATAAGACTGATGATGAGGGGAGGTTCTGTCACGATGTCTCCATTCATGTTTAAAAAGAACGTGTCCTCTATACTATCAGACCTGACAGAATGGTTAATTGTAGGAATAGACCGCTTCATACCCTCCAAAGAATTCCAGTAGAAGCTTAACAGGCAGCTGTGGTTCTTTTCAGAAAGTGCTGCTGCCATTGTGCACAGAAATCACTTTTTCCTTTACTTTCAACGTAATAGACATATTGAGAGTAAAGTCTCATTCAGGTTGGTTGGTTGGTTGTTTTTGTTTTACGGCATATCAACTCTTTTCAGGTTATTTAATGCCGAATCAAGTTATTTTGAAGAAAAAAATTAATAGAATATATTTTTTGTTTCAAGTCGGTTTCTATTTAACTCATGGTTGGGACCCTAACAGGTACTACCATTCTGGGTCAGAGTGGACCTGGGAGCAATAGCAATTAAAGGATGGCTTCACACTCCCCAAAACCCGCAAGCTGGGGCCTCACTATCGGATATAGTTTAACTCCATATCCAGGACCCTCCCATTCAGGACTGCCAGCAATCGCTGTAAAAGAGTAATAAAGAAAGCAAGAGAATTGTATGCTGTTTGTCAAGTCCAAAGTAGCTGAGCAGCGGCTTGATTCTCACCAGTTGTCACAAATAACAAACATGGTCCTGCACCGAGGCGTGTGCTCTATCATAACAATTATCAATGGACGATTTGTCAGCGAACAAAGCCAAACTTTTTGCCAATAGCTTTGTAACTAATTCTACCCTATGCGATCAGGGCCGTCAATACCCGTGTCTGAAAACAACATACAAATATATGTGCGTGATGTTGCGAAGCTAATCAAAAACCTTGATTCAAGTAACGTAACTGCCCCTGGTGGCATTCCAATTAGAGTGCTTAAAAAGCTTCAACCAGAACTAGACCCCATAAGTACAAAGTTATTTAAGCGTTGTCTTAAGGAGAATTGCTTCCCAACACTCTGGAAAACCTATATGTAAAAATTCAGGTGGTCGGGTATTTCCCTCTCAGTATAGACTAATAAGTTTCCTGTGCCTCATGAGTAAGTTGCTGAAATCTGTGTTAAATAGAGAAGTAAAATAACCCCCCCAGTGACATGCAATATGGCTTCCGTTCTGCTAGCTCTACAGTAGATGCATTAACAGTTATATCTCATAGGATTAGCGAATCTCTCGACGGAAGCTTCCTTTCTAAGGAAATAGTTCTGGACATATCACAGGCTTTTGACAGGGTAGTGCATAAAGGTCTACTCCATAAGATCTCCAGCAACGGTATAGCTGGAAATGTATTCTGAATTGTTGAATCATTTCTCTCTGATAGGTTCATAAGAGTATCTGTTGACGGGCAGAAATCAGTTCACAGTACTAATGCTAGAGTTGCTCAAGGGTTCATGCTAGACCCAACTCCCTTCCAGATCTACATCAATGATCTCCCAAAACACATACTTATATCATTCGTTGACATTTATGCTGGCGACACTACCATCTATGGCAACACTTTAAAGGACATAAATGACTAAGTTCTCTCTGATTCTCTTCACTCTGATCTTGAGCACGTGGTGCAATTTGAAAAAGATTGCTGATTTATTTTGATGTACTTTGTTTTTACACCACCAACGCTCTGATCTACGTCTGACATCAATTAAAATGTATGGTTTTCATCCTGGGGAGGCTCGATGTTTTGACAAACTTTTGAGTCTAATATTTACTTCTGATCAAAAATGGAACACGTACATCAACTCCGTTGCTAAGTTCCTTGGTGGGATCATTCTACCACTCCAGTAGATATCTCTTAGATTTTCTACCTGTATAAGAGCTTAGTACGTCCAAGGATGGAGTATTATTGTCACGTCTGACCAGGAGCTGCTAAAAGTAACATATTTACCTTGACAAAGTTCCAAATAGATTTCGCAGCCTAGTGGGGGTGATTTTTCTCTTTCCTACAAGCTCTTTCCCACAGAAATAACGTTGCGAGCCTGTCTCTGTGTTTTATCGTTATTTTATGGTAAATGCTCGTCTGAGCCCCAATTTATGGCCCCTCCTGCAAAACTTTCACGAAAACACTCGTCTATCTGAAACAACTATCAATAGTTCCCCACTCTTTATCTGTGCCTAAACCCCTTTTCCCGTTTTCCAACTGACTACAGTACGGTTGTCTAAGTCCAACGTAAACAAGTTTTTTATGAGCCAACCCTCAAGTAATCCAATTTACCAAATTTCCACTACTAACGATTACTGCGATATTGTCTCATTGACTACTGTACACTTATTAACCCTTATCCTCGAGTCGCCCCGGTGACTCGTTTGTAAAAAAAAGAGTTCCCTATTTTATGGAGTAACTAGAATTTCTACATTAAACCGACATCACGTTGCATTTATATTCTAAACTAAACTCGAAAAAATGATTAAAAGGAACAGATAAGTGCAGAGTAAAGTATAGAAGATTGTTTGGAAGACACAAAAAATACTTGAATAATGCATAACCTTAATTGCAGAAATAGCCACTGCCAAAGTAAACGATACAACAATCAGTGAAAGCGGGAATGAAATTACAAGAAGAGAAAAATGTGCAGAGAAACTATTACATGAACGCATGAGAAGAGAATCGTGCAAATACTTGGCTATTGACAGCTACACAAAACAATGCAGTTAAATTAAAGGAAACACAGTAAAAAGAGTCATAAAGACTCTGCAGACGTAGACGAAACAATAAACCACATAATAAGTGAATTGACTCCCCCCCAATAACTCAAATTTTCTGCATTTTGAATATGCAGATAGTACAAAAATAGCCTTATGACGAGAAAATGAAAAGAATGTACAAACAAATAAATATACCTAAGCAAGGACATATGAGAACATAGAAGTTAAGAAGGAAACATGCCGTAATGTAGATTTGACCAGTAACCACAATTAAGATATAATAGAGACGAGAAAACTCTAGTTAAATGCCCGATTCGATCGATACCTCCGTTACTCTTAAGAGACAATGGATACTCCTTGTAAGGGTAGCTGTGCGAGTAATTGTGAAGCGGAAGTTGCGCAATACACAACCACACCTCTCTTTAATCGGCGCTGCTTGAGTCCAGTGGCAAAGAGATATGCTACATGTCCAGATAAGCGGGGATTACATACAGCACCTGGGTCACCAATTTTAGTACTGACCAAGCTCAGCGCTTCTTAATAGTTATCTAGATAACGAGAACATTTGCTAAAGTTTCATCGATACAATATTTAATTACATATAAATCTAAGAAACAAAAAGGTATATAACTCTCCAGCAGCACAATAAAGTCTAAACTACAGTTCAAACTCTGAATGGAACTCCTAATCACGCAACGACATAACATTGATACATTGATATTAGAATAGATAAAGTTAGGACTTTAAAAAAAAAAAGTCCTAACTTTTTTTTTTAAATGTAAATTTAATATTTACACATCTGAACGTAACGACTTTTATTCTATAAATAGAAAGGCACCATGCACAAGTTATTCGGAAATATAAATCTTCTTACGCTCTAGAAAGACACGACAATATGCCAGTTGACAAAAAGACGCCGAACCATTATGGCAAACAGACGTTAAGTATTTTTAAAATTCATCCTAAATGTTTTTCATGTTACCTTGTTTAAACTTGTTTTTCTAGTTTTATTTATGTATTTATCTGTATCTACTTTCCGGTCTTATTCGTCACCCCAATTCAATTATATTCGAAATATAATACAGTGACATTAGCAAAGAAAAAGTCACCTATAAAAACGAACCTCCTAAATTAAAACCTTGAATAATTATCTAAACTCGAATGTAAATTAATATCAAGCTGACTTTACAAATTGATAAAAGTTAATTATTGGATTTTAATTATAAGGTGAAGCTCCAATGATTAAACTCGAGATAGACAACGACAAACTTCCACCCATTAATATGGGAGGGGAGATTATCATACAAAAGTGTCCTGAATTGATAACTTAGAACCGGACTTATTACTTAAATATAAATAAGTCACTTGTACCCATTCCCCTCCTCCCATTTTTAAATGGAGAGTAGATAATAAAGTGGATGTGTTATCGGCAGCTCCAGTAACTCTCGCTTCTCCTTTTTTGTCTTTCAGTCCTCATTTCCAATGAGTGATTTTTCTGACAAAGGATGAAGACAATGATGCTTTCTAGGTCGGTAGTACTTTGTAAAGAGTAACCTGAGATGTCAGAAAATTTCTGTTTCTATGTCTATCCTTGTGGTCATGTCACTAGTAAGGGTGCTGGAGGTAAACGTTTCATCTGGGCTGATGTTATCCGCCTGATAGTCAGGGACCCGAACCTTGGATTAACCACTAAGGAGGCTGTCCTATAAGCAGGTGCAAAGTACTGGGACTGCTGTATTGCCATTTGGTGAGTGGATCTGGACCATGCAGTAGTCTCTGGTGGGGCCTCTCGATGCCATACTACTGGGTAATTGTTAAGACTTTACCTTTTCGTGTGCTACAAAAAAAATCCTGTCTTTTTCTCTCTTACTTTCCCTCTCTGTACTGTTCTAACAAAGTATGCCGACCTGTTCCACAAATCCCAAAACCTCAACATGAAATAAAAAGAAAAAAAAGAAACTCGAATAAACCTAGAACCCCATCTTCCAACGTAGACCCCTACTACCAGGTCGCCTTCTCCAACATCTATGTTCCAACCTTCCAGAGGTTGAAACCCAATTACAGGAGACGAAACCGAACATAGTATTTGTAAGTGAAACTGGAATAGATGAGTTATTAATTAACGGATACTCATGGAATATGTGCGTACATTAAAGATGGCTTCCCTTGTGGCAGGGATATCTCTAGATAAGATCCTAATTTACCCTATATGTGCTTCCGGGTTGCACTTGCTAACACCACTGCATTTATATTTGCCCTCTATCGCCCCACAACAGCGGAGTTACTATCTTTAAGAGCATATCTGAGAAAATAGACCACATACTGTCTGCACACCCCTCGGCTAACATCCACATCTGTGGTGACTTCAACGTCCATAACGTGGAATGGCTGACGCATTCAAATAAAACAGATGATGAGGGGAGGTTTTGTCATGATTTTGCGATTGCTTATGACCTCACTCAGATTGTTCGCGAGCCCACCCGTGCCCGATACACCCGGTCAATATGCAAGCCTCCTAGACCTTTTTCTCTCAACTTCCCCTGAGCTATGTTCATGTTCCGTTCATTCTCCTCTAGGATCCTCCGACCACTCCGTCGTATCAGTTAAGATAAAAACGAAATGTAAGAAGCCCCCAGACGTACCCCTCCACCGTACTGTATACCGATACTCTATGGCTGACTGGGATAGCTTCCGTACATTCATATCTGATTTACCTCTGCACTCC
This sequence comes from Euprymna scolopes, assembly GCF_053919585.1. NCBI lineage: Eukaryota > Metazoa > Mollusca > Cephalopoda > Sepiida > Sepiolidae > Euprymna > Euprymna scolopes. The sequence goes on from NC_136491.1 coordinate 157,567,949, forward strand.
ATGTTTAAAAAGGAAGTGTCCTCTATAGTACCAGATCTGACCGAATGGTTAATTGTAGGCATAGACCAATTCATACCATCCAAAATATTCCAACGAAACCCTAACAGCCAGCCATAGTTCTCCCCAGAATGTGCTGCTGCTATCGCGCACAGAAATCACTTTTTCCATAGCTACCAACGTAATAGATGCACTGAGACTAAAGATGAATTCAGGACTGCCAGAAACCACTGTAAAAGAGTAATAAAAATGCAAGAGAGCTATATGCTCAGTCTGTTAAATCCAAGGTAGCTGATCAGCGGCTTGGTTCCCACCAGTTTTGGCAAATAATAAATAGGATCCTGAACAGAAGTGTGCGTTCTATCCCAACTATTATCAATGGACCAGAGGTCATCTCGTCAGCATCAGACAAGGCCAAACTATTTGCAAAGAACCTTGCAGCTAATTCTACCCTATGCGACGAAGGCTATCAACTTCCCATATTTCCTCCTATAACACAGAACACGCTTGGTAACATACAAATGTCCGTGCATGAGGCCGCCAAGCTAATCAAGAACCTTGATTCCAGTAAAGCAACTGGCCCTGATGGCATCCCAATTATAGTGTTAAAAAAGCTTCAACCAGAACTTGCTCCCATACTTACGAAACTGTTTAAGCGCTTCCTTAAGGAGAAGTGCTTTCCAACTCCCTGGAAGACCTCATCAGTTTGCCCTGTATTTAAGAATTCAGGTGATAAGTCATCTCCCTCTCAGTACAAACCAATAAGTCTCCTGTGTGTTATGAGTAAGAATCCATATTAAATAGAGAAATAGTCAACCATCTCAGCAGAAACAACCTTCTTAGTGACACACAATATGGTTTCCGCTCTGCAAGATCTACTGCAGATGTGCTGACGGTTATATCTCACAGGATTAGTGAATCTCCCAACAAAGGCTTCCTTTCTAGGACAATTGCTCTTGACATTTCAAACGCCTTGAACAAGGTATGGCATAAGGGTCTACTTCACAAGATTTCCAGCTACGGTATAACTGGAAATGTTTTCTCAATCATTAAATCATTTCTCTCCGATAGACTCATAAGAGTAGTGGTCGATGGACAAAAATCAGAAGCCTGCAGTATTAATGCGGGAGTCCCTCAGGGGTAAACCCTGGGCCCAACTCTCTTCCTGATCTACATCAATGACCTTCATAAACACATACTTAAACCATTTGTTGGCATCTATGCTGATGACACGACCATCTACGGCAACACATCAAAGGCTGTAAATGACAAAGTTCTCTCTGATTCTCTCTTCTCTGATCTCGAGCTTCTGGGTTTGACCGTTACTCCTGATCTGAAATGGAACACGTACATCATGTATGTTGCCAAGGTCGCTGGAAAGATGGTGGGATCCTTCTACCGCTCCAGAAGATATCTTACTACTGATTCAATTCTCTATCTATATAAAAGCCAAGTACGTCCAAGGATGGAATACCGCTGCCATATCTGGGAAGGAGCTGCTAAAAACAGCCTATCCTGCCTTGACAGAGTACAAAATAGACTTTGTGGCTTAGTGGAGGATGCCCTTTTCTCTATCCTGCAACCTCTCCCCCACAAAAGAGACGTTGCGAGTCTATTGTTTTATCGTTATTTCCATGGCAGGTGCTCGTCTGAACACCAATCTCTGGTCCCCCCCTCGCCAATCTTTCACAAAAACACCCGTCTAGCTGAATCCACTGTCAAAAATTTCCCCCACTCTTTATCTGTGCCTAAATCAAAACGTGGATTCCATGAACAAAGCTTCTTTCTTAGAACTGCACGCCTGTGGAACTCTGTTCCGTCTGCCAGCTTCCCACCTGACTACAACTTGGATGTCTTCAAGTCCAACGTTAACAAATTCCTAATGAACCGCCACCTTAAGTAAACACTTCATCAAATCTTCACACTAACGTAATGTACTTGCAATAACCCTTATCCCTGAGTGGCTTCCGGGCCTTGATAAATGGTGACCACTGTGTAAAAAAAAAACTTAATAAAATAAACGCTGCCTCTCAGGTACGTAAATCTATCTACCTCATATGCGTATATTATATTTTTAAGGTGAATTCATACAAATGAGTTTTCACTTAAAACAACAAACAAAAATCCGAGCAGAGGTTGTTTCAGTCATCTGACAATCAGCACACTTTAAAGTTAGTAGGTTCTGATTTATATTAATAACGAAAATGGTTAAATGAGGTTAAACGCATTATGAGCCTTATAGAAAAAAGACAAAAGACTATTTCCTGCTTAGAGAAAAAATAGGGAATATTTTTTAGGAAGTGTACCTTATTTAACATAAAGATACAATGGAGACAGGATATCAACATCTCTTATGAATGGAAGCTCCTGATATGAACTCACTCCCACACGATTGAGAAATCGATACTGTGTTAAGACCGGAAAGTGTGCTCCGAGTGGTAATCTCCCAGATATGACAACAGTACTTAGACTTAGAACAAAACAGGCTCATATATCTGGAGGACTATATAAGGATATTATAGATGCTTTCTAGAGTAATGGTATGATCCAAGCATTTTTTCAACAATATAAACAAGAGGTTTCATATAAAATTTCCATTTCAAGTCTGGGAGGAAAGTCACCCTACAGATAATCAAAGTAGGCGTTTTTCCTCGAGGACGGTGCCATTCAACTCGATCGCAGAGAAGTGAAAACCCAAGCGTTCGTGCTGAAAAATGAGCAGCCCTCCGCACTATTTAACTATGTTCTCCAAGTCAAAGGAAAAAGAGACAGAAATATTTTACTTAGCAGTACTCATAGACTGTCGTTGTTTCTTTATATATGTCTTTTTCACAAATGTCTTTTTTATGGATGACTTTTTTATAGACATATTCTTTATAAATGCTGTCTTTATAGATGTCAATATATGATCGCAGACTATCACGTGCAAGATTATTTCTGGTGATGAGGAAATGGGTTGGCTACAAAATGGATCCTTGAAGCGTAAGACTTTTACTATTTTAACAAACCTATAAGAGAAATGGTGGATAGAACATTTACAGATATTCCATAAAAAACCTTTGCATCAAACCTCATCGAAAGCTTTTAACATATAAACAACTATCGCTTTAGCTTGCTCACATGTGTGATCACAATTTAGTCATTAATCTACTTCCGTTGAGTAATGATGAGTATGTTTGGAATTTTTCTTTGCCTAAAAAATGTATTTTTTGATTGTCTTCTATGGATATTTTGAAAAAAAAATCAATATAAAAATGTTTTTATTTTTAATGCTTTATCTACAATCGTTCTGTAATTTTATATATATATCTTAACTTTTATTTTATTAAGAGTAGTGATTTATGTGAAGTGTGTGAATTTCCGGTGTAAATCACAAAATGTATTCAAATAAGATTTATTCCATATTTTCTTATAGTGTAACGGGTGGACGTTAGAGTAATTATGTCTGGAAAAGAGATAAAGAGTAAGCCAGAAAAAATATATAGAGAGGTAAAGAGTGGGAGATAGATAAAGATAGAAAGACAGGAGTCAAAATTTATTTATGCTAATTCTTATTTGAAATCAGTAATCAAAGTAGAGACATCTGAGCAGACTGAATATAAAAGTTCATAAAAGCAAAGAAAACGAAATTTAATTTTTTCCTTCGCACAAAGCAATTCTAGGCCGTGAAAGAATAACAAAAATTATTTTGGAAGGTGTCCTTTGTTTCGAAAGCATTATAAAACAATTATATGTAATATGTGTAAATTCAACTTCGTATATATATATATATATATATATATATATATATATATATATATATATATATATATATATATATATATATATATATATATTACAGTACCGAACTGATGATGTGGTATACTTTAAACACCTTCAAACTATAATTAAATAATTCTTTCCGTGAATTGCTACAATTTAATCAGTGTATTGAAAATGTTTATATGTGATGTTCTATGACAGTGAAACAAAATCCGCCAGGGCAACACCAGTTTCATCTAACAGTTGCTAATAAAACTTTTCTTAATCGAAATAAGATTTGGATAATTGGGTGTCAATTAACGACTGCCGTTGAATAAAGGGCAAAAGTTATATGTCGAGAAAGGATTAACCCAGCTGACAGCTTTTTTAATTGGCTTTTATGAAGGACAATCTAAAAGAGATTTCCTAATTGATTTCTTTTGCGAATTAATCTTGGAATTTTTCATGCTTTAACGTATCCATATCCAACCGCCGTATCGGATTAATGCATTTAGTAATTTATATGCAATTTTCACCACTGATCATTCTAGAATTGGACAGTTTAACGGTAATTAATCGCTTAGATTTCAATGTTGAAATGTTGTTTAGCGTAGATAATCCATTGGTCCAATTTTGTATGAATCAGATGATTACATTGTTGGCATTCATTTTCCCGATATCTTTCAAGTTAGAATGTGTCTTTATAAAAAGAGTTCAGATAATTATAGGAGCGACCACGTGAAGCTTGCTAATATCAAAAGCGAATTTACTTCTATGTTACGAATTGAATTCGAACTTGGCATACCCAGGTTGTCAGGCGTGTCGTTTACGAAAAAAAAAACACAAGAACACAATAAAAAATAAAATATGAGGTCGATAACTGATGTGTGAATATTGACTGAGAGATTTCGCTTTTAATCGAAACATATCGGGTCTTTATGAACTCCTAGCTCACCCGCGAACTTTTGAATTTAGCAAAAATAAGTTGCATATAAATTCTTAGTGTAAGAGATACACAAATCAGTTATTTTTACTCTTGAGTTACACAAGTTTAATAAGTTGTGAGTGCCTATAAAACGCATGGGAATTATGAAAATCAGCCAAGGTATATTTAGTAAATGTAGACTTTATAATACTGCCTACATAATACTTTAAATTATTTCATTTTCAGATACAGAAAGAATGGAACATCATAAAAAAATAAAAATATACTTTCGTGGGATCGATAACGTTTAAATTGTTTCACGTCGAATATTTAAGTTGAAAATGATATTAAATTTCGATACCCCATATCGCATGGTACAAGACATGTCAAATCATTTATTATATAGTTTTTGTCCCCATAAAAAGTTTAATTAAGTGAAAACCAAATTACTCTTTTTCATTTTCAACTCTGTTCCGTCTGCCTGCTTCCCACCGGACTACAACTTGGATGTCTTCAAGTCCAATGTTAACAAATTCCTAATGAACCGCCCCCTTAAGTAAACACTTCATCAAATCTCCACACTAACGTAATGTACTTGCAATAACCCTTATCCCTGAGTGGCTTCTGGGCCTTGATAAGTGGTGATCACTGTGTAAAAAAAAAAAAAAAATTCTCCAATAATCGTCCTCATTAGTAAAATAAATCAGATATCCTCGACTTGCGGTAGAGGCCGAAAGAATGTTTAGTTTTATATTACCATTATCTTATCTAGTAATACTTTAATCTACATAAACCAGAACTAAAAAATATATGGTTCAAATATACCATGTTTATTTTCCATAAATCCCACTTGAATATATGCATATCCAATATATTCATTTTTCATTTTCCATTGAAAACACGATTAATCTATTATGTCTTTGGATATTCTTTCTGTCTGATCGTCCATTATGACCTATTTGTTCTTCATGCTTGATTATAATTTTGTAGTCCTTAATCTATAAATGACGTTAACTAACTTTAAGAATTCATGTCAAATCTTATATATTTCCCTAAACTATAAAACAATTCATGTGTAAGTTTCTACAGGATTTCACACGAAGATACTGTATTTAATACATCCGCATTAAATTTATTAAGGCAAGATATTTAATATTTCTGACATAAAGTGCGAGGATTTCTATACATGTATTTAAAAAAAAAGACTCGTCAAGAAGCCATTAGTCTGTTACGAAAGAATCATTCCGTAAACAAATTCTATAAATAAGGCAGACTTATTTATCTGTCTCTAGGATAAAAAGCAAATATCTCGATTAGTCCAAGCAATATTTTGGTACGTTTAGCTTTTGTGCACTTATTTATGTGTATATATAATAACAATCAATTATAGATATTAATAACCAATTATATATAATAATAAGCAATTATATATAATAATAAGCAATTATATATAATAATAAGCAATTATATATAATAACAATCAATTATAGATAGTAATAACCAATTATATATAATGATAAGCAATTATAGATAATAATAAGCAATTATATATGATAATAAGCAATTAAAGAAAATGATAAGCAATTATAGATAATAATAAGAAATTATAGAAAATAATAAGAAATTATACATATAATAATAAGAAATTATAGATAATAATAAGAAATTATAGATAATAATAATCAATTATACATATAATAATAAGAAATTATAGATAATAATAAGAAATTATAGATAATAATAAGAAATTATAGAAAATAATAAGAAATTATACATATAATAATAAGAAATTATAGATAATAATAAGAAATTATAGATAATAATAATCAATTATACATATAATAATAAGAAATTATAGATAATAATAAGAAATTATAGATAATAATAAGAAATTATAGAAAATAATAATCAATTATACATATAATAATAAGAAATTATAGATAATAATAAGAAATTATAGAAAATAATAAACAATTATAGATAATAATAAGAAATTATAGAAAATAATAAGCAATTATATATAACAATAAGCTATTATAGATAATAATAAGCATATATATATAGAATAATAAGCCATAATGGATAATAGTAAGCATTTATATATAATAATAAGCAATTATAGATAATAATGAGCAATTATATATAATGATAAACAATTATATATAAAAATAAGCAATTGTAGATAATGATAGGAAATTATATATAATAATAAGCAATTATATATAATAATAAGCAATTATATATAATAATAAGCAATTATAGATAATAATAAGCAATTATAGATAGTAAAAAAACAATTATAGATAATAATAAGCAATTATAGAAAGAAATACGCAATTACATATAATAATAGGAAATTATAAATAATAATAAGCAATTATAGATAATGGAAAGCAATTATATATAATAAGCAATTATAGATAATAATAAGCAATTATATATGATAATAAGCAATAATATATAATAATAAGCAATTATAGAAAATAATAAGCAATTATATATAATAAAAAGCAATTATATAGAATAAAAAGCAATTATAGATAATAATACTTAATTATAGATAATACTAAGAAGCAATTATATATAATAATAAGCAATTATATATAATAATAAGCAATTATAGATAATAAAAAGCAATTATATAGAATAATAAGCAATTATATATAATAATAATAATAAGAAGAAGACATTATACATAATAAGCAATAATACATAATAATAAGCAATTATAAATAATAATAAGCAATTATAGAAAATAAAAAACAATTATAAGTAATAATAAGCAATTATAGATAATAATAAGCTATTATAGATAATAATAAGCCTAATATATAATAATAAGTTATTATAGAAAATAATTAGCAATTATAAATAATAATACGCAAATATAGATAAACATAAACCATTATAGATAATAATAAGCAATTATAGATAATAATTGTTGTGGTGGCAACCACTTATTTGCATATGCGAATAACATAACACTATAAATGGCAAGCCTAGGTTGGCCTTGGTGTGTCTTACTCAAATGCCACCGGAAGTGACGCCGAAGAGCGTACATGTCCTCCCACCAAGACTCTCTGACTCGACACCGTCATTTGTACATATTGTAAATATACCTTTTCTTTAATACACTTATTATTGCGTTATCTTGTTGTTTGCGTCTTCATTGTATTTCCTTACTAATTATTGTTCAACCTTGCAACCACAACAGTTGGCGACGAGATATGAAGCGTCAAGTATAACAGTTTGACGAAGAACTATTTAAAAAAAATAAAGAAAAAAAGTACAACGCAAAGGTTGACCATTTTTTTTTTTAAGGAATGCAAAGTGTTGACGAGCAAATAGATTTTACGCTAAAGAGAAGTTTCAACTCAAGTGAAAAAAAAAACTCTAACGTGGCAATAGCGACAATTTACGCCGTTTTCTGGGAATCCGACTTGAAAACGAATGTAAAAGTGAATTTTTGTTTTGTCGCTATACAGCAACTCTTACTAAAGGACCAACTTGCAAACGAAAAGCGAACTTTGTTCTGTCACAAAAAACGACAGGTCAGACCCGTATTACGAAAAGCAAGGAAGTAACCTACGAAAAAAGTTCACCAGTGGATTCTAATTACTGTTCTCCGTAAACAAAACAACAACTAAAGGACTTTTTAATTAATGTTTTGGTTGACGTCAGTACTAAAAGGAAATACCACAGCTAAAACTAAAATTCAAGGAAAGGATTTTTTTTCTTGAAGTTGTCACTGAATAACGGATAATACAGTAAAATGTCACGAAAAAAAAGGTAATCTCAATTTAAGAGGTATTTTAATTACTAAAATACTAGAGAAAAAAAAACTCAAAGAACTAAATGTACTGCATACATTTATTCAATTGTGACTCGATTAAAAAAAACCCAAAGTTTTATTTTGTGGAAAGAGTTACTTATTAGTAAGTGCCTAAAAACGGAAAGTCAATTCCATTTCGTGATTCTAGATAAACCTGTTTTATTTTTTTTTTTGCAGCGTGACTCGCAAAAAGTATATATTATTGCAAGCAACGATATTATTATTGAAAACAGGAGCTTACAGCAATTTGCTTTTTTGTTGTAACCCAAACCGGTGTATATTGTACATGGTACAATATTTTTTTAACTACACACTAAAAAAAAACAAAAAAAAACATGGAAGACTTATCAAAAATGTTCATGCAATTTTTACAAGCACAGGCTGAGCGGGATGAACGCAGACAAGCTACACAAAACGAGCTTTTTCAAACACAAATACAGGCGCAGGCTGACCGCGAGGAAAAGAGAGAGGACAGATTATTGAAATGGCAGCAGGAACAAGAAGAAAAGCAGAAAATGGCACGATTTAAGCAGAAAAAACTGCAATTGGAACAGGAAGAAAGGAATAAGAAACTACAATTGGAATATGAAGAAAGACAAGACGAACGTTTTGCTAAAACACTGGAACTACTAAAGAGTAATCGAGAAAATGTCGATAGTGTTAATTTCTCCCATATAACTATTTTTAATAGCATGGACACATTTCATTATGTGCCTGAGGAAGAGAAGAATTTTGAAGCATACTACACAAGATATGAGGATGTTTTTCAACTGGATTGTAAAAATTGGCCAAATAGTCAGAAAGTGAGCCTCTTACTCAGAAAATTGGGTACATCAGAACACAGCAAATTCGTAGATTACATATTACCTAAAAAAACTGCGGAATTAGAGATCATGGAAGCTGTAAAATTACTAAAAGAATTATTTAATCCAAATATATCTCTTTTTCATAAAAGATGGCTGTGCATGAATCTAAGAAAGATGGACAACCAAGATTATTTGACATACGCATCAGTTGTCAATAAAAACTGCGATAATTTTAAGCTTGCAGAACTAACGGTAGAAGATTTTAAATGTCTAATCTTCGCCCAAGGGTTAGTTTCCACGAAAAATGCAGAAATACGCAGACGAGTGTTGTCTAAGCTGGAATCTGAGCAAGATTTAACCCTCCAGAAACTAGCAGAGGACTGTGAAAGGGCCATTACACTAAAAAAAGGATTAAAAAATATAGAAGAATCCGGAGTGGCATATGTAAGAAAAGTTAGAAAACCATACGCACCAACCAAGAACTTTACAAAGAAAAGCAATGGAACGGGATATTCCAAAGATAATAACCATAAATATAGTACAGAATATAACAAGCCTCTTCCTAGATATAACTGTAAGAGATGTGCAGAAAAGCATTGGGAATCAGATTGTCCTTATAAGAAGAAAGAATGCTACATTTGTAAGAAGGTGGGACACAAAAGCGATTGCTGCAGATATAAAGATTACACCAGAAAGAGAGTACAGCAAACAAAATCAAATACAAAATTAGACAAAGATCGGCGAAAATACGTAAAAGTGGAAATATTTAAAACATCAATAAAGTTACAACTCGACTCCGGCTCCGATGTTTCTATAATAAACCTGAATACGTGGAAAAAGTTGGGAAAACCGGCCATGATGAAAACTAGTAAAGCAGCCCGGACGGTAACTGGTGGTGGTATAAAATTTGAAGGAGAAGTTGTCCTCCCGATAAAATTGAAAGGGATGTCGAAGAAATTAAAAAATATTCGTACTAAAAAATAGTGAAAATCTGTTTGGAATAGATTTAATTGAGAAATTCGGACTATGGGATAAGCCAATCAATACATTCTGTAAAAAATTAGAATGTTCTTCTCCAACAACAGTAAATATAAAAGACGATTTAAAAAAATTATTTCCTGAGGCATTCACGACTAACTTAGGTCGCTGCAATAAATTCAAGGCCTCGTTTGAACTTAAAGAAAACGCCAGGCCAATCTTTAGAAAAAAGCGAAATGTTCCGTTCGCTGGGTTGGAAAAGATTGATAAAGAATTAAATAGATTGGAAACGACGGGAATTCTATCAAAAATAGAACACAGCGAGTGGGCAGCCGCCACCGTATACGTAAAGAAAAAGATATTGAAATCTGTGTGACTTCCAATCTTGGGAGGGGGGTGTTGTGGTGGCAACCACTTATTTGCATATGCGAATAGCATAACACTATAAATGGCAAGCCTAGGTTAGCCTTGGTGTGTCTTACTCAAATGCCACCGGAAGTGACGCCGAAGAGCGTACATGTCCTCCCACCAAGACTCTCTGACTCGACACCGTCATTTGTACATATTGTAAATATACCTTTTCTTTAATACACTTATTATTGTGTTATCTTGTTGTTTGCGTCTTCATTGTATTTCCTTACTAATTATTGTTCAACCTTGCAACCACAACAACAACAACAATAATAATAATAATAATAATGATAATAATAAGCAATTATATATAATAATAAGCAATTATATATAACAATAAGCAATAATATATAATAATCAGCAATTATAGATAATAATAAGCAATTATATATAATAATATTAAGCAATTATATATAATAATAATAAGCAATTATATATAATAATAATAAGCAATTATATATAATAATAATAAGCAATTATATATAATAATAATAAGCAATTATATATAATAATAATAAGCAATTATGGATAGTAATAAGAAATTATGGATAGTAATAAGCAATTATAGATAATAATAAGCAATTATATATAATAATAAGCAATTATATATAATAATAAGCAATTATATATAATAATAAGCAATTATATATAATAATACGCAATTATATATAATAATAATAAGCAATTATAGATAATAATAAGCAATTATATATAATAATAATAAGCAATTATAGAAAATAATAATAAGCAATTATGGATAGTAATAAGCAATTACAGATAATAATAAGCAATTATATATAATAATAAGCAATTATATATAATAATAATAAGCAATTATGGATAGTAATAAGCAATTATGGATAGTAATAAGCAATTATAGATAATAATAAGCAATTATAGATAATAATAAGCAATTATATATAATAATAAGCAATTATATATAATAATAAGCAATTATATATAATAATAATAATAAGCAATTATAGATAATAATAAGCAATTATATATAATAATAATAAGCAATTATATATAATAATAAGCCATATTAGATAATAATAAGCAAATATTTATAATAATAATAAGCAATTATAGATAGTAATAAGCAATTATAATAATAATAATAATAAGCAGTTATAGATAATAATAAGCAATTATAGATAATTATAAGCAATTATAAATAATAATAAGTAATTATAGATAATAAAAAGCAATTATACATAATAATAAGCCATTATAGAAAATAATAAGCAATTATAGATAATAATAAGCAATTATATATAATAATGATAAGCAATATTAGATAATAATAAGCAATTATAGATAATAATAAGCAATTATAGAAAATAATAAGCAATTATAGATGATAATAAGCAATTATAAATAAAAAGCAATTATAGATAATAATAAGCAATTATAGATAATAATAAGCAATTATAAATAATAAGCAATTATAGATAATAATAAGCAATTATAGATGATAATGAGCAATTATATATAATAATGATAAGCAATATTAGATAATAATAAGCAATTATAGATAATAATAAGCAATTATAGATAATAATAAGCAATTATAGATGATAATAAGCAATTATAAATAATAAGCAATTATAGATAATAATAAGCAATTATAGATAATAATAAGCAATTATAGATGATAATAAGCAATTATAAATAATAAGCAATTATAGATAATAATAAGCAATTATAGATGATAATAAGCAATTATATATAATAATGATAAGCAATATTAGATAATAATAAGCAATTATAGATAATAATAAGCAATTATAGATAATAATAAGCAATTATAGATGATAATAAGCAATTATAAATAATAAGCAATTATAGATAATAATAAGCAATTATAGATAATAATAAGCAATTATAGATGATAATAAGCAATTATAAATAATAAGCAATTATAGATAATAATAAGCAATTATAGATGATAATAAGCAATTATAAATAAAAAGCAATTATAGATAATAATAAGCAATTATAGATAATAATAAGCAATTATAGATGATAATAAGCAATTATAAATAATAAGCAATTATAGATAATAATAAGCAATTATAGATGATAATAAGCAATTATAAATAAAAAGCAATTATAGATAATAATAAGCAATTATAGATAATAATAAGCAATTATAAATAATAAGCAATTATAGATAATAATAAGCAATTATAGATGATAATAAGCAATTATATATAATAATGATAAGCAATATTAGATAATAATAAGCAATTATAGATAATAATAAGCAATTATAGATAATAATAAGCAATTATAGATGATAATAAGCAATTATAAATAAAAAGCAATTATAGATAATAATAAGCAATTATAGATAATAATAAGCAATTATAGATGATAATAAGCAATTATAAATAAAAAGCAATTATAGATAATAATAAGCAATTATAGATGATAATAAGCAATTATAAATAATAAGCAATTATAGATAATAATAAGCAATTATAGATAATAATAAGCAATTATAGATGATAATAAGCAATTATAAATAATAAGCAATTATAGATAATAATAAGCAATTATAGATGATAATAAGCAATTATAAATAAAAAGCAATTATAGATAATAATAAGCAATTATAGATAATAATAAGCAATTATAAATAAAAAGCAATTATAGATAATAATAAGCAATTATAGATGATAATGAGCAATTATAAATAAAAAGCAATTATAGATAATAATAAGCAATTATAGATGATAATAAGCAATTATAAATAATAAGCAATTATAGATAATAATAAGCAATTATAGATAATAATAAGCAATTATAGATGATAATAAGCAATTATAAATAAAAAGCAATTATAGATAATAATAAGCAATTATAGATGATAATAAGCAATTATAAATAATAAGCAATTATAGATAATAATAAGCAATTATAGATGATAATAAGCAATTATAAATAATAAGCAATTATAGATAATAATAAGCAATTATAGATAATAATAAGCAATTATAGATAATAATAAGCAATTATAAATAAAAAGCAATTATAGATAATAATAAGCAATTATAGATAATAATAAGCAATTACATATAATTATAAGCAATTGTAGATAGTAATAATAAGCAATTATATATAATAATAATAAGTAATTATAGATAATGATAATAAACAATTATGTATAATAATAAGCAATTATAGTCATCCACATACATTAATGTTTCACTATATCACAGTTCCTTAAGTTGGCTAGACGATAAACTAACTCATTCAGGATTGAAACTCGACCTCTCTCTCTATATATATATATATATATATATATATATATATATATATATATATATATATATATATATATATATATATATATTAAGTAATGTGATCTATAATTTAAAAGTTTTAAAAAATTTTTAAATTTAAAAATCAAAATTTAATTAAATAAAAAATCAGTTTCATAATCATATTGAATTAGCTCTAGGACATTTAACTATCGAGCTTATTATATATCTAAATTACAACGAGCATTTCCTGTATTTTAATTAAACTAGTAATTTCACTATTACATTAAAATACACTTAGCTCTTTAGACTATTATTCTAATCTCCTTTAAATTATATATATATATATATATATATATATATATATATATATATATATATATATATATTAAGGGGATCAGAACAACAGTCCGGAGTAAAGTTAATTAATAGGATTAAAATAAAATAAAACAGTGCTCATTGTCATGCACACATATGATAATACCATATACCTTTCGGGATAGATTACAATATTAGTTTATGAGAACACTTTGAATGGGTATTCTTCATTGCCGTGGTCTTTTTTTACTCTAAAAAAACTATAGATCTCTTATAAAAGATTTATAGTGAAGCAAGTGTTACGAAATAACTAACTGCATATGTTCTCATCTTACACTTCTTATTAAAATGTCAAGGAAAATATAATACAATCTGGAAGTTTCCTTGGATTTAGACAAGCCCGTTCCACAGCAGACATCCTAACTGTAATCTCTGAACGTATATACCATTCACTGGACAAAGCGGGGGAGGGCAGAGCGGTAGCTCTAGATATATCTAAGGCTTTTGAAAGGGTATAGCATGAGGGTCTCCCCAGGAAGATTAGATCATACGGTATCACTGGTAGAATACTTTACATAATTAAATCCTTCTTAGATAAGAGAAAAATCCAGGTTGTCCTCGACGGTCGTACATCTAAACAATATGATATAAATGCAGGAGTGCCCCAGGGGTCTATCCTTGGATCTCTAGTGTTCCTGATATTCATAAATGACCCCCGCCCCGACAGAATTGCCTCTGAGGTGGGTATATATGCTGATGACACTACACTATAACAGGCACGACAGGAAGACAAATAAACACATTTCTAAAGAAATGGCAGAAACACTACCTCTAATCTGTAGTAGAATGGGGACAAAAATGGATGGTCATGTTAAATGCCGCCATTCAATAATTACAAGAAACCTTCTCTACCACCTATAGCAATGGCCAACGGCTCATTATCTGAGAGTACATATTTCAAACTCCTTGGCCTAATGTTCACAGGAAACATGAGTTGGAACAATTACATTGAAAGCATTGCCAGGGCCACTGCAATAAAGGTGGGCTCTCTCTATCGTGCTAGACAACTACTGACACCCGAAAGTATCCTGTAATTCTATAAGGCCACCATTCGCCCATTTATGGAGTATTGTTGTCACATTTGGGCTGGTGCATCTGCTACTAGTCTCTCGGTCCTTGACAAGGTTCAGAAGAGAGTCACAAACCTGATAGGCCCTGAAATGGCATCTAAGCTTCAGCCCCTGTCCCATCGACGAAATTTTGCATCCCTCTGCTTGTTCTACAAGTATTTTAGTGGTGAATGCTCTGACGAACTGCAATCACTTGTGCCCCCACGACGTGAGCACCCTCGACAAACCCGACAGGCTGCTAAATTTCACCCCCACACTGTAGAGATCCCTAGATGTAAAAGATCTTTCTACTCCAATAGTTTCTTCCCCAGAACCGCTAGACTTTGGAATTCCATTCCAGGTCCCAACAGTACTGACGTGCAGAAGTTCAAGTGTAACGTGAACCGACATCTTGCTGCCCAAATCCCTACATAGTATCCCGGTAGTTGTTGACCCTGATAGTAGCCCCCTACACCAAAGTGGCAATCTGCCTTGTTTGGGTGAAAATTTATTAATAAAAAAAAAGATTATTTGTATGGAGAGTCCAATCCATTTTACTGTTTAACAATTTTTTTCTTAAGTAAAGTAATATTTTTCTTCCGAAAGGTATTCAAAAAGTTACTTCATAGCGATCCAATTACAGAATAATTTAATCTATTATTCCAACACTGTCAGCCGAATATAAAATTTCCGCTGAAGGATATACACCACAAACCAATTTTAATAACAATTTGATATTCGAATTAACGAGGTTTTTCAGCAATAGAAATGATAACGAAGATATCAACACTTTTTCACAGAAATATACATGCAACATTTCAGGCACTAAAATCGATTTTCGAATCTAATATATATATATATATATATATATATATAATTCGGAAAATATATTTTTATGTACAGAATAATATATATACGTATGTATATATATATATATATATATATATATATATATATATATATATATATAAGAGCAAATAGTTAATAAAACATGTTAAAAACCACTTTGAAAAAGAGTTAAAAACATATTTAATCTGAAAAGGAAACAACTAATAAGTGGATAGTCCTTAATCCGCGGAGTTTCGAAGAAATACTTTCTTTCTCATCAGAAGGTTGGAATTAGCAAAATGTGGGATCGGATTTTGTATACAAAAGTATTTGATGAAACTGCAAGTAAGTCAAAGATCTTACTTTATAACAAAGAGTGAAGCAGAGGGAACATGGTGAAGAAAAAAGTGACCTCACGCGAATGGATAGTCTGGTGAAAGGTAAATTATCCAATGACGGTAAAGACTAAAAATATAAATCCAAGAAAGTTAATTGAATTTCCATTCGCACAAGTAAAATCCAAGGAAATCACATAATTGGCAGATGGTCCAAAATAATCCAAAAGGCCAAAATCCAAGGAATAATTCACAAATATGTACAAGGAAAAGGGGGAAAATTCTAATAATATTAATGAAAGAAAAATAAGATATGCGTTTGACACGGCTGCAGAGATAAAATATAATTAGGAAAAATCAGTGAAGAAGAAGAGAGAAAAAATTAAATGGTGATAGAATTAAATATAAAATAGAAAAGCAAATGTCAAAATGACCCAGATAAAATGATGCTAGAAGGCGCGAAAAATATATAGGGCAAAAATAAATCAATTGAAATGTACAGGTTATTACTTAAGAAAATATCAGCCAGAGTTGTTAAAAGACACTAAATGGAATAAATAAATACATAAAGAATAAATAATAAATAAAAAATAAAAATAAAAAATAAAATAAAAAAATGTTTAAGGGGAGAGGATGGCCGGTATCTGCAAATTCCGGATAAAGCCAGTAAGTATATAAGTAAGTACATATAGTAAAATATAAATAAATATACATACAGGATATGAATGTGTGGGTAGATTGATATATATTAGGTAGATAAGAATATTTAAAGACTAAAACGGAAATTACAGATAAAAAAACCCGGCCAAGCAAAGAAGAAATAAAGAATTAAAATAAAGAATTATTAAGTTATAAAGTATTAAGAAAGTATGTAGAAAAAACGATAATGTTAAAGAAAAATTATATATCTATCTGAAAGGTTAAAGTAATAACTATGTAATTTCAAAATTACCATAATTAAATTTGGACTTCTGTTTACAGAAAGAGATCAGTTCGTTTTTAGAATTCATTATATTGTTACTTTGAGGGAAAGTAATTATAGTTATAGCTTCGGTTGTGCAGAGGCGACATGACTTAGAGCCTGGATTATAAGACTTAACTTTTTTATGATAGTCCATTTGATTGAGAAGGGGGTATTATTAGAGTTAAGTTTTTTAATTAAAGTGGTTAGAAAAGTTCCTTGGTTATTATTAGAATTATGGTTGTTCAAAGAAGAAATGTGGTTTGATATTCTTTTCTTAATTAAGGCTGAAGTAGCGCCGATATATGTATGAACTTTATTAAAAGCTTGAGGTCTGGTATTAATATTAATTTGCTGATTTGTATTAGGGAAATAGTTTGAATTTTGTTCATAGTGTTCAACAAAGGGTGGGACAATGATTTTACGAGGACTATTTTGGATGGGATAATGAGTGTTGTTAGTGTTAGGATGGCTTTTAGGAGAATTATTATAATAATTATTATTATTATTATTATTATTATTATTAATATTATTTTTGCTAGTTGCATGATTGTATATGGAGGGGCTGCTCAAGTGGTATATTGGATTAGTAACTATATCAGATGGAGGATGGGAAGAAGGATAACTAGAAGACGAAATATTAGTGTCTGTTACGGGAGGATTGCGTGGGAGCTCAGTAATTGTGCATGAATATATAACATCTTTATGGATGCAATCATTTATATATATATATATATATATATATATATATATATATATATATATATATTCACCTCAAACAAGGCATATTGCCACTTTGATGTAGGGGGCTACTATCAGGGACCTAAGTTCCAGGGGTACTATGTAGGGAGTTTAGCAGCAAGATTTCTGTTCACTTGAAATTCTCCATGCCAGTACAGTTGGGGAAGCAGGAAACCGGAAGAGAATTCCAAAGTCCTGCCGTTCTAGGAAAGAAGCTATTAGAGTAAAAGGCCTTCTTACATCTAGGGATCTCAACTGTGTAGGGGTGGGACTTTGCTGCTTGTCGGGTTTGTCAGGGGTATTTTCGTCGAAGGGATACAAGTGTTTGTAATTAGAGCATCCACCATTAAAATACTTGTAAAACCGGCATAGCGATGCAATATTTCGTCGGTGGGACACAGGCTGAAGTTTAGATGACAATTCAGGACCTATTAGGTTGGCGACTCTCTTTTGGACCCGGCCGTAAAATACGCAGAAATATTTTATTTTAATTTATACAGAAACTGAAACTTGTATATGCGAGTATTATATATTTTAAACCGTTTACATCTTGTAAGTAATAAAAAAATAATCTAGCTGAGATCAAAACGAAGACGTAAAGATAGTGAGTCAAGTACGATAACCATTAGACCAGCGTGACACAATCTTTAAAAGGTGTTTTCAAACAACTTATTCTTTACATAATAACCCATAAGTAATCTATAATGTGAACTATTAGAAATAAATAAAAATGACTCCCACGTACCAATTTTTCAAGTTTAACCCCTTATCAGCTCTTATTTACGGATGAAAATAGATTAAAAAGTTTTCCACATTTCTGAATATCTTATATATCAACTTTAAAGTCTATTAAAAATTGTTGAGTACATAGGTTGAGAAGTGTCCTCACATACACACAAGGATAGAAAAAGAATTATAACAATTATTTATTTATTTTCAAACTAGGAACGTCCAAAAGTAAGGGACAAAATTGAGAAAAACAATGTAAACAGCCAAAAAACAATAAAAATGCATGTACAATCAATATTTAGTAAATGAACTCTTGCTCTCAATGACAGCTGCACATCTTCGACTACAAGAACGAATCAGTTCTTGACAATCCTCGATACTAATTTTAGACCATTGTTCTTGAAACTTTACCCACAAATTCTCCGTGTTGTTAGGATTTCTTTCTATAACTTTCATTCCTAAGGTCTTCCAAAGATTTTCTATTGGATTTAAGTCAGGACTCTGCGGTAGCTAATCAATAATTTCGAAATCTTGCCAGCTAATGTAACTTATTACCACCTTTGCCTTGTGACATGGGGCATTATCTTGCATAAAGGTAGCACTATGGAAACCTGAATTCTGTATGATTGGCACAACATGATCTTCAACAATGTTTTTATAGATCTGCGCGTTTACATGAGTTTGTAACCGGACAAAAGGCGTTCTACCTTGGCTATAAAACAATCCAAATACCATGACGCTTCCGTCCCCAAACTTGATAGTTTTCTTAGCACCCTTTGCATTTAATCTTTCACCAATATGTCTCTTCACATTGTTTTTTTTTCATCATTTCCAAATACATTAAACTTGCTTTCATCACTGAAAAATACTTTTGCCCAATTTTCATATGTCCAAATTACATACCTGTTTGCAAAATCTAATCTCTTCTTATTCTTCGAACTAACAAATGTTTTTTCCCTGGGGTTCGATTAAACAGCCCTATTCCTTGCAGTGGTCTAGAAACAATCTCCTCAAAGGAGGCAAAAAGGTGGAAGACTATGCGATTAGACAATGTGATCTTTCATTATTCTTATTATTATTACTAGAATGTCAGTAGTAGTACTAGTAGTAGTAGTAGTACTACTACTACTATTATGGGTGGTAGTATTAGTAGTATTGCTACTACTTTGTTCGCATTCTCTGGTAACTGTCACCGTCAATCGTAACAGCCATTGCTTTAGTTTCTATCTTCTAATTTAATAAATCACAGCATAAATCGACATTTTCTTTCGAACAATTGAATGATGTAGGTTCGCAAACACGAATAATTGGCATTCAAATTATGGCAATGTAGAGGAACGTGTTTATTTTTTTTTTTATTACATTTTCACCCCAAACAAGGCAAATTGCCACTTTGGTGTAGGGGGCTACTATCAGGGGCAACAACTACTGGGGTACTATGTAGGGATTTGGGCAGCAAGGTGTCGGTTCACGTTACACTTGAACTTCTGCACGTCAGTACTGTTGGGGAAGCAGGGACCTGGAATGGAATTCCAGAGTCTTGCGGTTCTGGGGAAGAAACTATTGGAGTAAAAAGATCTTTTACATCTAGGGATCTCTACAGTGTGGGGGTGGGATTTAGTAGCCTGTCGGGTTTGTCGAGGGTGCTCGCGTCGTGGGGGCACAAGTGATTGCAGTTCGTCAGAGCATTCACCACTAAAATACTTGTAGAAAAGGCAGAGGGATGCAACATTTCGTCGATGGGACAGAGGCTGAAGCTTAGATGCCAGTTCAGGGCCTATCAGGTTTGCGACTCTCTTTTGAACCTTGTCAAGGAGCGAGAGACTAGTAGCAGATGCACCAGCCCAGATGTGGCAGCAATACTCCATACATGGGCGAATGGTGGCCTTATAGAGGTACAGGATACTTTCGGGTGTTAGTAGTTTTCTAGCACGGTAGAGAGAGCCTACCTTTCTTGCAGCGGCCCTGGCAATGCCTTCAATGTAATTGTTCCAACTCATGTTTCCTGTGAACGTTAGGCCAAGGAGTTTGAAAGATGGACTCTCAGATAAAGAGTCGTTGGCCATTGCTATGGGTGGTAGAGAGGGTTTCTTGTAATTATTGAATGAAACTAGTTTAGTCTTGGCAGCATTGAACGCGACCAACCACTTTTGTCCCCATTCCACTACAGATTGGAGGTCTTCCTCTAGTGTTTCTGCCATTTCTTTAGAAATGTGTTCATTCGTCTTCCTGTCGTGTCTGCCATAGAGTGTAGTGTCATCAGCATATATACCCATCTCAGAGGCAATGTTGTCGGGGAGGTCATTTATGAATATCAGGAACAATAGAGGTCCAAGGATAGAACCCTGGGGCACTCCTGCATTTATATCATATTGTTTAGATGTGCGACCGTCGAGGACTACCTGGATTTTTCTCTTATCTAAGGAGGATTTAATTATGTTAAGTATTCTACCAGTGATACCGTATGATCTGATTTTACTGAGGAGACCCTCATGCCATACCCTGTCAAAAGCCTTAGATATATCTAGAGCTACTGCTCTGCCTTCCCCCGCTTTGTCCAGTGAATGGTATATACGTTCAGAGATCACAGTGAGGATGTCTGCTGTGGAACGGGCTTGTCTAAATCCATATTGTTTGTCAGTCAGTAGTTTAGTATCTGTAAGATGATGGACTAGAGCATGGTTAATTATGGTCTCAAATATTTTGGCAAAAAGTGGGAGGAGGCTAATGGGGCGATAATTTGACGGGTCTGTCCTTTCGCCAGAATTCTTGAATACTGGTACAACAGAAGCAGTTTTCCAACAGCCCGGAAAGCAAGCTTCATTAAGGCATTTGTTGTAGAGTTTGGAGAGAACTGGAGCTACTTCGGCTGAGCACTTTTTTAATAGCACAGCTGGGATAAGATCGGGTCCACATGCTTTTGAGGTGTCAAGGTTTTTTATGATAGCATGCACCTGAGCAGGGGTGGTTTTCAGATCGTCTAGTGTGGCGTCTGTCCGCATAGGAAAGTCAGGTAGGGGGTGGTTGGAAGGGTCCAGTGTGGAGTTTGAGGCAAACCGACTAGCAAGCATGTTAGCCTTGTCGGTTGCTGAGGAGACAACCTCGTGATTGTTGGTTAGTGGGGGAATTGTTGATTGCCCATTATTTACTACACTGTTGTAGATTTTCCAGAAGTCTCGAGTTCCTAGTTTTTGTGCTTCGATGCGCTTTTTAGTGGTTTTCGTAAATTCTCTCTTAGCTGTCGCTATTTCTTTCTTAACGTTATTTCTAGCTTCTATATACTTCAGTCTGTTGTAACTGGACTTATGTCGGTTAAACCTACGGTATGCATGCTGCTTTTGAGTAATGGCATTTGCGCAAGTCGACGTAAACCATTGGGGAGAGTGGGGCTTACTATAAAATTTCCGCATGGGAACATGCGCTTCGATTGCAGTTTTGAACCAGTCAGTGGTCTCGTTTGCACATTGTTCAGCAGGGAGAGAGAAAATATTTTTCCATGGAGCATCTCTAATTAGTTCCCTGATGGCTTCCCAGTCAGCCTTATTATAATATCTCGTTGTTTTGAGCACTGTCTCTTCAGCTTTGGGTCTAGAGTTTAGGGCGATTTCAACCATTATCACTGCATGATCAGCGTTCCCGAGTGGGCTGTGGGCCTTCGTTATTGCTCGAATATTCGGAGATATTGCACAAGAAATGGACGAGGAATATCAGAGATCGTGTTTTGTTTAGGGTGTGTAAGTATAACGAAATAACAACCAATAATATAAGTAAATGAATAACCGAAAGGAAAGGAAAACTTTGAAAAATGAAAAATAATAACATTATTATTATTATTATTATTATTATTAATAATAATAATAATAAAAATAATAATAATAATAATAATAATAATAATAATAATAATAATAATAATATGGCTGCATTTTGAGCATACAGATAAATGGTAAAAGCATAAACCCGCAACAGCACTCCAAAACGAGAATCACAAACTCCTATGGGACATGGACATACAGACGGACAAAACCATCCAAGCAAGAAGACCAGATGTCGTAATAATTAACAAGAAAGAGAAATCCTGTCAAATCGTAGACTTTGCTGACCCAGCTGACCACAGGGTGAGTATGAAAGAAAAAGAGAAACGAAGCAAATACACAGAACTAGCCAGAGAGTTAAAAGGGATTTGGATGATGAAGAAAATCAAAATAGTACCGATAATCGTAGGAGCACTTGGAACAAATCCCGAAAAACCTGTAAAAAAGAATGGCAGAAATTGGAATCAGAGGAATAGCTGCAAAAATACAACGCCTAACGATAAGGAAAACGGCTGAAATATTAAGGAAAGCCCTTGAATGCGGAGAATAACAAAAGACAATAGAACGAAGAAGCGTTACAGGGAATGAAGAATACCGAAGCTGCAGATCTACATGATCTACACACCCTATCATGCATCTCTCCATTATTTCACTACCGTCCCCCCCTAAAAAGTGATACCAAAGAGCCGAGAAGGGTCAAGGAGGATGGAAAGACCGAGGAGGTAGCACTGGCCAGACCTCCGCTGGATAACATGCGAAGAGAACTGGGATCTTGGGGAGGCTAATTGCCACTCAAATTTCAGTATAAACCAATGGCCACTGCCAGCGAGAAATCAATGGTAAGAGGCTGTTGCGATGATGCAAATTTATTTGCAAATGCTATCGAAGGAGGAGGAGAGAGCTGGACGTCTGGGGAGACTTGTTGTCACTCAGCTTCCAGAGAAAACCAAAGGTCTCCAATCAGATCGTTTGCTGACTTGTGTGAAAGCTCCATGTGAGCCGATAATAATAATAATAATAATAATAATAAGAAGAAGAAGAAGAAGAAGAAGAAGGAGAAGGAGAAGAAGAAGAAGAATGAGAAGAGGAGAGGGAGGAAAAGGAAGGGAAGAAAGAGTTTAAAATATTTTGAAATGAGAACCCAAGAAACATAAATATGAGAAAAAAAAAAATAATAAAAAACAAACAAAAAAGACGGAAGAGAAATTCGAAAGAAAAGAAAATTTAGTAAAAAAAAAAATCCCCCAAAATGATAAAAAATAAACCTTATTTCGCAAATGATTATTTAATAGTAATAACCATCTATTGTTTATTTTTTAGAGGGCAAGAAGGGAGATATGCTACTTTCCGTTATTTGTGATTTTTATATTATTTTTTTACTTTTGCTTCAAGCAATAGAGTTTGCATTTTAGTCGTAGGGATTGCTTCCGAAAATATATTTTTTTAATTCAGCCATTTTTTGCAATACGATATAAGATAATATTATCCCCTTACAATCCATAAAATAATGTTATTACCCACACACTAAAAAAAAAAAAATCTTATTTTCATATTTCCATGTGAGAATCTGATTATAAATTGTAGGGAAAATAAAACAGGTTCATTTTGACATGCTTTAGGCGTTTTTATTTTCTTTTTGTATGTTACGAAGGTGTGCCATTGGTATAATGGATACCAACTCAGCTAATATAATGCCAACGGATTTATTTCGGCATTTAAATACAAATACGGTTGTAAAAGGTACAAACCCACTATTTATTACAGGCCAATAACAACCCATTATCAATTAATCGTATAAAATGAATCATGTCGAGAAAAACAAGGCCGATAGCTATTAGTCGCGTGCTCTCCTGTAATGAATGACTGCGTGAATATAGAATTAATACAGAAAAGTGATCCCCCACTTTATATCACAGCATGTAGTAAGAACAGATGGTATTTATTTGCTCCCCCACTGAGCAAATTAGGCACAAGGCCGTTTTTAATGTGAGGTAAAAACCAGCTCCCCT
Organism: Euprymna scolopes; assembly: GCF_053919585.1. Taxonomy (NCBI): domain Eukaryota; kingdom Metazoa; phylum Mollusca; class Cephalopoda; order Sepiida; family Sepiolidae; genus Euprymna; species Euprymna scolopes. The sequence goes on from NC_136491.1 coordinate 157,592,750, forward strand.
AAAAGTAGGCAAAAAGGGGGCACTCTGGTTACCAAAAATAATAATTGTCCCAGTATAGAGGGTTTCCCCTCCATTGACTGGTACAAATTATCTTAAGTGCAGCATCTGCCGGAACAGATACTACACTTTGATCTTAGCCAAAAGGCCAAGAAAAGGTTATTTATTTGCTCCCCCCAACGAGCAAATTAGGCACAAGGCCGATTTTTAATGTGAGGAGTGAATGGGAAATGGGGACCAACTCCCCGGGGAGTAGGGGAGCCTGATTGTGACAATTGGTATGAAGGGTTGCCCCTACATTTACCAAGGTCTTATATGTGAAGCTGCCCTCACATATGGTCTTTTCTTGCAGTATCTGCCGGAATAGATACGGTATTTATTTGCTCCCCCACCGAGCAAATTAGGCACAAGGCCGATTTTTAATGTGAAGAATGAAGGGGAAATGGGGACCAACTCTCCGGTGAGTAGGGCAGCTGGATAGTGACAATTGGTATGAAGGGTTGCCCCTACATTGACCAAGGTCTTATCTGTGGGGTCGCCCCCACATACGGTCTTTGCTTGCAGTATCTGCCGGAATAGATACTACACTTTGATCTTGGCCAAAAGGCAAAGAAAAACTTAAAAAGTTAAGAACAGCATCTATTAACAACAGACCTTTGATCTTAACCAAAAAGGCCAAGCACAAAAGTGTTACGGACAGATCGACAGACAGACCGACTGACCAACGGAGTGACTTATAGAGTCGCTTGCACGCAACTAAAAAGCAGCTATATCCAATTAAAAACATTAAAAATTATGTTTCGCAAATTTTTGAGATGAGGATTTTATTTTGTATTATTTGGTATGTTTAGATTATTACTCTTACCTTGTATGTTAATACTAGAACGTTTTGGCCGATGTAACCTCCGACTCTTCATGTGCGTCTTGTTGAAGTCAAATAATTTTATGTCAAACTAGAGAATCTTTAAAGATTTTCGAGCGAAACACTTCATTTAATCAACAGGGGTAGCTTTTTCTCGTTCCGACATCCATGACCGGGTAGATGTGTTACGTTATTCGTAATTGTATTCTTAGTATAAATCCTACTGGGGATTACACCTAGAAACGAATGCAGTTTCTAAGTAATGATTATTCTGGATACTGAATGGCGATACTAAAAATACGATTATGAATTACTAAAGACTTCTACCTACATGGCTGACAGAACGAGAACAACTCCCCATATGGATTAAATGAAAGGGTCTGTTAAAAATACCGTGAACATTCCAGAGTTTCACAAAGAGAATCCCAAGTGTGACAACTTGAAGAAAGTCGGAAGTTATCTTGGCTGAAACGTCGTGAAAAAAAAACAAAAACAAAAAGAAGCAAAAACAAAACAAAAACAAAACATCCAAGAGTTGTATTGTCAGAGATATATGTTATGTCGCCGAGTCATAGAAATTTCCAGGTTTGTATCTGGAGGCGCGTTAATTCACTGGGGGAGATCCACCCCCCAGTCTTCGTTAAAACATCCGTCTAGGAGAAGGAAACACTGATGTAAAAACCTGCCGTCTACTGCACACTATGCTCTGTGGCAGTCATCTGCACCGACCATGATTAGCAGTAATGCACAAAAGTGTGGATGGTTCTACACAAAGCCTTCACCACTATAAACAAATAATGTGTATAGATTTCTGAGCAACTTAGTTGTTGTGGCAGAAATTCATACGTCGAAATCGACAGGAGAGTCCATCATGTTATGTATACGTCTGTCGCCTAGTGATTAGATTGTATGATAGTGTATATACGTCTGTATGATACGTTTGCATGATACGTTTGTATATACGTTTGTATATACGTTTGCATGATACGTTTGTATGATACGTTTGCATGATACGTTTGTATATGCGTGCCACAGTCATCTATATGACGTGTGTATACACGTGTGTTCGTCTAACGTTGTGATCCTCTAATCTAGAGTTCGTTGTGTGTGTATGTACATTTAATTACAGTTGATGACGAAACAATAAAATATACATAAATACCTTTACAACACAAAGGATGAATAGCGCTTATTTTTGGGTTTAAACATAGGAAGATCTTTGTCCATCCTCGGTCATGTTTGTTAATTTCTTGGGAAATGCCTCTGGCGAATATCTAACACAAAATGAGAACAGCTGTTCGAATAATGCAAACTCTATGAAGTAAAAACGGTTATTTTACTGTAAAACAGATAAATATTAACGTTCACTGACAGTTGTTTGCGAATAACAACTTGAAACAAATATTCAGTAATAAAGTTTGATCAGCACTATGGGCCATGCATATTGATATTACCTGCATTATATCAAGATTTTGTAAGTTTTTTGTTAAATATATGCAGGGCATTATATAAAATCGAAATGAGAAAGTAGAAATATATGCAGTCGATGCACAGAGGACATGATTGATTGTCCAGGCTGCGACAAAACTTAATGGTGGCTAATTGGTTAACGTTACGAACTTACGACCTGGATGTTTCAACTTCAAACCCAGTTCGAAAGATATCGAGGAAACGAATGCCAACAAAAACCATCATGAAATAAACAAACATCATCAGCACTGACAAAGAAAACGGCCAAGCTCATCATTTTTAACAAGCGTCTTAGAAGTATGTCTATGATTTGAGAGCTGGTATTGATCGGCGACAATTTGTGCTAGTGCATGTTTTATAAGTGATTCATTACATTAATAAGAAGAAACGAATAGTGTTACTCACGGTCTTAAGCTTAGCTAAAATACGCATATGAACAACGTGTACAAGGAGATTGCATGAAGTTGAATCTTTTTTTTCCTATTATGATCTGGTTTTATTCTTCAAGCATCAGCTTAAGGTTTAAATTAGATGTGATAGAGTTTACAGTTGAGTAATTCAACAAAAGTTTATTACAAAAGAAGATAAAGTATTAGAATGCTTTCACTGAGTACAGCGCACACGGTTCTTGTTGCTTCCTGACCTGTTAAGTAAGACACTTCTCTTGTTGAGTGAAAAGATTTAATTTAAAAACAATTCGGTAACGAAATTCCACAAGATTTCCACTCCCCACTTTTAATCTAAAATATTTATCCCGTTTATGCTCCCGTTCCGTAGCATGCACTTGTTCCATCAGCCACGTAATTAGCAATCGTATTATACCTCCAGAACAATGTGACTAACAGCTGAATTTTATACACTTCTTGCTTACAGTTGATGAATAATAAGATCAAGCAAATTTTCAGTTGAATTTTAATGAATGTCTTTCATTAGAGATCAAGAAAACTATATTTAAAAAGCAGGCTTAAAAAGTTAAAGTGGTCGACCACAATCTAGAGTGACAGAAAATCTCACGTGTTATTAGTTATTGTGATGAGATTCAGGTATGTGCGACATTCTTTTACTAGAGTTTATCTTATTTAAATTCGATCCGCACAATGAACCAAGAAGGGGTTCAGCTTCGGATTTAAAGCCTATCAGCAAACATTTTTACCATTATGACAAATTGACTTATTGATGTTTCGTTGAATAATAGAAAGAGAAAAGGGGGAGAAAGTATTACCAAAACGAAAATAAAATAGAATAAAGAATTGAGTAAAGTTAAAAGATACATAAAAGAAAAAAATAATCGTTGAATAGAAAGGGAAATGAAAAAAGAGAGAAAGAGTAAAGAAAGTATATACAAACACGATAAATGAGAGAACGAAAGAAAGGATAATGATGATATATTAGCAGAAGAGGAGAAAAAGAGAAAAAGAAAGAAACTGTAAAGACACAATAAAAAAAACACAAGGAAGAACCAAAGTCCGTTATAATAGCTGAGCGTATAAAAACGTATAAATAAACACAGCAGTTGTGAATGATTGAAATACGGTTGCAAACTAAAATTAAGTAAGCAATCTGTGTAGGAAGCTTAGACAAAGGGAGAAGGAATGATGCCGATTATATTCGATATAGATAAACAAAAGAAAAACTAAATAGAAATATATATTTATTTTGAATATAAAGAAAACACATAAAATTACAAAATAAAATCATAAAAATATGCACAACTTATTTGGAAAGACATAAACATAAGCATAAACATAAAGAAATATATATATATATATATATTAATTGTTTTTTAAAATATTATTTGTTTTTAAAATATAATTTTAAAAATAAGTCAATGAAGTGAGATATTCAGTGTTATAGTGTATACCTAGCAGGGAGACCTGGCATTGTTCGAGATTGAATGATAATCAAGGAATGTTTTACATTTCCATATTTTTATTGTCATCAAAACCAGTGAAATCGCCCAATTAAAAAAAAAAAGATTGATTGCATGTTCTAGTTATCGCAGTGCACCGGGACGAAGCTTCACTTGAATCGTCGAAGAGACTTAGTCCACAATATAGTTTACATTGTACTGTAGAAAACTGTTGGTTTTATAAAATTATTTTGCACGTAAAGGCTTGAATTAAAGTTAAAATGCAAAATTCAAGTGTTATGATTTAATTGTGCTCTATACATAAATATTTATTTTAAACGCGCACCTGTCATATCAAAGAACCGACTGTCAATTTTGTATGCCCAACCTTACTGCATGTGCGCTAACAATGGCTTGAATTTAAGTTTAAAATGAAAAAGTCAAGTGTTATGGTTCAATTTTGCTTTAAACAGAAATATTCATTTCGAAATCGCCATTTTCATATCTTAACACCTACTTACTGTTGATGTCGTGCCTTTCTGCTGATGTAGTAATAAACTTCTCAGATCCACTTGTGATACTAGGCTGTGTAAGGTGTTAACTTTGGTTAAATCGCGTGTTCCTTTTTTCAAAGGATTATTTCGATTATCGATTACCGATACTAATTAAGATATTCCGATAAAAAACCTAGATAAGAACACTGCTAGATACCCAAAGTACCTTAATGTGAAATTTTATAAAAACCGGTCAAGCCGTTTTCGAGTACATAGGAAACGAACTCACACAGACACAGACATAAATTTCCTTTTATATAATAATAGTCGTGTTCATATTTATTACTCGAAATTTTATATATGGTCACAAGGATTGCAAATTTGATTATTATTCACTTTATATTGAGATCGATTTGTGTCTTATACTCTTTGATATAGCATGCTAATAGTTACCGCCAAATTTATAGAGTGTTTTTGATTTTCGTAACAGAGCCTGTCTTTAAAAATCTACCAAAAATCAGATAATTATCTAATCAATATAAATTTTTCACCGATTAATAAGTAAAGAATGCACTTTATATGGATGTAACTTTTTTTCATATTCGTAGTACAGATATATTTTTGGCGACTTCATGCCCCCTACTTCATTTATCCCTTGTGGACCCCTTAAAGCAAGCGATCCACTAAACACACACTCATTTTGTGGCGGGAGGGGGAACGAGTGTATAAACAAAGTCCAAAGGGTTCCTTTGATATCGGAGATTGAAACCCGAAATTTGAATGTGTTCATTTTTTTCTTTTGAGTTTTGAAGTGTAAGATTCATTGAATATGTGCGTCCAAGGATGGAATACTGTTGCCATATCTGGGCAGGAGCTGCCAAAAACAGCCTATCCTGCCTTGACAAAGTAAAAAATAGACTTAGTGGCTTAGTAGGGGGTGCCCATTTCTCTACCCTGCAACCTCTCCCCCACAGAAGAGACGTTGCGAGCCTATCCTTGTTTTATCGTTATTTCCATGGCAGGTGCTCGTCTGAACTCCAATCTCTGGTTCCCCCTCGCCAATATTTCACGAAAAACACCCGTCTAGCTGAATCCACTGTGAAAAATTTCCCCCACTCTATATCTGTGCCTAAATCAAAACGCGGATTCCATGAACAAAGCTTCTTTCTTAGAACTGCACGCCTGTGGAACTCTGTTCCGTCTGCCTGCTTCCCACCGGACTACAACTTGGATGTCTTCAAGTCCAATGTTAATAAATTCCTAATGAACCGCCCCCTTAAGTAAAAACTTCATCAAATCTCCACACTAACGTAATGTACTTGCAATAACCCTTATCCCTGAGTGGCTTCCGGGCCTTGATAAGTGGTGATCACTGTGTAAAAAAAAAAAATGACTATTATCTTTCAGATGAGGATAATGTTTTTCACGAAAATGTTAAAATATGCATAATTTTAAATCTTTAAAAATAAATTAATTTACCAGTACATAAAGAATGTTTAAAGAATCGATAAGAAAAAAAAAAGAAAAAGAAAACAAGGTGTTGAAAAATATAAGTATTAATTGTATCTGCGTATTATGTTTTTTTTTCAAGATACGGTCGCCCGTTACGATTTACAAAAAGTTATTTCCCCTTTTGTAAATTAACTATAACTATGAGGACATGAACTTCTGTCGATGATGGTTGTGACATTCTAATAAGTTGCATCCCTCCAGAGGGTTACCCAAAACGGCCCTTTTAAGAGCTGACATATTCTAATGAAAGTCTTTACCAACTTTATTTATGCAATAAAGAATTGGGCGAAATACAGTATTTTTATGGAAAAAGAGTGTGGCTCATGGGTTATTATTGATTAAAAATAACAAAGAAAAATGATTTTAATCATGAAATTAAAAACTGACTAAAAGTGATATTAAAACTGAGAAATGTAATTTTGCCCAAAATTTTTGATATAAAAATAGTAAAACACAGTTACTTTTAAAAAACTATTAGGAAAAATTTTGCGCATATACTTGACAAGTGATAATTGGTAGGCGAGAGGTTCGGTGAATATGGCGGATGAGGCGTAACCCAATTTATTTAGCTTCTGCAGGGTCAGTTGAGCAACATATGGGCGAGCGTTGTCATGGAGGAGAATTAGTCCCTTCATATTGACCAATTTCGGGCACATAAGTTGGAGCTTGTGGTTTATTTCATCAATTTGTCGGCAGTACGTCTCCGCCGTACTTGTTTCACCTGGATTAAAGCAGCTGTGATGGATGAGATCGGCCGCAGACCACCAAACAGTCACCATAATCTTGTTTTGGTGTAATTTCGGCTTCGGGAAGTGTTGTGGAGCTCCTCCAGCATCAGACCAATGTGCCGAAATCGCCGGTTGTCGTAGAGGGTCCACTTCTCATCACACGTCACAATCCGTTCGAGAAATCTTTCGGTCGTTTTTGTTGCGCAGAAGAAGCGTAGAAGTCACCTCAAAAAGACGATTTTTTTTTATTATCGTTCAATTCGTGCAGCACCCGTTTATCCAACCTTTTTAACTTACCTATTTGCTTTAAATGGCGGACAACTTTTGAGTGGTCGACCTCGAGTTCAACAGCATCTTCTCGTGTGGTTTTTCGAGGATGTTCAAATGTTCGTTATCAACCGCAGTCGGCCGGTCGCGACTGTCTTCATCTTCGAGTCTTTCGTCATATTTGCGAAATTTCTTGAACAGCAGTTGTGCCACACGTTTGTTAGTGGTTCCTGGGTCAAACGTATCATTGATATCACGAGCTGTCTCGGCAGCTTTTCGGCATGGTTTGAACTGGGACAAGAAAATCGCACGGATTTGAATTTTTTCTATACTGTCGAAAAGCATTAAAAAAAAAATGACGATATTGAGAACGGTAATGAATAACACGATTCGATAGAGCGGAAAACGCGCTTCAAAATGATATATAACATGGCTATATATATATATATATATATATATATATATATATATATATATATATAATATATACATACATATATATATATATATATATATATATATATAAAAATGAATTAATTCAGAAATCATATATAAAGTAATATATGTGAGAAAACGATATTGTTTTTCTCTCAACCTAATACATACATGAGATTAGACGATTTTTAACGATAATATTTGCTAATTTTCACCTGCCTATCATAAACCAACGTAAAAGTGAAGACAGGTTTTTCATACAGGGAGAAGTGGAAAGTGAAATGTTTAACAAAAGATGATATTCAGAATGGCTTTAATTATAAATCCACAGCTGCCAAGTTTTAATCTGTATCGGAAGAAGTGACGTTCATTTAGAGAAATTCGTTCGTTGTTCCTGTGTCATTATCTCTGTTCATGTCTAGTATTGCATCGATGTTTGCAAATGTAAAAACTATGAACAATTCTTCTGAGCAAAATATTAACACGTCAAAAGAACAAACCATGTTTCATATTTTATATAAAAGTCGCCTACCTAGTACATGTATACGTTAAGCTAAAACTCAGAACTATACACTTGCAAACTTTACATCTTTGGATTCTATATGCCCTCTAGTTCATTCTTTTTATTTTTCCAACGACATCATTTGAGCATGTTTGTCATAAAATATCTTTTTTCCATTTTACAGTTAATTAATCATGTCATGATGAATTTTTATTTTACTGTTTTTTCTCCTATTATAAATTGTACTGCTTGTACTGTGTTTTGACAAGCTTCTGGGTTTGACCTTTACTCCTGATCTGAAATGGATCACGTACATCAAATCTGTTGCCAAGGTCGCTGGAAAGATGGTGGGATCTTTCTACCGCTCCGAAAGATATCTCACTACTGATGCAATTCTCTATCTATATAAATGCCTAGTACGTTCAAGGATGGAATACTGCTGCCATATCTGGGCAGGAGTTGCTAAAAACAGCCTATCTTGACTTGACAGAGTACAAAATAGACTTAGTGGCTTAGTGGGGGATGCCCTTTTCTCTACCCTGCATCCTCTCTCTTACAGAAGAGACGTTGCGAGCCTATCCTTGTTTTATCGTTATTTCCATGGCAGGTGCTCGTCTGAACTCCAATCTCTGGTCCCTCCTCGCCAATCTTTCACGAAAAACACCCGTCTAGCTGAATCCACGGTGAAAAATTTTCCCCACTCTTTATCTGTGCCTAAGTCAAAACGTGGATTCCATGAACAAAGCTTCTTTCTTAGAACTGCACGCCTATGGAACTCTGTTCCATCTACCTGCTTCTCACCTGACTACAAATTGGATGTCTTCAAGTCCAACGTTAACAAATTCCTAATGAACCGCCCCCTTAAGTAAAAACTTCATCAAATCTCCACACTAACGTACTGTACTTGCAATAACCCTTATCCCTGAGTGGCTTCCGGGCCTTGATAAGTGGTGACCACCGTGTAAAAAAAAAAAAAGAAAAGACGGGATCCGTCGCGGCTATTCAAAGGTAACCTGTTTGCGCAGCACTTTGCATTACTGTCACATTCTAAAAAATATTTCAAGTTGCGCCGGTTGAGCAGTAGACTTTTATCTAAGCTAAAACATATTTAAATTAATAAACATGGACCAATCATATACAACCGTGAATGTATTTATCGATTATGACGTCAGATTTCGTCAACTGAAAATCTTTTTTTCAAATATATCGTATTGATTTTATTTTATCTTATTTTCTAATTGTGTACCACGCTATTGACTTTTCATATCAAACCGTTCTTTTCCTTATTGCTTGAACTGCCCAAGCGAGCGCCATATTACTTTAACATATTAAACTTTTTGAAAAGTTTTTTTTTATGTCAGCAACGACTTCTGGAAATGTGATCGAAGTTACGCCACCTGCAAAGCATAAGATCGAACCTTCTTGAGCCGATCCGTTTCTGACACGCCAAAGAAATCGATAGTGACGTTCGGTCAGCTTTTACGCATACTGACAGTTCTAGGTGCGAGCTTAATAATATTTTCGTCACTTCGAATTCGAAACTTGACATTTACCACGTCTCGAATTGAAGGCAGATAGAAAGACGAGGGTGTCAATCGCAATAATGTTGATCCTTCCACGTGTACTGCATTCATGTCAGGATGTGCGCGCTTGTCAAACGAAATGCGTTCACTTCTGAGGACAGTTGACATCCAAGCAGAATTTTAAAACGATATTTAGGAGTTAGTTTTTAATTAGACATATGCGCCATGCACTGAAATTTTAGAACGTATGCTTGGGACGTATATAATATGAAGGTTCATCGCTAAAAATAATAATTTTAATTTACGTGAGACGGAACAACACGCCGATGAACGAACAGACGCATCCTCATCTCTATAGACGGAGACATATTTGCCAATGTGTTACTTACAACTTAATCGTAACACACGAAAGAAGATGATATTTCAAACTTAATCATAACGGATCAAACAAAAATGTTATTTTAAATTTCGTCTTGACTGATCAAATGAAATACTGTTTAAAACATATGAGGAGATCAAAGAAAATGCTATTTTAAATATTGCAAACTTAATCGTGGAATATCAAGAAAAATATTATTTAAAATGCTGTCTTACACTTTATCCGCTCCATCATGGGTTTTTGCGTAAAATTTTAGCATAGATTTCAGGAACTTTAAACTTTGTCTTCTTTTAGATGTGTGGTCGTATATATATATATATATATATATATATATATATATATATATATATATATATATATATATATATATATATATATATATATATATATATATATATATATATATGTATATATATATACACACACACACATATATATATATGTATATCAATATCGATTACCCGTTATTACTGCTTATTACTGCATACGCACATATCTAATTGTAATCTAATCTATTATCTATAATTTATTAGATAAATGTGATAAGTATTAATCAGTTCTCTTCGAGATTGAACTGGATTATTAAGGATACAATTTCGGATCGCTAAATATTTCTGTCCGTTCATAACTGACAAAACGAGAGCATGTTAATTACCTATTCGTTAAATGAAGAGCTCTGTTCAAAAGTTCACACACTTCCTGGGTTCGGCACAAAGATTCTGAAGAAGGTCGGAGGTTGGCGACATTTTGTGAGAGTAACATCTAAGATGTGAATAGTAGTCCTAATAATCCAAACAATACAACTTATTAGTCCCAACCTTTTCCGTGTTATTTAATGCCGAATCCAACCATTTTGTTAGCAGATTTTATGTTTTTAGGTATTTATGTCTTCAAATATTTACTCATCGTGTTATTTTACGGTATATTAACGATTTCGGATTATTAAACGCCGAGTTCTTTCATTTGGAAACAAATTATGCTTCAAATTTTTTTTATATCTTCAAACATTTATTCATGCTGGTTGCATTGGTCGTTATAAAATATATAAAAGGAAATTGCATTGTGTTTTAGCTTTGCAGAACATGATTAAGTTTAGCAAAAGGTAAAGAAAATCAATAATATCAATATTTGGTTGTTTATGTTGGACTTGAGGGCATGCAAGTTGTAGTCAGGTGGGAAACAGGCAGACGGAACAGAGTTCCACAGTCGTGCACTTCTGAGGAAGAAGCTCTGCTCATGGAATCTACGTTTGGATTTAGGCAAAGATAAAGAGTGCGGAAAATTATTGACAGTAGTTTCAGTCAGACGGGTGTTTCTTGTGAAAGATTGGCGAGGGGACGAGAGATTGGAGTTCAGACGAGCACTTGCCATGGAAATAACGATAAAACAAACTGTGGGAGAGAGAATGAAGGGAAGAGAAAAGGGCATTCCCCACTAAGCCACGAAGTCTATTTTGTACTCTGTCAAGGCAGGATAGGCTGTTTTTAGCAGCTCCTGCCCAAATGTGGCAGCAGTACTCCATCCTTGGACGTACTTGGCTTTTATACAGATAGAGAATTGCATCAGTAGTGAGGTATCTTCTGGAGCGGTAGAAGGATCCCACCATTTTCCCAGCATCTCTGGTTGTCGACCAGGATTGAGGAAGTCTTCCTCCTCCATTTGGTGCCAAGACGTATGAGGTCAGTGGCACGGGTTTAACATCGGAGTTTTTCTTTATCCTTAATAGATGACCTAACGAGATCTACAGGTCCATCAGCATCAAAAGGGTAAACCCCGCGCCTGATTTCAAAGCCAGATATTTGTACGCCCCCGCATGGGTAATTAGGATGATTCGAGTTAGTATCAAAAGTACTTTGTACCTGCTATGAAGTTACATACCGCAAAGTAGAATTAAGATTGGAAGATGTTGTTATTCATACTTTATGTGGAAAGGCTTGGGGTATGCTTCGGTCAATGTAACCTACGACATTCTTCAAGTGTATCTTATCGAATTGGAAAACTTTCCTTTAGAACCCTAGAATCAGCACGGAATTTCAAACGGAACTCGTTTATTTAAGATACATCTGAAGAAGGTCGGAAGTTACATCGACCGAAACGTTGTGCTAATTACCCTCAAGATGAAAACAGTAGTCCTAATAACCATAAAATACGAATACATAAAATATTTGCGAAATCAACATCTGTTTGGGCATGGATTTTTTAAAATTGTATCAAGAAGTATCGATATGTCGTAAAATAAAAATAAAAATAAACAAAATTGAAATCATTAATTTTGAATTTGAGAAAAGTATGAATTAAAAAATGATGATCCTCTTTCTACCCTGCTAGAAAATCACTCACGCCAAAGAGGACCCCATAATTTTATCAAACCACAATTCTCTCATGCATAACGTGTTATTGTCACGTCTGAGCTGGTGTATCTTCAACTATTCTCTTCTTTTTAGGCATGGTCTAAAAAGAGTCTCAAATCTAATATGTCTCCTACTCTCGGCCAAGCTTCATCATCTGTCCCATCGCCGCAATGTTGCATATCTGTGGCACTTGAGCTCCGATCGACTTACATATTCCCGACTAACACGACAAGAAACAAAATCCCACCCCTTCGCTATTAGTTCACCTTCAAAAACTGTTGATATAACGTGAAACAGACAAAGACAATCAATACTAAAACGCTAGTCGCAATTTTTACATGAAATAGTATAATTTCATTTCAAAGACTACGCAAAATTGCAGATAAAAATGAGAGATTATTAAATTGCTTGACATTTTTTCCGATCATAAAAATTTAAGAGGGGGATATTATCGGGAAAGGGGATCGTGGGGCTTGAGGGCAAAGATAACAGTCGATAAATTAATAAATTGATTTTTAAATTTTTCGCTGATGGAGTTGGAGATTAGTTTTAATCTAGTTATGATCAACAAGAAACGATATTCGAAGATGCGTTCATGCAACTTACGCGTTTATTAGTTAAAACGCTATTTCTAATTTAGAACTTCCCAAACTGGAGAAATTTATATTTCGGACATAACCGTCACATACAAAAGAAATGTCATTCAAAACTTAACATCACAGACAAAAATACATTTACAGATTTAAGTGTCACAGATCAACGAAATATCATTTCAGATTTCGCGCATTACAGATCAATGTAAAATGGCATTTTTACCAAGCCGTTGCAAATACGAGAACGCGATTTTAAACTTAACGTCATGGAGCAATGAAAATGACATTTCAAACTCAACCTCAAAGAATAATGAAAATATCTGTTCTTTCTTGAGGGTAACAAGCAAATAAAACTACCGTTTCAAACCAAACGTCATAGAGCAATGAAAATGCCATTTCAAACTCAACCTCACAGACTAATGAAAATGTATTTTCTTACTTGGGGTCACCGACAAATGAAAATGCCGTTTCAAACCCAACGTCATGGACCAATGAAAATGTTACAGACTAATAAAAATGACATTTAAGATTCAACGTCACAGACCCAAGATTAAAATTTATAGACCAATAAAAATATCATTACAAATCACTGAAAATGTTTTTCTGAACGATGAACAAAGGACATAATAGACTTAGACGTAAATAAATTAACAAGAGTCTAGCCAAAGTCTGCGTTTAAAGTTAAGATCAACTGGGCATTTTAAATTGAATCCTGAGAAAGCCACTGACCGACAGAGCATCTCACAGTGAATCGATCTTGCATAAAAAATGAAGGAGGCAAAGAATATGACGTTGAGTAAAAGAAGCAATTTAAAATAATTAACTAAAAAAGAAAACGTTTCAATTACACTAATCGATAAACGATCATGTCTAATCTTATCAAAATTCAAATTGACTTGAAGATAGTTCAGCCTCATTTTGAATCTTGATTTGTATTCGTTATTTTATTGCTTCTATTAATTTCAATTTACAGTCATTTATGCAAATAAGACATGACACAACTAAACTTTAATGTATCTGTGCTCCAAAACGAGTACTTGTAAATAAGTTGGATATAAAACAGAAAAACAGTGAGTGACAAAATGGAACCAGAAGAAAGAAAAATAAACAGTGAAATATGCGAAGGGTGAATAGGCTTGTATATAATATTGACTCTCTCTCTCTCTCTCTCGCTCTCTGTTTGTCTCTCTCTCTCTATATATATATATATATAAAGAAAGAGAGAGAATCAAAGAGTAAATATATATATATATATATATATATATATATATATATATATATATATATATATAGAGAGAGAGAGAGAGAGAGAGAGATAGATACTAACAGGGCGCCTGGCATTGTCCGGTCGTAAAATATGCTTAAATATGATATTTCGGTTAATGCAGATTTCGTATTTATTATTATATAATGTTGGACCCAATATATAGTAATGATTAAAAGAGTAAAAAAAAAATGACTCGTGCGCCACCACCGAGAATCGAAACAAAACCGTTTAGCTTACGACGTATTTTTTTGCCTCTGCCGGTAATGACTGAGCTATGAATATATTATAAGAAAATTGTATTTTCTTTTAAAATAAATAGAAAAAAAGTTATTTTAATATGAATATCAATGCACAAAAAACTCCCAAATTTGTAAGAGTGTAGATATACGTATTGATGTGTCTTGTATATTATTGCTAGTTAACCTTATTAGTTGTTGATGTAAAGTTTAATTCCTCCTTTTAAAAGTATTGAGCTTATATATATGTTATTGAGCTTTTAATATATATATATAATATATATATACATAAAGTTCAATAATATATATATAAGCTCAATACTATTAAAAGGAACAATTAAATATATTAAGTAAAAGGCGCATAATAGAAGTTACATATGACTTTATTAGGGCGCCAGAACATTAAGGAAAATTTAAAGAGAAAAAGGAGAAAGAAATAATAACAATAAACAATAAGCCATGAAATTTCGGAGCTTAATTCTTCTCATCGGTATATAGATGAACACTGTCTTCATAATATTTAGATTAGAAATCAGAATGAATAAGGAATGAGGAAATATTAAAATTAAAATATCATTAGAATTATATATATATATATATATGTACATATATATATATATCTGCAATGTGGCCGTAAATTTTAACTGTGTCGTTACATTGCAAGCCTCTCGAAACCACATGTCCAGTACAGCCGCAAAAGAACAAACAAATAATCTGACTAGGAAGTGTAAATGAAGTGCACTTATTCGTGGTTCTTCCAAAACAACGAATTTCATTACATATCAAAGTCTTTTCACACAGACATGAGCTTTTAAAAGGCTTATATATATATATATATATATATATATATATATAGTGGCGCCAAAAAAAAAATCTGCACTTGACAAACCCCAAATTTAAACTAAATTGAATGTAACTCTTAAAACAACCGATCCCCCATTTGATTCGCCTTTTATTCCTTTACAATTTGATCTGTTCATATTTGACTTGACATGCTCCCTTGGGGTCCTATTTATAAATAATCCAGAAAATAATCCGCGTGTCGAGAGGATCATCGACAGGGTCATGCGCCAGACAGTATTTCGCCGTCAAAATTTTAATAACATAAGTTAACAGGATTTTGACTTAAAAAATGATGTCTATAGGCTTCGAAGCGTTTACCTCAATTTTTGGTGCATTTAAACAGAGTTTGCATGACAATGTTTACCTAGAAAAAGGTAAAAACGACACCTTTGGTAAAAAAGAAAAACAAAACGTTAACATAATCCTCCTTTTTTTTTTCGAAACTCATAACATATACGAGTCGACGACAATTTATATTCCAAAGTCAAGCAATAGAAAACAAAATGAAACACTTGAAATCTCTTTCAAGATGGTTCATGTAATGGTAGCACACTAAAGTCGATTCATTCAAGTTCAATTTTTCTACGTTACCACTTGCTTGTTGATAACGGGGTCTCAAAATCATTTGACAGGTGTGGACTGGGCGGGATCTTTACAGCAACTGACTAAGTGACTGATTTAAATAATGGTTGCTTTTATCTTTATCTCTAGAATTGGTTATTTTCTTTACTCCAACCTGATTGGCCACTTGTCTTCCTTCATTAGAATGCTCTGCTATTACCTATTTTGCGGGTATTTCGTCACATCTTCACATTTTTAAGAGAATTTTTTTTTTTTTAATTTTTTTAAAATCCAGACCATGGAGTGTTTTTAAAGACTTCGACTGTAGAATGATTGCTCTGTAGCTTACGCGAGAATTTTTCATTCTTGCCCATCTGTCATCGAGAGTTTCACTTCCCTTTATCTGTTTAATTTGTAAGGGATATTCTTGCAGAATAAGAAACCAATTTTTTAACCGGCAATTTTTATTTCTCATTCTATTCAAAAATACTAATGGGTTATGATCACTATATATATATATATCCGTGGAAGCCTTCACCGATGTAATATATATTTCGAAATTTTCCGTGGCCAATACAATCACCAGAGTTTTCTTCTCGATAACCGAGTAGTGCTTTTGATGTTTATCCAGTTTTTTTGAGAAACAACTGATTGGTCTTAAGTTTCCGTTACAATCCATCTGAGACAGCATAGCACCAGCTCTATTATCAATGGCGTCGCTGTGTAGCGTGAAAGTCTTAGTGAAGTCTGGTGCTTACAACACTAGTTCATTGCTTAATTTGTTCGAATGATTTCTGAATTTCTAATTTCTAACGGAATCTATTTCCCTTTTTTTAGAATGTTTGTCAGGGGCACCGCGATGTTGGAAAAATTTTGGCAGAATTTCCGATAATAGCCTGCCATATCCAAAAATCGCTTGACTTGTCTTACATTCACAGACTTGGTGTATTCTTTAATATTATTTAATATTCTTTAATATTCTTTAATATTATTTAATATTCTTTAATATCATTTAATATTCTGCACTTAAATTTAACATCCGTTGGCCACTGCGTGACTTAAATATCCGCCTTTTTAAAATTACTCTTTTTCCAGGTTTATCGTCAATTTTATTTTGTTTAACTTTTTAAAGATTCGTTTGATTTTTTCAAATGTTCACTTCAATTCTCATTGTATATGACAGTATCGATGTAAACGCTTACGTTTGGAATTCCAGCCAAACACCTATTTATCAATCGGGTGAAGGTTGTTTGAGAATTCCTCATGCTAAATGACATAACATTGTAATGGTATTTTCCTCCAGGCACTACACACACGGATTTAAGCTTCGCTTGCTTAGTTAGTGGTACTGACTAATATCTTTTTAATAAATAACATTTCGTGATGTATTTAGTGTTTCCTATCTGGTCGGTGCTATCTTATATTCTAGGTATAGGATACGAACCAGCCTTAGTAATTTTGTTCAGTTTCCGATAGTCTGTACAAAATCGGACCGAGCCGTCTGGCTTGTCCACCAACACGATGTGGCTTGGTTCAATGATGTTGTTCTTTGACATATATTCAATTTTTTTGTTATCAACACTTTTTCCTATGATTTACCCGGTGTAGGTGTTGTCGGACAGGCTGTTCACTTTGTAGTTCAACATCATGCTCAATGATGTTTTTTCGTCTTGAAATATGCAAGAACAGTCCTGGAAATTTCTTCATTATATTGATGATATCAGGTTTCTCTTCTTCCGACCAATGATTTAATTTTTGACCCATATTCTCCATTCTATCATGAAATTAGTTAACTTCATTAGAGTCTCCGTTATTTGTACACTATTATCTAATAGTGTTTCTTTATCTTTCGTTTTGTTTACCGGACCCACAAGTAAATTCGAATTATCCTTCCGTTCCACACATATTTTTACTTTTTATGTAGCACGTTTGTGCTTTATTTTTTCTTCCTGGAGTGCTTATTTTATATTTCGGGTCATCGACTCTCTCAGACACTGTATAAGGCCCACTGAATTTTGCGTCAAATGGAGATTTCGTTGATGGTAGAAGGGTCATAATTGTCACGACTAGTGAATTTTCTACTCTTAGCCTTGCGGTTGTACAGACGTCACATCTGCCGCTGAACCTTAGGTTTCCAACATATTGTTTTATTGATTCGAGCATCTTATTAGTGCTTTTCCAATGGTCTCTTGCTATTTGGAGGGAGTTCTTCATTCTCATTCGTATACTAGCCCGAACGAATTATACCCGAGCGATTCTTGCACCGAATCTCTTATTGCTAGCAGCACAAAAGGTAGTTCTCTGTTCCAATCATTCTTTAGTTCAGCACAATGAAGTCGTAACATGCTTTTAAGTGTGGTGGGAAACTGCTTCAGCGCTCCTTGGGACTACGGGTGGTACGGACTTGATGTGATACGTTTTATTTTCAGTAGCTCTGTTACCTTTTGGAATAAGTGGAACGTTAAGTTTGTCCCCCTATCGGACTGGGCGGCTTCCCATCTTTATAAAGAAGTTTCATACTCCTCCCACTACCTTCTTGGTTGATATAGTGTGTAATGGAATAGCTTCGGGCAATTTGGAGCTAACACACATCACTGTCAACAAATACTTATGGCCTGATTTCGTTTTTGGCTAGGGTCCGACGCCATCTATCAGTACCCTGTCAAAAGGTTTTTCACTAACGGTTATTGGCCTCAACGGTGCCAGTGGTATACCTGCTTGAGGTTTTCCCGCTTTCTGACATATTTCACACGAATTAGAGAATCTTTTAACACTAACCTTCACGCCAGGAAAATAGTAATATCGAGTCAAATTTTCGTGGGTCTTGTTAATTCCCAGATGTCCAACCAACAGGACTTCATGAACTAATCAAAGCACTTCTTCACGATATTTATTTGGATAATTAGTTGACATCGTTGTTCTTTTCTACCATTTTTCTGCTTCGCAGAACAATAACTTCGTTTTAATATTCCCTCTTCCAGAAAATATTGTTGTATGTGCCTTCTGTCAGTCGGTATGTTTATTTGCTTAACTAATTCCCTTAGACTATCGTCGTTCTTCTGAGCTTTTATTAATTCAGTACGTGACTTGCGATGTTCTCATCACATGATTGGTCTAATGGTGTCATCTTCTCATCATGTGATTTGCTTGACAATGTTTTTTTCTCATTATCGTCGTCCGCTGCGCAATGTGTACATGTCTCACTTTTCTTTAGACTGAATTTCATTTATTCAATATTGAATTCGTTTCCTAGGAGGAAATCTATTTGTTGGAAGATTAACCACGATTCCGACTTCTATTCTCTTTCTTATTCTGCCCACTCTCAGGTCTACCTTTATCACGAGTACATTCATTATTCCTCTTCCTACTCCCTCGATCAATACGTGCCCCATTATTCGACTTCTTGGCGCCTTCTTTCCCAGAAAGACTGAACGGCCCCTGTGTGTCAGTATTTCCACTGTTATTTCGCTTTCGTTCTCATTTATGATTCTCTCCTCCCTTGTGAAGGGTTTATACATTTTATTATCCTGTGTCGACGATATTACTGTTTGTGGCTTCATGTCTGCTTTCTTCCAATCGGGCCCTCGCGTTAGTTGGCATTGTATTGCTATTTGGCCCGCCTTCCTGCACTTATAGCATGTAACTGTATTTGCCTTCTGTAATTGCGTCCATCGGCCATTGTTCCAGGTGTCTCTCTTCATAGTTGCTTCTTTAAATTCACTTATTCGGCTTGTTATGTTTGGCTTGCTTTTATTTCTCTTTCAGAATATTATATATTCATTTGGCATCATTGCCAATTCGCCGCCTCATTAGATTCCTTTCTCATTTAGACGAATTCGCATTTCTTCAGGCAAGGATCTCTTTTATTAATACGAATTACTTAATTTTTTCTGCATCTCCATTAATTCTTTTGGTGTCACACCGCTTATTCATTAGTTTTTATTTCTCTCTTACGAATTCCTTAAATGATTGTGTTCATTCTTTCTTAGCTTACGAAATTTTTTTGTATAGGCCTCTCGGACTAATTCAAAACTCTGCAGAATTATTCGTTTTACTATCTCGTAATCGTCACACCCTCTATCGACAAAGTTTTGAATACTTTTATGCTTTGCCCGTAAATGTGGTTTGCAGTAAAATCGCTCACTTCTCACATTGTCACTCAAGGTTGAATGCAGTGCTTTGGAAATGTGGAAAATATTCATCCATGTTATCTTTACTTAATTTGGGCACCAGCCTCACTTTTTTGGTCAAGTTGAAGTTATTTCTGTTTGTTTCATGTGCTAATTCAGCTAACCTTATCTCTCAATCTAATTTCTTGGTCCATCCATATATATATATATATATATATATAAATGCGCCAAAAAAGTCCGCACTCGTAATTTTTTCAAAACCACAAATTCAAGCTAAATTTAATATTTACAATTATTTTCTTTTTACATCGTATTCCAAAATCATCCTACACCAGAACTTTAATAATTTAATATTTCATTATGAAATTAGTATAAGCTACCCTTTCAATGGTAAAAAAGAGAGATAGGTCTAACAAAACTTTGGAGTTTACAATAAATGCTTTATCTATCAAACGTTTGATTCGGTCCCGAATTCTTTCTTTCGGTTAAAAATGTAATATGAAAATCCGGCTCTTCTGCAGTACTGCGTGATAACCACGTTTTGGTCTTCAGTTTGAAGAATATTATCATGTGGTGATCAGTCGCCAGCACTTTTCTCAAATCACCTCCTTTCTATTGGCACTGATTCAATTACATTGTATAGAGATCTTCAATTGCCAGACGATAAATTCAATTGGTGACATGATTATTAAGGTTTTCCCAGATATTGTTTAAAATTTCCGCCATGTAGAATGGCTTCGTGAAAGAGCAATCTTCGCCCCTAGAAATAATTCTGTTAATATGATCAATTACAATCTTTTGCAAGAGTTATCAATCCATTAGTGTGTGATTAATGAAGCTCAATCAGTAGAATTTCCTGTAGAACTCACTAGAACCGCATCGAGTGACACATTATAACCTGCTATTGAAAGAAGGAGCTCAAGTTTTATTAAGAGTTTATTACAAAAAATTGATCCACCTAAATTGTGGAGTGGCACACGGTTAGCAATAAAACTTTGGAAAGTTAATATTCTTGAAGCCATTATAATAAATGGTAATTTTAAAGGTGAAACTATGTTAATTCCTCGAATTTTCTTTCTTTCTTTCTTTTTTTTATTACATTTTCACCCCAAACAAGGTACATTGCCACCTTGGTGTAGGGGGCTACTATCAGGGGCAGCAACTACAGGGAAACTATATTGGAATTTGGGCAGCAAGATGTCGGTTCACGTTACGCTTGAACTTCTGCATATCAGTACAGTTGGGGAAGTAGGGACCTGGAATATAATTCCAGACTCTAGCGGTTCTGGGGAAGAAACTACTGGAGTAGAAAGATCTTTTACATCTAGGGATCTCTACTGTGTGGGGGTGGGATTTAGCTGCCTGTCGGGTTTGTCGAGGGTGTCTACGTCGTGTGGGTTCAAGTGTCTGCAGTTCGTCAGAGCATTCACCATTAAAATACTTGTAGAACAGGCAGAGGGATGCAACGTTTCGTCGATGGGAGAGAGGCTGAAGCTTAGATGCCAGTTCAGGGCCTATCAGATTGTCGACTCTCTTTTTAACCTTGTCTAGGAGCGAGAGACTAGCAGCAGATGCACCAGCTCAAATGTGACAACAATACTCCATACATGGGCGAATGGTGGTCTTATAGAGGTACAGGATACTTTCAGGTGTCAGTAGTTTTCTCGCACGGTAGAGAGAGCCTACTTTTTTCGCAGCAGCCCTGGCAATGTTTTCAATATAATTGTTCCAACTCATGTTTCCTGTGAACGTTAGGCCAAGCAGTTTGAAAGATGTACTCTCAGACAGGGAGTCACTGGCCATTGCTATAGGTGGCAGAGAAGGTTTCTTGTAATTATTGAAGGAAACCAGTGCCCCTGACATGATATTTCAGTTCAAGCGTTTACAATTCCTAATAAAAATGAACTTTGTCTTTAACTAAAGCTCAAAGACAAAGCTTCAAAGTTGTTAGATTAAATCTTCAGACACCTTGCTTCTCTCATAGCCCGTTCTATGTTGGTTTTTTTTTAAATTCAATTTTCACCCCAAACAAGGCACAGTGCCACTTTGAAGTAGGGGGTTACTATCAGGGACTTAATTAGCAGGGTCATTATGAAGAGAGATGAGTAGAAAGATGTTTGTTGACATTACTCTTGAACTTCTGCATATCATTGCAGTTGGGAAAGCAGAATCCCGGAAGGGAGTTCCAAAGACCCGCAGTTCTGGGGAAGAAACTATTGGAATAAAAGGCTTTCTTGCACCTAGGGATCTCTACTGTAAAGAGATAAGACTTAGTAGCTTGTCGGGTTTGTCGGGGGTAGTTACGTCGGGGAGTTACAAGTGTTTGCAGTTCGTCAGAGCATTTACCATTAAAGTATTTGTAGAACAGGCAGAGGAATGCAACATCTCGTCGATGGGACAGAGGCTGAAGCCCAGATGACAGTTCAGGACCTATCAGGTTGGCGACTCTCTTTTGAACCCTGTCCAGGAGCGAGAGACAAACAGCAGATGCACCAGCCCAGATGTGACAACAGTACTCCATACATGGGCGAATGGTTGCCTTATAGAGGTATAAGATACTGTCAGGCGTAAGTAGTTTCCTAGCACGGTAGAGGGAGCCAACCGTCCTTGCAGCAGCCTTGGCAATGCTCTCAATGTATCTATTCCAGTTCATATTCCCTGTAAACGTTAGGCCGAGGAGTTTAAAAGAAGTACTTTCAGGCAATGTGTTCTTGGCCATTGCTATTGGTGGTAGAGAAGGTTTCTTGTAATTATTGAAGGAAACAAGCTTAGTCTTATCAGCATTGAATGTGACCAACCATTTTTGTCCCCATTCCACTACGGATTGGAGGTCATCCTCTAGTGTTTCTGCCATTTCCTTGGATATGTGTTCATTTGTTTTCCCCTCATATCTTTTATAGAGAGTGGTGTCATCGGCAAATATACCTATCTCCGAAACAATTTAATTAGGGGGGTCATTTATGAATATCAGGAATAATAGAGGTCCAAGGATAGACCCCTGAGGTACTCCCGCATTTATGTCATATTGTTTGGATGTACAACCGTCGAGGACAACTTTGATTTTTCTATTACTTAAGAAGGATTTAATTACATTATGAATTCTTCCAGTGATTCCATATGATCTAATTTTCCTTAGAAGACCATCGTGCATACCATGTCAAAAGCCTTAGATATATCAAGGGCCACCGCTCTACCCTCCCCTGTTTTATCCAATGAACAGTATATACGTTCAGAAACTACAGTTAAGATATCTGCTGTTGAACGGGCTTGCCTGAATCCATATTGTTTGTCAGTCAGGAGTTTAGCAGCTGTTAGGTGCTGGACTAGGTCTTGATTAACTAAGGACTCAAATATTTTGGCAAAAAGCGGGAGGAGGCTAATGGGGCGATAATTTAGTGGGTCAGTTCTTTCACCAGAATTCTTGAAGACTGGTACCACAGAGGCGGTTTTCCAGCAGTCGGGAAAACAAGATTCGTTAAGGCATTTATCGTAAAGTTTGGACAGAACTGGAGCAATCTCGGCAGAGCATTTTTTTAATAGCACAGCCGGGATGAGATCTGGTCCACATGCTTTTGAGGTGTCTAGGTTTTTTATAATAGCATGTACCTGAGAAGGGGTGATTTTCAAATCGTCTAGTGTGGCGTCTGTTCACAGAGGAAAATCAGGGAGTGAGTGGTGTACCGAGTTCAGTGTGGAGTTTGAGGCAAACCGACTGGCAAGCAGATTAGCCGTGCAAGCAACCTCATGATTTTTTGGTAGTGGGGGAATAGTTGATTGTCCATTATTTACTACGCTGTTGTAGATTTTCCAAAAATCGCGGGTTCCTAATTTCTGTGCTTCGATGCGTTTTCTGGTGGTTTCAGAGTAATCTGTCTTAGGTGTCTCTATCACTTTCTTACAATTTTTTCTAGCTTCTATAAACTTCTGTTTTTTTTGAGCTGGACTTATGTCGGTTGAATCTGCGGAACGCATGCTGCCTTTGACAAATGGCAGCTGCACAAGTAGAAGTAAACCAATGGGGAGAGTGGGGCTTACTATAGAATTTCCGTGCGGGAACATGTGCTTCAATAGCAGTTTTGAACCATTAAGTTGTCTCATTTGCACACTGTTCCGCTGGAAGAGTAAAGATATTTTGCCATGGGGCATCTCTGATGAGCTCCCTGATGGCTTCCCAATCAGCCTTTTTGTAATACCTCGTTGTTTTGAGTAGTGGGTCTTCAGTTTTAGGGCGAGAATTTAGGCTGATTTCTACCATTATCACAGCGTGATCAGCATTCCCGAGTGAGCTGTGGGCATTTGTTGTACAGTCATTGGGAACCGTTGTCAGAAATAGATCTAGAAGTGAGGCATGTTGATCTTGCTGGTCTGGGAAAAGCGTCGGAAATGTAACCAACTGGGATAGGGAATGGGATATACAGAAGCTATGTGTTGCGCTACCAGCTACGTCTGTGTGATTAGAGAATCCTAGCCAGGACATTGAAGTCACCAAATACATGTATTTGTGCGCTAGTATCGAGGGAGAGTGCTATATCTATGCTGTCTGAGACTTAATTATGAGAGTGCTATGTCTATGCTGTCTAAGACTTAGTTGCTCACGCATTGGAAGTCCTGAAAAAGTCTACATTAAAACACCTGTTAGAGATCATACCGAAAGTGTTGTTTATGTAGGGGCTTTTCAAATTTATGCTAAAGATACAATTACCATTATTCAGATTTGCTGGAAAATAAATTTTAATTACTCCATTAACAGAATAGATAAATAACGCCATCTTTATTTATATTGTCTACTTAATAGTAAAAGCGAAAGGATATTTAACTGTTTTCAGATATGCACTAAAATATAAACTAATAATTGCAATTCTTACGTCATATTTTGAAAGAAGAACGACTAAAAGATAAAAGATTAAACAAGAAAAGAGGATTAGGGCTACTGGCGAGACCTCTATAAAATATAACGCATCTTCTGCTCTTACCTCATGGGGGAGTAGAAAAAGAAGCCATTATGTTTCGTTTAATCAAAAAAAAATTATGTATGAGGACGGAATATTCAAATATATCAAATAAAACCTGGCAATGCTGGAGACTTCATCTAGTATGTATATATATATATATATATATATATATATATATATATATATATAGTTTTTACATAGGTAGTAATATATTGCTACACAGTCATGAGCATGTTTCGGTCAGTTAGTTGTTATTAACTAGAGACCTCATCAGGCGGGCCAACATATATACAAGTAAACTTTACAATGAAGATTTCGGGTCATTTTCCGGTAAAAGTCATTCATAAATAGAAACAAGGGATGGAATTAATATGTGTGTAAATTAAGACTAACAAATATATATATATATATATATATATATATATATATATATATATATATTATAAATACCTATAAAGTTGATTTTTCCTCGCCCGAACATTGATCTTAAAATTCTACTTTTAATAAAAAAATATTAGAAGGATTTTGTCAACATATTCAGTATAAATATGCAAGCAACTAGGTAGATGTTAACTAATTTGCATATGTTTTAAAAAAAACAAGCGTTAATTAATTAATTATTTAGTTTTTGTGGTCTCTTATTTGATAATTAATTTCATTTAACTATTACGCTTAATTCTATTTATGCATAGTTACTACATTTCGCATAATTGCATAGAATCAAGATGAAGCGTTCCAGCACAAGGAGTAGATAGACGTGCTGACTATCAATGCGATGCTTATAGGTCCAATCTTCGGCTAGGGAAACGGTGCTCGTCTAGCCGCAATGATACAACGAAATAGTACTATATGTGGATGACTATATATATATATATATATATATATATATATATATATATATATATATATATATATACAGTGCTACGCAAAATTATTGGATACATTACATTTTTCTCCATAACTTTAATTAAGGTTCAAGGTTTTACCTAAAATTTGGTCAGTATATGTCTATTACTATTCTAACTAATATTTGGGATAGTAATTACAAAATTAAAGTTTGGAAAGTTTATATTAAAGGAAAAATATAAATCAACTAACGCAAAAGTATTGGATATATTGATTTAATATTTGGTTGCATAACCTTTATTGCGTTCAACAGCTTTCAATCGCTTTCAATAGTTGCACACATGTTTTTTTTTGCAAAGATATGCAGGTATTTTGCGCCATTCTTCTTTGCAGAACTGTTCTAGTTGTTGAATATTTTGTGGATTCCTCTTGAGAACATTGATCTTCAATATTTTCCACAAATTTTCAATTGGATGAAGGTCTAGAGACTGACTGGGCCAAATATGAACGTCAATTCCGTTATTTCTAAGCCATTCTTTGGTTAGTTTGGCAGTATGCTTGGGATCATTGTCCTGCTGAAACACGAAATTACTAATATGTCCCAACAAATCAGCAGATTTTTGGATGTTTTTCTCCAAAATCTCACTATACATACGTCCATTCATTCTACGATTGATGATTTCTAGTTCACCAGTACCTTTGGATGAAAAACACTCCCATACTATAATCGAACCACCGTCAAACTTTACCGTATGAATGGTATTCTTTTTGTTGTAGGCGGTGCCAATTTTATGCCATACATATGTTGCTGTGTTTCTTCCAAAGATTTCGATTTTCGTTTCATCTGACCAGATTACCGTGTTTCAAAATTCTTGGGGTTGTTCCCCATATGTTTTAACATAATTCAAACGTGATCTGACATGTTTAAGCTTCAATAATGGAAATTTTCTTGGGGACCTTGATACAAAACCTGCACTATTTGAACTCTACTGATTATATCTTTGCTCACATTAATCCCAGCTTCTCTAAGGTCAGTTTGACTTTCACTACGAGTAAGAAAAGTTTTTTGTACCTTTCTGCTTACCTACCTTGATATTTTTTCGTTTAATTTCCTTGGCCGACCACATCTTGGAAGATTTGCAACAGCTTCACCAGGGTTTTTAAACTTTCTAATAACGTTTTCAACTGTACTAAGTGATAGATTAAGTTCCCTTGATATTATTCGATACCCTTTTCATTCTTTGTGCTTATCAATGATTTTTGACGAATATCTATTGACAACACTTTAGTTTTAGGAATTTTTATAAATGAACTGGTTGCTTTGAAGGCGTGAGCCCAAACCGGAAGAATTTTATAAAATTATTTAATATAAAGCTCTCTAATTGGTCAGTGATAACTCATTTGCATTATTGCAACACACTAAGCAAAAGTCATTTAAATTTATTTCAGAAAAATATTTTTTTAAAAGTGTATCCAATACTTTTGCGATTGTTAATTCATAGTTTTCCTTAAATATAAACTTTCTAAACTTTGGTTTTGTAATAACTCCTCCAAATATAATATATAGGGCGGATTAAGCTGGAAACATTTCTAAAAAGATTCGTATCACAAAGAAACATAATTATATTTACTCTTGTTCACTCCAGGATTTTAACTTAAACGTAAAAACCTACTATTTAGGACTAGGTCTATTCGGGAGATGAGCAAGATGAATTTGTGGATCCAGCTAAGATGGAAAAATTAATGGTAGATGTACCGGCTACCATACTCCACGCATGGTAGAATGGTGGCTTTTCAAAGATACAGAAGCGGAGCGATACTTTGGCTGCTGAATTTCAATCCTGCCGTTGAGAACCAACTAGAGTTCCTCCCTACAAAAAGAGAAAGACTCGTTCGTCGCGACGACTTGCAAACAAACTCTCGATGCTACAACATACAAGCACACAGTCAACACGACACACTCAACTCGACGACTCGCAAAGAGACACAATGAGCAACTACAAACTTATTGCACGGTCAAATCTAAGTAAAGGAAAATCAGTTGAAATGTTTTCAATGTATTTGTTCCAATTCATGTTGACTGTGAATGTTAAGATAAGGCTTTTAATAATGAGTTCTCGGGTGGGATTTTATTAATCATAGCTATCAGAGGTTAAGAAGGAGCGTTGTAATTGTTAAAGCAAAAACAAAAATGATCTTAGTAGCATTAAATGTTACCATTTATTTACAGAGTTGAGATTATCCTCTAATGTTTCGGCCGTTTCCTCATGACTATTATAGAGAAATATGTCAACAAATATCGCCACTATAAATACACTTTTAACAGGGAGGCAATTTATGAGTATCAAGAATAATAAGGGTTCAAATATCGACTTGCAGGGGATTAACACATTCATATCATGTTGTTTCGATAACTTAGATTTTTCTCTCGTCTAAGATTATCTTTTGAGACGATATTAGATTATTAAGATACGTATTCTTTTTTCTACAATGCATTCTGACACAAAAGACAGACATTGTTTCAAAAGTATCTAGTAATTATGTAGCATAAACGTTTCAGGGACAATTTATATCACACTTCACAAAATCAAGAAAACATTTCAAAGGAAACTTGATGGAATAGTTGGAGAGCTTGAAAAACTGAAAACAAGATTAATAAGCAAGAATAAAACAATATCGAAACAACACAAAACAAAACACCATAATCGAAACATGTAACAGAAAATAAACGAATTATCGCTAAATTACAAATAAACGAAAAAGTGAATAATCCAACTCAAAATGTATAATATTGTTTAATTAAGAACTTCAATAAAAAAACAAACTTCCACCAAATGAACACAGCGATCAGAATGCAAATGAATAATAAAATATTAGAAAAACTAATCAATTTTAATCAATGAATTTATACTATGTATAGTCAAATATTTTACACTAATAAAATTGGGGGTGAATTCATTAAGTTCGACATTAAAGTATATTTATTATATAAAAAATCTATTTGAACATTACTTAATCCTTAGATAATTTATTAGAAAATAATTGAAATAGTAAGACAAATAAAATAACTATTACCAAATCACGTATACCAAGTAATAAGTAAATTACTATTGCATATATTATGTGTGACAGTTATGTTACAACGCTTTAATATATGAATTGTATATTATCTTGAAATAATAAGTAATTTTGATACTGATGCATGACAATACATGATATAGTGTAATATAAGTGAATCAAATATAAACCGAATTTATTAGTAAATAATATGTATAAAGGTAAAAGATGATTAAACATGAAAGACGTCTTAATATAAACAAAAATGTGTGTCTATAAGCGGTAAATTTAAATAACTTTTTTAGCTCTAGTATTGCACAATTGAGTTATCTAAAGCAAAACATACACACACAGACACACACACACACACACACATATATATATATATATATATATATATATATGTATACAAACGTGTACAGGCTTTGCTGCGCTTACATGACAATGTTTCAATGTTACATGACAATGTTTCAATGTTACATGACAATGTTTCAATTTGTAGTTATCAATAACTTATATATTATAAGGCAAGAACACTGTCCTTTTCTGAAAGATTAAGAATTAGATTTTTCTAATATGAACATCTAACGAACACGACGGACACTTTGCATGGTTATATCTTAGTTATTAATGACTGTAGATGAGAATATCTTATGCCAGTGAAGAAAAAACTGTACATTCCTGTATAAATAAATATTAATAAGAATAGCTTTCTTGGCCTTCGGGCTAAGATCAAAGTGTAATATTCGATTGCAGCAGACTCAGGCGCTACCGGATGTATGTGAACGAGGTGACGGTTCGCATCGATCCCGAGCAACCTCGCCCGTTTAAGTCTCCTACGTCAACCACAGCGTAGCTACCTTGAGACAGGGAGAGACTAATGTGTTTTCTTGCGATACTGGCGATGACTAGAATGGTGATATGGTTCAAGAGTTCAAGAGTGCAAAAGAGGCGCGCGGGTTGAATTGTTTGCTGATTAGGATCTGGTCCCCTTTTTCAAGCACTAGCCGAAGGTAAAGATCAGATGTGATAGGAAAAATCTATACTCAGAAGCGATAAAGATAGTGAGTCTGTGCGTGAGTAGAAATGTCAAGTTGGAGTTTGTGTTCCCTGCCTAAGCATGACGCATACAGTTCCAGATCCTGCAGGACTCCAGACCCTTGAAACAAATGTTTGGACTAGCTTCTTAGCTAGCCGAGTGAATGGCCCCCTCCATCCCCAATAGAAAACCTCCAAGATACCCACATCCCGATCCTTTCTTTTTACGTCGCCGGCTACTCCAATAAGAAACCTTGGATAAACTTCACATACCCCCCCCCAACTCTAGTTTCTTTGATCCTACCTAGAATTACAGCTCCATATAGAGAGCGACTTGCTTGCGTTCGGTCAACACCAAACCGAAAAACAGTCGGCGTTCTACCACCTAGAGAGAGTTGGGAAGGTTTTATTTACATTTTTAATTTTTTTAAAAGTTTTTCCTTCTATCCCACGTCAGTGAAATAAAATTAAACAAATGACTTTTTATAAAATCTTATGTTTACAAATTTATTTTATTGTATATAAAACACACACACAAAAAATGATTTGGGAATCTTAGGTAGGGCGATCCCCGGTCTGCTTGAGGTATTGTAGTGAGTGAGAAATTTAGCTTGGATAAAACATAGACTAGCAAAGGTACTGTGACGAGGATGACCATAGACACTCCCTCCCCAATTTTTGGTTGGCCTTGTGTCTATTTTTTTATTTATATCTGTTTTGTTGTCAACCTTCAGAGTAAATAATATAAAGTTTTGATACTACACTTCACTTTTTTGTTCTCAGTTAGTGTAAGAGAAACCCTTACTGTCTGAGACATGGTGTCTAACTCTACTCTCGTGGGGAGGAAAAGTAAATAAGAACTGTTACATAAACCCGATTGGTATTCTTTTCGATTTTATACTACGAATACATTCATTACCTAGACTACTATATATATATATATATATATATATATATATATATATATATATATATATATATATTTGTATAATATATACAGGAATTTACATTTATATCGGTAGTCGGTACCGACGGTTTTAAGCCCGGTAGTTGAGGACTGCTCTTAATGTCCGCCTCAGGCTTTCTTCAGCCGACTCTCATCTGTCTTTAACCGGAACCGGAACTCTATATATGCACACCGTAATTTTTATTTATTTATTAATTTATTTATTTTATCCTTTATTTTTATTTTTATTTTTTTTTGTATGCTACATTAATAAGGTAATAAATTTGAAGCAATAAATTAAAAAGTATGGGATGATGCTTTCTATATTATTATTTTTCTTTAAGCACCCCCCCTATCATTCAGATTAAGTCTCGTTTAAAAGCGTTTTAAAAGTTCATTTTGAAGTTATGTCTAATCTCGTTTAAAAATAGGGTAATAAAATTTAGATTGAAAAATACCTAGGAAGTGCCCAGGGGATGGTATATACTAATATTTAAGTATCGCTTTGCGTTTAAAAACGTTTAAGATTTATTTTAAAAAATCTCTAGTTTCGTTTTAATTACGGTAATAATATTTAGTTAAAATAGACTTAAAATGTGTAAAAATATGGCATATGTTTATATTTAAGTATCGTTTCATGTTTAAAATTATTTAAAACGTTATTTTAAAATTATATGTAATTTCGTTTTAAAAACGGTAATAAATCTTAGATTGAAATAGGTCTAAACGGTGTCAAAAATTCGCGGTTTTATATTAAAGTATATTAAGTATAGCATGATTCCGCTCTATTTAAAAACCCGTTTTAAAACATTTAAAATTTTAAATTTAAAAATTCTCTCTAGATCTCGTTTAAAATGGGTGATAAGATCTACAATAATATAAAATAAAATATTTTGACATGTGTCTATAACTAAACCCCTTTTTATCTTCATGTTTTATCTTTTTTTCTATCCCAATTTATAAGAAGCGATTCTCTTCAATGTATACAGTCCTTCAAGCATTCGTTTCTTACATTTAAGCATCCATCTTCTTGGATTGCTTTTAAAATGTAATATTTTTCGGCATGCGGTTAAAGACAGATGAGAGTCGGCTGAAGAGAGCCTGAGGCGGACATTAAGAGCAGTCCTCAACTACCGTGCTTGAAACCGTCATTACCGACTACCGATATAAATGTAAATTCCTGTATATATTATACAAAAAATATATTGCTCTTATTTCGAGAAAGGTTTATCCCTAATAATAGAGCACTGTATTGGATTTCTTTTTCTACAAAAAAGTACAAGTATATATATATATATATATATATATATATATATATATATATATATATATATATATATATATATCAATTAAGCTACACAGAATATTCCGCGTTTTATCCATGCTAAGATTCGTTAGGCTTAAGCGAATAGTTGCGGTTTTCTCGCGTTTTTATATACGCACATTCTATTGTTTTTTAGTTAGCCAATCAGATTCATAGTTTCCGCCGCTCCCGTCCTAATCAGCCAATGGGCAGGCACTTACAGGACAAAGGCCGAGTTGACCTTATATTCACTCCTTCCTTTATGTGTACTATTTTAGCGGGAAGCGGGGATATCTAGTGATTTGACCTATTTTTTACCCTAGGTGCAGTTGAATATGTTTTTTTTATTTTTAAATATTTGTAAACATTTTTATTATGTTAGTTTATATATATATATATATATATATATATATATATATATATATATATATATATATATATATATGCTAGCATTTCAGCCCGAAGTTGCCCGGGTGTTTGCGGTGTATGTTGAGCAAAAAATAAAAAATAAAACAGAGGTAGTAGGAAGGCAGGCTCGAACCCGTACCACGAAGGGGGAAAAGACTGGGGGAAAAACGCGACGTCTTTACTGTTACGACGACCGCAAAAGTGGAACAAAAATATCGACGAAAAAAGCGCCCCCGGTAGAAAAGTGTCCAGGGGAAGATATTAATGTTTGTAGCCAATTTTTGGATATTTGTCGTCTGAAAGGGCGAACTTCAAAACGATACTAATCTTGTAAAAGTCCGTCGCCTCTGTCGAAAGTTTTCGGCAGGCATGCAAAAATACATGCATACATTTATATATTGGTAGCTAAAAATTTTCGACCCAAACCGATTAAAAAGCTTGCCCTATCTCTGAATACCCTTTATGTAAAATTTCAAATATTTAGACCAGAAATTGTCTGAGTAATTTGGTAGAGACCGTAGAGGTCATTTATGACCCCTTAACATTTATTGTTTAGGGCCCAAATAATGTTCTCAAGTAAGATCCATGTAAAAGGAACCTATATCTAAAATTTCAAGTGTTTATACCCAAAATTGGCGGAGGAGTTTGGTAAGGTTATCAAATGGCATATAGCTGAACTTTGATCCATTAACAGCGAAATGTCTGGCCGAAAACGGATTACAAAGACTTTTCCAAACCTCAGTACCCTGCATATTATATTTCGAATCTGTGGACTAAAAATTGATAAAGTTATTGCGTTGGCAAATGTACACGCCGACACACCGACACATTCACACACACACACACACACACACACACACACACACACACACACACACATATATATATATATATATATATATATAAGGGGGGGTAGTCACCAACAATGTGTATTTTTTAACATTATTTTATTATTCCGTCTCTTGGTTTTTCATTGAGAATAATGTTTAGATCATTGTAATAATGTTTTTAAATCATTGAAATCGTTTTTACGCGTTTCAGACGTTCTGTGAAGCGTCCTCGTCAGAAATTATTTTCAAATGTGTTGGAGATGTAAAAATAGCATTTTCGTAGTTCATTTGAAGTGTTTCCAAGGGGTTGAAACGTATAAGTGTCTACTATTCATTGGAATGTTCAATTTTTATTACTCTTTTATTGGGCTGTGGTCACTCTTGTTTTGTGTTTCTCTCTCTAACTCTCTCTTTCTACTTGTGTTTTTTCTTTTTTTTCTTTTCCTGTAGGGTAGTGTGTGTGTGTGTGTTTTCTTTTATTGGTTTGAGAATGTGTGTACTGTTTTATAGTATTATGAGGTTATTTGCTTCCCTAGGAAGGTGACTGTGATCCAAGGTCGTTATTAATGTGTATGTGTGAGGAGGAGCTCTTCTGAAATAAGGGTAGGGGTGCTTTCATTCTACTTTGATATTTATTTTTTGGATTCTTGGATTTTAGTATTGTGATTTTTCGTTTCAGTCTTTTCGGGTATTCCTTATATTATGTTTGTTTGGATAGAGGGATGTATCTAAAAATATGTATAGGGGATTTTTTAATGTTTCTATTTATTTGCCTCCCGATGTGGGTATGGCCAGACCCAGGATCGGTTCCTAGTGTGGGGAAGATCTTGTTCCCCAGAGGGGATGAGCCAATTGGAGGGGTATAGGTATGGGAGGGGGATGATAGAAGGGATGATAGTTGTCTCAGTCATGAGGGATTTCTCCTCCACTGACTGAGGAGGGAGCGAGGTGTTGGAACAGATATTATACTATGGTTCTAAGTGTTTCCTAGTGTTGTTGATTTCGAGGTTAAGTAGGGTTGGTATTGTTCGGTGTGTTGTATTAGAGATAGGGGTGTTTTGTCTGTGTGTGGTTATATGCGCGCGTGTGTGTGTGTTTTAATGTGTCGGTTCTGATTTATGTGTGGGTGTGTATATGTATATGAATGTGTATGCGAGTGTGCCTTGCATTTCATGTTTTTGTGTTATATATATGATTTATGTTATATATATGTTTTTGTGTTATATATATGATTTGTGTTATATATATAATAATCTATGTATATTATGTTTATTTTATTTATTTATTTTTTATTGTTATTGTTAATTTTAAAATTATTTTGTATCGCAAGTAAAGTTTTAACCTGTGTACACACTTGTTCACTATTTCTCTCCTACAGTTTAACAGATGCTGGGGTTTTTAAAGTATAAGATAGCAAATTTTTCATGAAAGCATAATCTACATAGATGGTCTAGGTCTCTACATGTGTTTGCTTCTCTGACTATTTTCCATTCGACTATCGGAATATTCTGTGTAGCTTAATTGCCATATATATCTTTATAACTTACTACCTTGCTCTAACTATGAATTGAGAACTGTTGAAGTAAATACTTAAGGTTTACACATAGAATAATAATTTCGTATATTAATTGATGTGATTAAATGAACTAGTCATATATATATATATATATATATATATATATATATATATAACTACTTCATTTACATAAATTAATATACGAAAGTATGGATTTATGCGTAAACTACTATTTACTTCAAAGGTGCTCAATACGTAGGTAGATCTAGTGAGTAATTTATAAAATATATATGGCGATTAACCTACACTGAATATTTGGCGTTTCACCCACTCTAGGATTCATCAGGCTAAAGAATATTCAGTGTAGCTTAATCGCCATATATATTTTATAAATTACTATATATATATATATATATATATATATATATATATATATATATATATATGAATATGTATGTATACGTGTGTCTATATTGTGTTGCGAGGAAAAAACTGACGCATTTCAAGAGCACTAGCCTGTTTCACAAAAATTCTTCATGATCATGCGACTAATATCAAGAAATAGATGTACAATCTCGTTGATGATATTGTATTTTAAAATAAGATTTATCCGCGTTCTTAGTAAAGTAAAAAACGTGTTGAATTACATCATTTTATATTTTTAGGTTAAGAAAGAAAGAAAATACAAGTGAGATATACCACACACCCTTAAACAAATCTGTAAAAAAATTCACTTTAATTTCCTAATTAGACTTTTCACCATACCTCCATCGATTGAAATGTTATTTAGTTTATATATTTATAATTACTCTGGAGAAGCATCATTTTCCTGCCATCTTTGAAAAGAGTTATAAACTCGTTGTTACAAGTTTACTCGGTGAAATATACAGTTTCGAAATAAAGTCGTTGTTTGCATATTTAATTGCATATGTTTTAAGAAAAAAAAACGAGTTTTATTATAGTTACAGAATACAAAAAGCAACAACATAAACGAAAAAGAAATCTCAGTGGGAAAAGATAACTATATTGTCTTTCCTATCCTTGCCATCAATTCTAAGGAGACGCCATTTTAAGAACACAGTTAATAAAGCTTTGCTTTAACACCAAAACGTCATTTATTT
The DNA here is from genome assembly GCF_053919585.1 of Euprymna scolopes. Classification (NCBI taxonomy): domain Eukaryota; kingdom Metazoa; phylum Mollusca; class Cephalopoda; order Sepiida; family Sepiolidae; genus Euprymna; species Euprymna scolopes. Next base: position 157,628,766 of record NC_136491.1, read on the forward strand.
TACTTCCTGAAACGAAAAACACTAGCTATTTGTTACCCGGTAAAATATGCGGATCCAATCATTTCCTAAACAGATTTGCTGAAAAGAAAACTATTTTGGCAGATTCGTTTATTGTTTCGTAGAAAATTGTTTTGGAAACTTTTACTTTTCGTCTTTTATTTTATCTGCCAGACTGAGATGCTGCTGTGATTGATTGATAAGGGAGAGTAAATAACGTCATAAGAAAATACTTGCATGAAAAAAGGAGGAATAGAAGAATTCGAAGACGATCAACAGAAGCAAAATCAACAACAATAAGAGTAAGAATAACTAGATGATGATGATGATGATGATGGAAAATTGAGAACTAAATCAATAAAATAAAACAAATAAACATAAAATCGATTTTTGTTCGCGTGAATTGCGTTTTTGCAACTGCAAAGCACCTAGACTTGATGAAAATAACAAAGAATTCGAAAAAGAATGTTATGTAAAAATATGCGCACATATCATTTGCCCATTATTCCAATTTCAAACATACATTATCCTTATCCCAATTCATCACCACAATTGTATACACTATCATTCACATATTATAACGATTACATATATATATATATGTATATATATATATATATTCATATATGCATTCGTTCAAACGCACAGTCATTCGTCCATGGTAACTAACAATACTGGAAAGCTGTATGTTTTGGTTTCGATTCTGAGCTGAATCATATTGTTTATTGTTTTTATAACTTTGGAAATTACTACTATATATTAGATAACAGTATTGGCTGTATAATTTTACACGCGAAACATGCATGAATTAAAACACCATATTTAAGCGTATTTTATGACTGTACGGTGTGCTAATATATATATATATATTATATATATAATATTTATATATATTTATATATTTGATAAATATATAATCTATATTTTTATAAAGTAATAGGGTTCGTGTGTTTCTGTCTGTGTGTACAGCTCTCCATCATCAACGAAATATAAAGGAGGTAAGTCGGTAGATCTCTCCTGGTAGAGAAACATTAGAACCCATTTTAGGATGTTTCTGTTATAGAAGACATAAGAATCTAGGCCTAATTTCTTTATATACTAGTCTACAAACCACTCCCATATCGAATGACTTATGCTCATTTGCATATCACATTATATTAAATCTCTTTAACTAATTACCTCGACCTTATTACATATTGGAAATATTCTAATCATTTCAACTGTACTATTTACAAAATCTATTTAACATTTAATTATTTAATATATTTTCATTTAATTTTATATTCGATTTATTTCACTTTACGTATATTATCAAAACAATTCATTGGCGAGCAAAGCTTTATGTTTTGGGATTGTATTGAAAATGTAATGGAAATTTCAATTTCGTTCCGTTTTAATCTTTTATATTTTACTTGCCAATATTATTGAAAGAATACAATTCAACTATCGTAATTTTATATAAATAAACAAAAACAAATATTTTAAAATAAAACTTTATTAAAAAAGAAATAATTTTATTTTTAAATGAAAAAAATCAATTTAGTAAAATAATTGTATTAAACACCCCCAGCCTTGTCAGCAAACCTGTAAACCTATAAAAGTTAACATTTCGAATGTAAACAGTGATTTTTCGATTTTCTTAGCGCTTGCCGCAATTAAAGACAATTAAAACGGAACTAACTTTATTTCCATTCTATTTTTTAAACAACCCCCAAAACATAACGCTCTCTTCCAGTTATAGCCAATTTTTTTTAAATTAAATAAAACAGGTCAAAATAAACAGATAAGCGCATTTTCTTTTACATTTTTCTTACAACCAACGTTGTCATTTTAACCAACTGCAGGATACCGTTACTTTTGTGGGGTTGTTTTGAAAATGGCACGGAGATTATAATTTCGTTCCAATTTAATCTTTCTGGTCGAGCCTATTTCGAAAGCCTGTCTTATCATAGATTTGAACTACAAATAATTTATTACATTTTGATTATTACTATCTTAAGACTTAAAGCTTATATTTATTTCATTTTTCTATTTATATATTGAATTAGTTATTTCCAGTCTTATTTAAACTTAGTGCTTTCTTTAAACCGGATGAACCTTTTATAAAAATATGAGTTTAACGTAAAGAACACGAACAAGGTTTTATTCAACTGAATTTCTTCCAGTTTACTAACAAAATATATAAATTTAAAAGAGATATAAATAATAAAATAAAAAGGTTATGTAATTTAAAAGAAATACACGTACTCACAAAAGCAGAACTTTTTTTACACATTTTTTTCTTTAAAACCATAACAATGAGACTAACAATTACCTAGATCTTAGTAATTATTTGTTTTAATAGAACTGTTTTAATTGTACTGTTTACTTAGTTAACCTAAGTTGGTATTACATTTATTTTACATTTACTTTTTTTTTTTTTAATTATTACTTTTAGACTGTGACGTTTACACCCGGAAGTAATGAGTCACACGTAGGTCGCTTTTATTCATTCCTTTTGGTCAAGATCAAAGTGTAGTATCTGTTCTTCAGATGCTGCACTTCATTTTCTTGTTCTCTTTCGGTGGAGGAGAAATCCTTCACGACTGAGACAATTTTTATTTTTGTACCTTTTCTCCACGTTAAAAAACGACCCTGGTGTCTAACTCTGTCCCGTGGGGAGGCATAGTAAATAGGTACAATATAATTGTTTATAATTGTACTATTCAGAAATATTATTTATAGTTCGTCCATTTCAGTTAGTATACATTTCCTTTACGCTTAATTGATTTACAATCATTAATATCGTTAAACAATTCCGTTTAAAACCGAAATTATGCCACCCAAACGAAGTAGAAACGAAAGTGAGGAAGAAAGAATGGAAAGATTGGAAGCTAATAGACTAAGAGTTGCTGCAGTTCGCTCCAATGAAAACAATTCAGATAGAGAAAGACGTCTAGAACTTAACAGGATACGTCAAAGAGAAAGGAGAGCAAGACTGTCAGATTTGGAAAGAGAAACCCAACGTGAAGCTGACAGAACTAGACATGCTGTAAGGCGGTTAAATTCATCACAAGATGAAATTCAAGAAAGGCAAAGATATGCACTGGAAAGAGAAGCAATATTACGATCGAATGAATTATATGAGGTAAGTAGACGTACACAAGGTCAGTTGAGAGTGGCTCAACGACATCAGAATGAATCGGAAACCCAACGAAGCTTTCGCCTATACCAAGGGCAACAACGAGAGGCTGCATGGAGAGAGAGTATGACTTTGCCCCAGCAATTGACAGAAAACGAGGCAGCTAGACAACGAATGACTGCTTTGAGACACCATGAAATAGAACACTGCAATAGAAAAGGATTGCTCTACAACAAAAATGACTCTCTCACTACAGCTGATATAGGAAAAATGGACAAAGTATGTCAACATTGCTCAGCTGTAAAATTTAAAGGAGAAACCCCTGGTTGTTGTTGTTCTTCTGGCAAAGTTGTGCTTGATAGCTTTCCACCACTGCCTCAGTTGCTTCAAGATTTGCTCTCCGGCAATGGTCCCATCTCTAAAGATTTTCTGCAAAATCTACGCAGTTATAACAATTGTTTTGCAATGACATCATTTGGTCACAAAATTGTGGCAGTACATGGGTGGAATCCTTCTTTTAGAATTCGAGGCCAGGTTTGCCACCAGATTGGGAGTCTTTTACCACCTGAAGATGAAACAGCAAAGTTTATTCAAGTCTACTTCTTGGATAGTCTGGAAGAGGAACTACATAATCAGGGACGTGACAGTAGACTCAATAGAGACATTCTCCAAAGTCTGACTGAATTTTTACATGAGAACAACAGCTTCATTTGTCAGCTGAAAACAACAAAGGAGAGGATTGAAGAAGAACACTTGGTAGAACATAAAGTTGTCATAAGGGAAGACCGAAGGCCGCAAGAAGAGCATCCACGGCGATTCAATGCCCCAACAACAACGTATGAGATTGGAATATTAATGGAGAATGAACCAACAGCTAACCGGGATATTGTCTTGCGTTTTAGAAATGATACATTAAAATGGATCTCCGAACTACATCCCCTCTACGATACTTTAATGTACCCGTTAATGTACCCCTATGGTTCTCCATCTTACAACATCTACATGAAGGCATCCAATGGGCGAAAAGTTACCCAACAGCAATTTTATTCGTACCATTTAATGACTCGGCCTGGAAACTATTTTCTCTGGTACCGAAGGCTATTTCAACAATGGCTGGTGGATGTGTACTGCAAGATTGAAACAGAACGTTTACAGTTCCTGAGGCGTGAGCAACAGACCCTGAGAGCTGACAATTATAGCAACTTGAGAGATTCAATTCTTAGGGAGGATGGGAATCCAGAACAGTTTGGTCAACGAGTTGTTCTTCCGGCAACTTATACAGGAGGCCCTCGATACATGTTTGAGCGTCAAAGTGATGCCATGGCATATGTTCGGCGAATGGGCCGAGCCGACCTCTTCATCACGTTCACAACAAATCCAAAGTGGACAGAAATTACAGAAAATTGTCTTCAAGGGCAAGACCCTCAGGATCGTCCAGATATTGTTGCCAGGGTTTTCAGGCAGAAGCTAAAAAAGTTACTTGAATTTATTAAAAAGGGAGGATTTGGCAGGTTGAGGGCTTTCCTGTACAGTATTGAATATCAAAAAAGAGGACTGCCGCATGCACACATCCTCACCTGGCAGGCCCCAGAGGACAAACTTCTACCAGAAAAAATGGATCTCTGCATATCTGCAGAGATCCCTGACAAAGAGGAAGATCCTGATCTTCATGCTAAAGTGATGGCACATATGGTGCATGGACCTTGTGGACCATTTAATCCAAATTGTCCATGTACGATTGACAACAAATGTTCCAAAAAATACCCAAAAGAATTTCTTCAGTGTACCGAGCAAGGCCAAGACTCTTACCCCAAGTACAGGCGAAGAAAACCAGAAGATGGAAGCCAGACTGGTACAATAAGGATGAAGAGAAATGGTCGGTATGTTAATCAAGAAATAACAAACCAGTGGATTGTTCCGTACAACAAGGTCCTCCTTCAGCAGTTCAACGCTCACATTAACGTAGAAATTTGCAGCTCGATCCAAAGCATCAAATATGTCCTCAAATACGTGAATAAAGGATGTGATCAAGCAGTGTTTGAACTACAAAGAACTGATGGAGCAGCTAACCAACAAGGCCAAGTACAAAGTCACATTGTGGATGAGATCCAGCAGTTCCAGAATGCAAGGTATGTCGGCAGTTCAGAGGCGGCCTGGAGGATATTGGAACATCCCATCCATGAACATTTCCCCCCAATTGTACAACTTTCTGTTCATCTTGAAAATGGGCAGAATGTCATGTTCTCAGCTGATACTGCTCTGGAACGAGCCCAAGGTCCACCGCCTGCCACAACTTTGACACCATTTTTTCAACTCTGCCATGAGGATGACTTTGCAAGGGGTCTCAAATACGTAGAAGTCCCTGAGTTTTACACTTGGAACAAATCGACAAAGAAATGGATGAGAAGAATGCGTGGGGTACAAGTTGAAGGTGCTGAAAATGATGATGTATGGAAGGCACCATGCATTGGGAGAATCTACACGATTAGTCCAAAAGCAGGGGAGTGTTATTTCTTACGCCTGTTGCTCAATGAGGTTGCTGGTCCAACTTCATTTCAAAATTTGCGAGCATACAATGGTCAGGTGTTTGAAACATACAGAGCAGCGTGCCTTGCTCGAGGCCTTCTAGAAAATGACCATCACTTGCATCAAGCAGTAGGAGAGGCAAGTGCCACTCAATCACCTTCAAATTTGCGAAGCCTATTTGTGATAATTTTAACAGCCTGTGAGCCAAGAAATCCTCTTGAGATCTGGATGGCTTTTCGTGATCTGAAGACATTCTTCACAGATACAGGCAAGAAGTTAACAATCCAGAAGCAGATTTTAATGAGGACATCTACAATAAAACTCTTTGTCTAATTGAAGAAAAAGTTCTCCTTATGTGCGGTCAACCATTGGCAAGCTATGGATTACCTGCACCAACGCAAGGGAGAGATGAAAGACTCGCGAGAGAGTATCAACGTGAAGTTACTTATAATCTTGAAGAACTTTCCCTACAAGCAAAAAATATGCAAGAAAAACTGACCGATTCTCAAAGAGAAGTTTACAATTCATTCATGGCAATGTTGGAAGCACAAGGTGAAATGAAGAAAAACATGATGTTTCTTGATGCTCCAGGTGGTACGGGCAAAACTTTTGTAATCAATTTGATCCTTGCAAAGATTAGATCCATGAGAAAGATTGTGCTTGCAACAGCATCCAGTGGCATTGCTGCTACTCTACTACAAGGTGGCCGCACTCTTCACAGCACTTTTAAAGTACCCTTGGATACTCATCGAATGGATCAGCCAGTTTGCAAAATTACTGGTAACTCAGCCTTGGCAAATGTAATTAGAGACACCTCTGCAATCATTGTAGACGAAGCTCCAATGACGCACAAGAGTGCTTATGAAGCAATTGACCGAACACTGCAAGACATCACAGGAAACAAGAATCCCATGGGTGGCATTCCAACCTTATTTTGCGGTGATTTCCGTCAAATCCTCCCAGTGGTTAAAAATCGCACAAGGGCTAACATTGTCAATGCAAGTTTGAAACAATCCTATCTCTGGAGGCACGTTATAGTGAAGAGACTGACTACTAATATGAGAGCCTATATCTCTGATAACACAGCTACAGCAGACTTCTCAAAATTGCTTCTCCAAATCGGTAATGGTCAGTTTCCTATCACTTCTTCACCTGACACAATTAAGATTCCAACTGCGCTTGGTAAATGTGTCGGTAATCAGAAGCAACTGAAAGACAAAGTGTACCCAGACCTGCAAAACAATGGAAAATCACCGGATTGGCTTGCTGAGAGGGCTATTATTTCGCCATTAAACAGCAATGTGAATCATTTGAACAATTCAATAATGAATGAATTTCCAGGAGACACAAAGCAATACAAGTCATTTGATTCGGCTACTAATGAATATGAAGCTGTTCACTACCCTGTGGAGTTTTTAAACTCTTTGGAGATATCTGGAATGCCTCCACACATTTTAAATCTCAAAATTGGATCGCCAATCATGATTCTTCGATCCTTGGAACCGCCAAAAACAACAAACGGAACCAGATGTGTTATCACCAGATTGCACACCAATGTACTTGAGGCCACCATTTCCTGTGGTCCCTACAAAGGCGAAACTGTTCTACTGCCAAGGATCCCCTTAGTTCCATCGGACTCAGAACTTCCATTTAAATTCCGGAGACTCCAATTTCCTGTGAAGGTGTGTTTTGCAATGAGCATAAACAAAAGTCAAGGTCAGACATTTAACACCATTGGCGTAGACTTGACATCAGACTGCTTCAGTCACGGTATGTTCTACGTCTCCATCAGCCGGACAGGAAGTTCAGAAAAACTCTACATTCTGGCTCCAAATCAAAGCAGCAGAAATGTAGTTTACCCTGAGGCTCTTCAGTGAAAAGTTCGAGAAATGGATATGAGGAAAAACTGACATGATCTGATTGTGGTAAGTTTTTAGTATTGAATGTGCAAGATAAAATTTAAGCAAGAGTTGAAAATTACTTCAATGAAAAATTTACTATGTAACATCAAGTAACCTTCCTTTTTGATGAAAATGTTTTGTGAAGTTCCTGATTGAATTTCAGTCACTACAAGAGGTAGTTAAAATGTTAATCACCTTATGCAATCGTTGCTCTTAAAACATCAACTTACTGGAAAGGTGCCCACAGATTTTGGTACCCGAGTGCGCAACAAAGCTCCGTGCGAAGCACGGGTATCTTTGCTAGTATATATAATATTTATATATATTTAATATTTATATATATAAATATGCTAATATATATATATTATATATATAATATTTATATATATTTATATATTTTATAAATATATTATATATATAATATTTATATATATTTAATATTTATATATATAAATTCGTATTCCTGTCTGTTTTTTTGTTTGTTGACCATTTGATTAATATAAACCAAACGTGTCTTATTTTAATCTTTCATTTATTTCTATATATAGTATTACACTTGCAAAAATATATCACCTTATTTGCATATGACATTAATAAAAATCGATTTTACTAAATAGCGGTATCTTAGTTAATGTTTTTAACGAAAGGATTATTTTAAGTATTCTATTTAAAATTGTTATTTAATAAATTTTAAACTACAATTATATTGATAATATATTTAATTTAATTTATTTTGGAATTAATATTTCGAACAGAGCGACCTTTTTTAAAAAAAAACTTTTTTTAAGCGTTATTTGCTATCCATAACAAAAAAAACCGTTCACCAAATATCATTTGGTAATTTCATTATGTTTCTAGCTGGAAAAATAATTCCGTGTAGATAGTAAAATGTTTGGCTTTTATTGTTTTATTTTTAAATATTCAAAAAATAAAACCACTTACGAAAAAAACTGAAAAGAGTTCATTTGTTTTTTTATTTTATTTCTTAAACGGAGCGTCGTTTAATACCTAAAAAACGAAGATATACTACCCCCTCTAAATTCCACAGTTTACATTTTTTCTTTTTTCGCGTTAATTTAATCAATTAAAAACTTTATTTTCTAATTAAAAAGGTAAATTTATACGTCGTGACCCAGCGACGCTTAACCCCTAAAAAAATGGAGATCTACTTTTTTTAGCCTAATACATTTAAACAGCCTTTATAAATATTATGAAAGAAGAAATTAAAAAATAAATAAATAAAATAACATATTAGAGTGGGGGATCACTTTTCCATATAAATTTAATGTAAAATGAGCACCCACTATCTGGCCACCAAGGGTTCAAAGAGACATGTCACCGCTAGCATTTTTTCAAGTTTGGCGATTGATAGAGGGGGCAAAATCTGACAAATACAATTTGCTTTTTTTTTCTGGCAAAATCTGACAAATGGTGGGGGCGGGGATTACATTGGAAACATAAAATAACGATAAATTTAATTATTTTTTATGAGACCATTCTCTACTTTCACATAACAATTTAATAAAGAAAAGAAACCCCAAAATATGACAAATTCAATTTTTTTTTGTGGGGGGAATACATTAGAAACATAAAACGACAAATAAAAAGCAAATCGAAAATTTCCTTTAGTTAGAAAAAAAAGGCCAGTAAAGAAAGTGCCCTTACAAAAATAAAAGTAAATGTGTAGTTTATCAGCGTAAATTATTTGACAGTCAAAAAATTATAAAAACTATTTATTTTATATAAAACATTATTAGACCCAAATGGCTGTAACAAAGCAAAAAAAAATCATTTTAATGTTTTATCATTTTTTATTAGACTTAATATGCATGTCATACGTTTAAAATTTGTCTTTTTTTAGGCTTGACAGATTGGCCTTTTTAAGGCTCTTTCATTACAAAGAAATATGACGGCTAAAACCATAGTTAATGAAAGAGCTTAAAAAGGCCATTCTGACAAACCTTAGAAAGGCCAATCTGACAAACCTTAGACAGGCCAAATTTTAAAATATAGCGGCATCGAATAATAAATATAAATGATAAAAAATAATAAAAATGAATTTTTTTCTGGTTTAATTTACGTCGCTAAACTACCAATTTACCAAAATAAAAGATAAACGCACGCATTAATGTTTATAAACGTTATTTTTTTAGGTTCACAAAATCGTGAATTTTCTTAGGACAGTGATCCCTTCTGCTGAAATATCTGGTGGCGAGATATCAGATTCTTCTTTTTAGGGGCGATTACATTTACATGCTTTATCCGTTCTTTTATTTTTGAAATTGTTGTGGGGCTTCCCAAGTTACCCATGATGAAAATGATTAGTATAGCAGGTGTGTTTACAGCGGAACTTCATATCAACACAGGCAACGCATATATATATATATATATATATATATATATATATATATATATATATATACTCGTTAGCAAAAAACATAGGCCAAACACATTTTATACATTTTATTGCACTAAAAGCTGTATTGAACAAAGAAAAACTGGACAAGGAAACTTAAACGAGACTAATAACACAGAATAAGACATTTACTTTAATAAATGCTTAGGATGGAATCGCAGTCCATTTCGATTTCTTTAAAAGATCAATCCTTTTAGACATGCTCTCAACCAAATTGGAACACTGTGAAGAGGAGATGCTATTCCATTCGCTTTGCACAGTTTCCCACAGTTTGTCATTGTTCTCAAAAGTTCTTCCAGCCAGTGCACGAGATATTATGAACCAAGTATTCTCGATTGGGTTAAAATAGGGGCTTTTAACTGACCAATACATAACATTAATTAAATTATCAAAAAAACATTTTTGTGACTTTAGCAGCGTATGCAGGGGCATTATCATGTTGAAAAATAATGTTCTGGGATATTCCCAGCTTCTGGATACTTAGTAACAGTCCTGTTTCTAATATTGGAATGTATTCCTTTGCATTGATTGACTTCTCACATCTAATAAGTTTCCCAACTCCTGTTGCAGTAAATGTTCCCCATATAATTATCCCTTCATTCCAGTGTTTAAATGTTGTTTTTATCTAACTGGACGACATTTTTTCTCCAGTTCTTCCATTGCACCGTTCAGGAGCATCGGGAATCTTGATTGTATCTAACCAGAAAACATTCCTGAACCAGTCTGTATCTTTCTTGCCATAACGTCAGAAAAATCTCTTTCTATTATTGATGTTCTTCTTAGATAAAAATGGCTTCTTTGCACGACTTTTAGAGGAAAATCACCTTTTCTTTCTTTCGTCTAGATACTGTATATCTAGAAAGAGAATTTCCAGCCCCTGTTTTGAATTCTTTGCTATGGTCAACATAAGTTTTCTTTCGATCCTGCAAAACAGTTCATTTCATCCTGTGGTCGTCATTCAAAGTGGATGCTCAAGGGCAACCAGATCCAGATTTCCCTTTTACGAAGCGTTCGATTTTGAACCTTTGACCAATTTGCTTCACTACAGAAAGACATGTTTTCACATTTTCTTTTCTTAAAGTATAAAAAATCTGTTTGTAAGTCATTTTGGACTGACTTATCCTGCAATTCGTTTTTTTTTGTATCCTCGCCAAAATGTGGTCTTACCAGTTTTCTTGGTAAGACCACATTGGCTACCATTTGTAGGATTATTTTTTTTTACTTACTATTATATGCTATATAATAATGATCTGCAAAATATAAATTTTCAGTTAAAATTAACAAACATGCAGGGAAAAATATTGAAAAATCAATTTCTTCCTTCTTTCACTCTTGGCCCATTTTTTTTGCTCATGAGTATATATATATATATATATATATATATATATATATATATATATATATATATATATATATATAGTAAGTTATAAAAATATATATGGCAATTAAGTTACATAGAATATTTCGTATTTAATCCACGCTAGGAATCGTCAGGCTTATGCGAAGAGTTGTGCTTTTCTCGCGTTTTTTATATACGCACATTCTATTGAGATTTTAGTTAGCCAATCAGATTCTTAGTTTCCACCCCCCCTTCCTAATCAGCCAATGGGCGGGCATTTACATTTTATATTTCTTGTTATTCGGGTTTTCTTTCGCAAATATTGTGATCTGGTAAACTATGCTTTTGGTTAGTCATTTAACAGTGGGCAAAGTGTGCGAGATCATTTATCTTATTTATTATTAATATTTTTGTTTTTATTTCTTCTATGGTTGTCGTTGTCTGGAGTTGGTTTATTATTATTATTATTATTATTATTATTATTATTGTTATTATTATTGTTATTGTTATTATTTCTACTAATTACATGTGTGTTCTTTGTGTTAATTTTATTTTTGTCATGGTGCCCACTTTTTATTGTTTATTTTATTGTTGTTTTCATTGCTTTTATTTAATATTTTGTTATTATATGCTTTAATTATTATCTCTAAATTTTTGCAGCAGCTGTATGATAACTTTAGGTTATTTTTATTGAAAATTATGTGTAAGGGATTCGTTACGGGGAAGTGCTTTTCGATGAGATCTAGAAATTTCTTGCCAAGTTTTGTTTTTAACATTTGATTGTATGGCGCCGTATACCAGATTATATTTCTTTTTCTTCTATTTTTAATATTATTTTTATTGGTGTTTTCTTGCTTATATTTGATACCAATATTTTTGTATCCATTATTTTTAGGGCTGTTTCGTAGATATTGATTGACCTGTTAAATACATTTTCATCGCTTGAGTTATTTACGATCGAGTTAGGAATCTGTTTTATAATTGATGGTGAGTGATTGGGCTTAGGGTTTAAGTATATTGGATTAGCGTTATCATTTAAGTAGGTTTCATATGTGTTTTTATCTAAATTTAACGTGACAACCGGGAAGTTTGTTATTTTTATGTTAGCTAGTACGTCTATTTTTAGGCCTATTTTTTATTTCTTTGTATATGATTTTCTTAAAGTTATCCCCCTTGACTTTGTTGGACTCTTTTTTATAGCTAGTCCATCGTCTCTATATAAGGCGATATTCGTAGTATCAAATATGCTTGTGAGAGTATATAGAATGAATAATCCCACAAGATCTGATGCTTCAGCAGAATTCAGAGCACCCATCGCCAAATCAAAAGAATTTGTCATTTTAGTTTTTATCCATTGGTTAATATGATTACTTAATTTAATCACATAAATTAATATACGAAAGCATAAATTTATGCGTAAACTTTAAGTATTTACTTCAACAGTGCTCAATACGTAGGTAGGGCTAGGTAGTAAGTTATAAAATATATATGGCAATTAAGCTACACAGAATATTCCGCGTTTCATCCAGGCTAGGATTCATCAGGCTTCAGCTAAGCCTGAGAAATCCTATCGTGGATGAAACGCGGTATATTCTGTGTAGCTTAATTGCCACATATATTTTATAACTTACTATATATATATATATATATATATATATATATATATATATTTATAATTATTTTTTTTACAATAATAATTAAATACCTACAGACATTTCGGGAATATTCAGTGCAGGGTGTAACGATTAATACCAGTCGAACGAGTTGAACCCCGCAACACGAGACATCTCTGGCTCGATTAGCGAAGACCGAATCCATTCGGCTACCATTAACCGCGTGAAATAACGTTGAATTTAAACATTTTAATTTTAAATGTACATTTACGTCAGCCAGATAGTGATCTAATCGTTATACGATGATCTATGCATAAGAGCTAAATTGACCGACTTTAATTCAACTGAAAGGTTCTCAACGATAAGAAACGAATTTCTTAAAGGGGCTGTCATAATTTTTTTTTTTACTATAATAAATAAATACCTACAGACACTAGTGTTTCATCCTTTCGGGAATCTTCAGTGCAGGGTGTCACGATTAATACCAGTCGAACGATTTGAACCGATATATATATATATATATATATATATATATATATATATATATATATATATATATATCCTCGCAGGCTGCCTGGCGTTGCCCAGTCGTAAAGTACGCTTAAGTATGACATTTTAATTCATGAATATTTCGCATTTATTATTATAGAGCAAATACTGTAATGATTATTGTGTTGTACTCAATATATAGTAGTGCCCTCCCTCTCCCGGCCTTAACAGGTTGTAAAATATATTTATACTTATATTTATATTTATATTAATATTGTAATTCATGTAGATTATTATTTATGATTATTCGTTTGTTTGCTTTTCCTTAATGACCTATCGACTGGACTACAATCATTCATGCTTATTTTGTGGGGAGCTATTTGGTCAATGTTACCGAGATTTTATATTTTTAGTTTACTTATATGTTGCTGTCTTGTTGGTTGGTTTCTTTCATGATAGAGTTTCTTTCCATAAGAAGTAAAGTAAACAGACTCTAGTAATATATGCTTGACGGTTAATTTCTCCTGACATGCTGAAAGTATTTATTATTATAAGCCAATTCTCTATTGAATATAATTTACTTGTAAACTGTTTTTGACTCCTAATGGGGGTAGAGATTTAATTGCTACCCACCACAGCAATATGTGACACAAGTCCGGAAGGTGGGGATCCAGCAGGCCCCCCTAAAGGAGGGGAACTCCTGCAATTGTAAAAATTGCCTGAGTAACCCCGTCGGCATTCTCTGGTCGGGGCGTCTCAGGCAGTAAGCAATAAGCTTACTCCACCGGGAGCCTGGGAGGGTGGACCTAGTTATTACCCAGGCGGTGTACCTCAGTCCGACAGGTGCTGGGCCAGTTCCGGACCCTCATCTGTCGGGCTGAGTGTCAAGTAACGACTCCTTGACGAGTACTTTTACCCTGTCTCCCTGCAGCCGAAGCCACTAGAAGACACATCCACATCAGACGAACTGGTGGGGGTATGTAACGAATGGATTCGTCAATGATTTTTATAACCACTGAAACCAATGAAAACCTTTCAAAATTATTATAAAAATTGTCGAATTTTGGATTCAATCAGTTTGCCGTTAACTACGCCACGGACCGCATTTAATTCTTGGCCGCCATCTTGGTTACTGATCTGAACTAAGCCGCCATCTTTGTTCCACATAATGTCTCAAAAATTAACAGGTTATGCGCCGAGTCATCGTCTTTTCTTTGACGTTTCGGAATCTAAATTCGAACTGTGGCAGGTAAAATTTCTGGGATATCTAAGGATTCTAAAACTACACAAAATGATACAATCTCCAACAGAGAATCTAAACGATCCCGAATTTCTCGAAAAGAACGCGACTGTTTTTGCAGAACTGATTCAATGCTTAGACGAAGTCTGTCTCTGATTATGAGAGACGCATTGGATGATGGATGGAAAGCATTGAACATATTAAGAGAATATTATTTATCAAAAGGGAAACCGAAAATTATATCACTATGTACAGAACTAACATCTCTGAAACGTAACGAGGATGAAACGATTACCGACTATGTTATAAGGGCAGAAACAACCGCCAATGCCTTAAAACTCTCAGGTGAAATAACAAGCGAAAGCTTGTTGAAATCAATGACCCTCAAGGGACTTCCAGCCGATTTTAAACCATTTACAACTGTTATAACTCAGAAAGATAAACCCATAAATTCCAGTGAATTTAAAGTGGCATTGCGCAGTTACGAAGAGACTAATCGTATGCTCGTGGACTATAATAATTCTAACAATATTATGAAGTTCAAAAATGCTTCTCAAAAGCAGACACCACCAAATTACGAACCTCACCGCAACATGTTCTCCAAAAGTAATTTTCCCAAGAAAAAGGATAAAATTATCTGCTATAATTGTGGACGACCCAACCACAAAAGTTTCCAATGTCGATATAAACGCTCGAAAATGGACTCCGTAAAAAACGTTGAGAACTTTGAGGAAGAACATACATTTCTATTCACATGTAACTTTCACAATACCACAAACGGTAAAAATCTCCTTGTAGACTGTGGTGCTACAGCACACGTTATCACCAAGGAATCTGATTTTATTAATTTTGATTCAAACTTTAATCCACAAAGTCATTTTCTCGAACTTGCCGACGATAGTCAAATCAATGATATAGTCTTGAAAAGAGGCGATGCTAGAATATCCCTCAAAATAATAAAGGCGAAATCTGTAACTGTATTCTAAAAAATGCTCTGTCCATACCTACATATAAGCAAGACATAGTTTCCGTGCAGGCTGCAATTAAACAAGGCGCCAATATACAATTTGGCCAAAATAAGTCAAAATTGATATACCCCAATGGAACTGTATTTGACATTAAAGAGAATTACCGACTATATTATTTAAAAAGTATGGTTCCCTCAAAAACTGCCTGTCACGACTTGGAAACCTGGCATAAAATTCTAGGACACTGCAATACAGCTGATATTAAAACATTACCAAATGTAGTCGAAGGCATGAAAATAATACCTACAGACGATCTCCCAAATTGTGATGTGTGTGCACAGGGGAAAATGACAAAATATATAAGCCGAACGCCAGAGAAAAAAGCTACAGAATTTCTCTCACTTGTGCACTGTTACTTAGCAGGTCCGATCAGTCTGATGCGGATTAATAATCCAAGGTACGTTTTGAACTTTATTGATGATTTTTCCGGTTTAATTATTGTTTATTTTCTAAAAAACAAATCCGACACTATCCTCGCCGCTAAGAAATATTTAGCTGATATTGCCCCGTACGGTTCAGTAAAATGTATTCACTCAGACAATGGGACTGAATTTACTAGTAAAGACTTTGAACTTCTATTAATTAACCACCGTATTAAACACGAGAAATCTGCGCCGGATTCCCCCTTCAAAAATGGCACCGCTGAAAGGGCATGGCGAACCCTTTTTGAGATGACAAGATGACTACTTATCGAATCGAAATTAGCGCATAGTTTATGGATGTACGCTTTAATGGCAGCAGCATATATCAGAAATAGATCGTTCAATAAGAGACTAGGAAAAACGCCGCATTAAGCGTTTTGCGGTGTAAATGGTATTGTACATATTAAGTATACTGCTTCAGTTCTATCCTCTATCGTAAAGGAAAATCCGTTTCTATTTCGGTTGGCAATTTTGTCAAGAGAGGAAATTTAAAACAGCTTATCTAATTTTTGATGATATCAGTTTATCTAATTTTTGATGATATCAGAACTAACTTAGATGATGTTGAGTCATTTCTCCTTGTAAACACCCCGGATATCTTAGCATTAAGTGAAACTAACCTTCACTCCTCCATTCCCTCTAACCACTTTAACATGCCTGGTTATCTCCCACTCTACCGTAAGGAATCGGACAGACATATGCATGGTCTTGGAGTCTATATTCGTAACACCCTCCCCCTGACTAGAGAAATAAAACTAGAATCAGAGGACCAGGCCTTTATGTGCTTCAGACTAAATATGAAACACAATATTAGCTACTTGTATTTTCTCTACCCCTCTCCCTCAAACGAAGACTCTACCCTAATAAACAAAGTCTCAGACAGCATAGATATAGCACTCTCCCTCGATACTAGCGCACAAATACATGTATTTGGTGACTTCAATGTCCACCACAGTAACTGGCTAGGATTCTCAAATAACACAGACGTAGCTGGTAGCGCAACACATAGCTTCTCTATATCCCATTTCCTATTTCAGTTGGTTACCTTTCCGACACGTTTCCCAGACCAGCAAGATCAACATGCCTCACTTCTAGATCTCTTTCTGACAACGGTTCCCAATGACTGTACAACAAATGCCCACAACCCACTCGAGAATGCTGATCACGCTGTGATAATGGTAGAAATCAGCCTAAATTCTCGCCCTAAAACTGAAGACCCACTACTCAAAACAACGAGGTATTACAAAAAGGCTGATTGGGAAGCCATCAGAGAGCTCATCAGAGATGCCCCATTGCAAAATATCTTTACTCTTCCAGCGGAACAGTGTGCAAATGAGACAACTGAATGGTTCAAAACTGCTATTGAAGCACATGTTCCCGCACGGAAATTCTATAGCAAGCCCCACTCTCCCCAATGGTTTATTTCTACTTGTGCAGCTGCCATTTGTCAAAGACAGCATGCGTTCCGCAGTTTCAACCGACATAAGTCCAGCTCAAATAAACAGACGTTTATAGAAGCTAGAAATAATTGTAAGAGAGTGATAGAGACAGCTAAGACAGATTACTCTGAAACCACCAGAAAGTGCATCGAAGCACAGAAATTAGGAACCCGGTATTTTTGGAAAATCTACAACAGCGTAGTAAATAATGGACAGTCAACTATTCCACCACTAACAAACAATCATGAGGTTGCTTGCACGGCAACTGACAAGGCTAATCTGCTAGCCAGTCGGTTTGCCTCAAACTCCACACTGAACTCGGTACACCACTCACTCCCTGATTTTCCTGTGCGAATAGACGCCACACTAGACGATTTGAAAATCACCCCTTCTCAGGTACATGCTATTATAAAAAACCTAGACACCTCAAAAGCATGTGGACCAGATCTCATCCCGGCTGTGCTATTAAAAAAATGCTCTGCCGAGGTTGCTCCAGTTCTCTCCAAACTTTACAATAAATGCCTTAACGAATCTTGTTTTCCCGACTGCTGGAAAACCGCTTCTGTGGTACCAGTCTTCAAGAATTCTGGTGAAAGAACTGACCCACTAAACTATCGCCCCATTAGCCTCCTCCCGCTTTTCGCCAAAATATTTGAGTCCTTAGTTAATCAAGACCTAGTCCAGCACCTAACAGCTGCTAAACTCCTGACTGACAAACAATATGGATTCAGGCAAGCCCGTTCAACAGCAGATATCTTAACTGCGGTTTCTGAACGTATATACCGTTCATTGGATAAAACAGGGGAGGGTAGAGCGATAGCCCTTGATATATCTAAGGCTTTTGACAGGGTATGGCACGATGGTCTTCTAAGGAAAATAAGATCATATGGAATCACTGGAAGAATTCATAATGTAATTAAATCCTTCTTAAGTAACAGAAAAATCAAAGTTGTCCTCGACGGTCGTACATCCAAACAATATGACATAAATGCGGGAGTACCTCAGGGGTCTATCCTTGGACCTCTATTATTCCTGATATTCATAAATGACCTCCCTGATAAAATTGTTTCGGAGATGGGTATATTTGCCGATGACACCACTCTCTATAAAAGATATGAGGGGAAAACAAATGAACACATATCCAAGGAAATGGCAGAAACACTAGAGGATGACCTCCAATCCGTAGTGGAATGGGGACAAAAATGGTTGGTCACATTCAATGCTGCTAAGATTAAGCTTGTTTCCTTCAATAACTACAAGAAACCTTCTCTACCACCAATAGCAATGGCCAAGAACACATTGCCTGAAAGTACTTCTTTTAAACTCCTCGGCCTAACGTTTACAGGGAATATGAACTGGAATAGATACATTGAAAGCATTGCCAAGACTGCTGCAAGGAAGGTTGGCTCCCTCTACCGTGCTAGAAAACTACTTACGCCTGACAGTATCTTATACCTCTATAAGGCAACCATTCGCCCATGTATGGAGTACTGTTGTCACATCTGGGTTGGTGCATCTGTTGCTTGTCTCTCGCTCCTGGACAGGGTTCAAAAGAGAGTCGCCAACCTGATAGGTCCTGAACTGTCATCTGGGCTTCAGCCTCTGTCCCATCGACGAGATGTTGCATCCCTCTGCCTGTTCTACAAATACTTTAATGGTGAATGCTCTGACGAACTGCAAACACTTGTACCTCCCCGACGTAACTACTCCCGACAAACCCGACAAGCTACTCAGTCTCATCCCTTTACAGTAGAGATTCCTAGGTGCAAGAAAGCCTTTTACTTCAATAGTTTCTTCCCCAGAACTCCATCAGTGTCCGAATCAGGAACGCCAGTCTTTCTGCGTGCTTGTGACTTTGCAAGTCCAGCATTCCCAAGCCTCGCTTGCTAAGCTTATGCGTACAGACCTGTCTGCAGATATACGGCTTTCCTCCCTTCCAAAGAAGTTTGAAAAGAAGGCGCTCTAAAGCCTTACAACGATCCGCAGGCAGAGGAAGTACAGATAAGCGGTAAAGGATCAACGGAAACACGTATGTAGCACATGCTTCCGCGAGACCCTTCAAGAACAATCCCCTACGAATTCAAGTCCCTACTGACGACTCGACCTTCGTCTGTACTTCCGACCAATTCTTGTCCAGCTGGAGGTCCGGCCCGAACCACACTCCGAGGATCTTTACCGGGCCATCAGTCCAGCCGAACGCACCTGGAAGCGAGGTTACCCCGACCCAGGCGCCCAACCGCAGGCCAACGGACTTGCTGCGATTGATCATGGCCCCTGTGATAAATTCGTACTCAGCGATCGCCTCTATCACCGCTCTAACGTTGCTACGCCTTGCAGCGAACACGGTGACGTCATCAGCGTACGCGGACACCCTGGCAAATTTGCCGCCAGGTAGAGCTATGCCGCGCAGGACTGGTCTTGCCGCCTCGTCCCTTAATTTGCGTAGGAAGGGTTCCAAAGCCAGGACATACAACAGAGGCGACAGCGGGGAACCCTGCCGCACCGACCGGGAGACCCCAAAGTACTCCGACAACCTACCGTTTACTTGCACCACTACCGCAGGATCACGATACAGGGCGGAGACCCACTTGCGGAAGTCCGGACTAAAGCCGGCGGTTTCCACAACAGATCTCAGGAACCCATGGTCCACCCTATCGAACGCCTTGGACTGATGTAAATTTATCAGCGCAGCTTCAGTGTCGTCTTCTAAACCCTATATGATCGTGCGAACCAAGTGCAAATTGTTCTGAATCGATCGACCCTTCACAGCGTAGTTCTGATCCGGTTCGATCAAGTCACCGATAACGACCTGCAGTCGGTTCGCAAGAACGCGGGACAAAATCTTGAAATCTGCGTTAAGCAGAGTGATGGGCCTATATTCGTCTAGATTCCCCCCTCCATGTTGGTCCCCCTTCTTCAGAAGCGTGACCACTCCTTTGGTAACCTGCCTCGGGATCGAGCCCTGGGCAAATCAGTGGTTAAACACGCTCGTCAGAAGGGGCACAAACATGGGCGACAGCCTCCAGAACAGTCTGTAGGGCAAACCATCGAGCCCCGGAGATCTGTTGCGGCCAACCTGCTTCAACGCAGTAATTACCTCACGCTCCGTAACCATCCCCTCGCAGCTAGCCGCTCGGGCCGCAGTAAGGCGGGGCAAGCCAGCTAAATAACTGCCAAATTCTTGGCCACGGAGTCTGGGTAGTTGGGTGAAACGCTCCCCCAAATGTTTTAACGGCAACATCGACCACGACCAGCCTCCCATGAGCGTCCGCGTGGACAACGGTAACCGTCGCAGACAGAGTGCGACTCACTAGCACAGAAACCCCCCGGCTCTGGAGGCTGCCATATGCTGAGTAAACATCAACATCGTTTACCAGCACATCGCAGTCCCCAGCCCCAACAAAGTGGGTCTCCTGTAGTGCAGCTACATCTACCTCAAGGACCACGAGATCCCTCAGCACGCGAGCAGCCTTGCTTCGGGATCTCATGCCGCTTGCATTCAAACTAGCTAGGTTCAAGCCCGTGGCCATGTTCCCCTAACTAGTAGTATTCGTCAACTAAGGGTCTGAAATCCTCGAGGGTCAGTACGTCAAAGGTCTGGCCGAGACTGCCCGTGAGCAGGTCGGGCGTAAGCCGCCCGTCTCTGGCCAGACCCCCCACGTCCAAGGGGAACGTCAGTTTAATCGCCCTATAGAAGGAGGGATTAATGTAAATAGGGACCCGTCCCTCGCAGCGCTTTGCCACTTGCGTCAACGATGGGTGCTCCCCGTCCATCAGCCTGAAGCCCGGGAACGCAGTTTTTCCGGCCTCCAACATCCTCCATGGTGCCTTTGCACGTCCTCCCGTATTCGACCTCACAAACGTTATGAGGTGTGCGACGTCGGCGAAGTTCTTCGGGTTGGTCACCTCCTTCCCATCCACCTCTTTTAGACCTTCCAGAACTTTGAGGTATTTTCTCTGGGTTTCGGTGAGGTCACTCGCCATTTCCACCTCAAAGATTCGCTCCTCCGGCCAGAAAGGAAATTTCCTGGTCTTTTCCACTTTCTTATTTTCCGCCGACGCCGCTTTCCTTGTTTCCGCTAGAAGCTGGAGCTTATTTGGCTGGAGCTTCTGCTGGTTGGTCCGGAGTGTTGAATAGGGCAGGGGTTGGCTGAGCATCTTCTTGGGGGGTTGATGTTGGAGGCTCAGTGTTCTCGTCATCCATTTCTTCCTGGGGAGCCTCTTTGGGAGTCTTCTTCCGTTCCCTTTTTTCCTTGGGTGTTTCTTTTTCCCCCGTTTCCTCACCCTCTGATTCGGAGGAGCTTCTTCTCAGTTTTCGTTTGGCCGTCGCCGTTGTCGCTCTTTTTGGTGCTGGAGGGGCCTCTTTCTCTTTCTTCCTTCCTTTCTTGGCGACGACCTTACTCCAACTTTCCCGGTCTTTCTGGTTCTCTGCTCCCGTCTTTTCGCTTTCCTCTACCGACTTCTCCTTTCCCTCCGGCTTTGGCGGAGCAGGCTCTTTTCTTAGAGGGCAGAAACGGGAGATATGTCCGGGAACCCCAACGAGCCCCTTCCCATTTGCCTCCAGGCTCTATAGTACTCTGGCGTTTTATTCGGGTCTTCCTTCCTATCCCAGACGCCTCCAGTCGTCTTGGGTTCCCCTGGCATGCTGGTCTCGGCTGGCCGCTGCGTCTCCATCCTTACTCTTTGTCCTGGTGGTATCGGGGAGGAATCGCTTGATGTGAGGGCTGGCCACTCCACCGTACTGGCTGGCGTAAAATTCTTTGGGACCCCCGCCTCCGAGGAGCACCCATCCGCCACGATCACGTCTAAAGATCTGCTCTTTCGCAGACCTTCAACTGCCGACTTCCGGGGACTGCTAGATTCTGACTGAGTTTGAGTCGGTTGCGACTCCTCGTCCGGAACCCATCATTTCTTGATCGGCTTTCTCCGCTTCTTCTGAGAGGCCTTCCAGGCTTCTTCAACTTCTGGTGTTCCCTGGACGAACTTTTCCCACGCAGCTAGCTCTTCTTCTCTGGTCATCGCCACCACGGTTGAGGGCGTTATCCATGGTTGATTAAGGCTCTCACAGCCCAGGTCGACTATCGCCACGACCGAACTTGAACTGGGGTTGGCAGCCTCCGGACCGGAACTCGAACTCTTTTTGGACACTTCACCTGGCGCGTCCCCCAAGGTGACAGGAGCAGCTGCCTGCTCCATCTCCTTTGATGGTCCTGAGCCCAACTAGAGCCCGCCGATTCGGAAACCAAGGGGACCTTCGCCTAAAAAGGCTAGTCGGTTTCCCTTGCCACTGCCGGCTGCTTAAGCACTAGCTGGACCCCGGACTATCTGCAAAAAAAGGAGAAAAACAGTTAATAATTTACCCGAGGGCAATAACGAAAACAATCTAGCAAATAACAAATAAAGAAACCAGTCCTTGCGGGTCCAATCCCCAAAGGAGGGACTGGTCCTTGCAGTGGCCACAAAAATAACTGGAAGTCTCCGACGCAGCGAGCACTGGTAACAAACACTACACCTCGATCCTAGCCAAAAGAGGCCGAAACAGCGATCCCCATCAGGCGAAGTGGCGGGGCATGAGACAAATGGATTCGCTAATCATTTTTATAACCACCGACTGTGCTAAACAACCAATGAAAACCTTTCAAAATTATTATAAAAATTGTTGAAATTTGGATTCAATCAGTTCGCCGTTAACTACGCCACGGACCGCATTTGATTCTTGGCCGCTATCTTGGTTACTTACGCCATCTTGGTTACTGATCTGAACTACGCCGCCATCTTTTTTCAAAACTTAACAGTACCCAATATATCGTAATCATTTCAAAAATTAAAAAAATACCTTGAGTGCAATCAGTAAGAATCGAAACCAAAACATTTAGCACTTCAGCCTTGGTCGCCGAAGTTTGAGTTATCGACATATAGATAAGAAATTTTAAAAATTAAGCGAGTTCTACCGATGAATGTATGTGCAGATATAATAGGTTTTATCGACTTTTTTACGATTTGGACTAAACGACTAAAACGAAATCGAAATTGTTAGACAGGTCACAATTACTATATATATATATATATATATATATATATATATTTTTTTTTTTTACACAGTGATCACCACTTATCAAGGCCCGGAAGCCACTCAGGGATAAGGGTTATTGCAAGTACATTACGTTAGTGAGGAGATTTTATGAAGTGTTTAATTAGGGGGGCGGTTCATTAGGAATTTGTTAACATTAGACTTGAAGAATCCAAGTTGTAGTCCGGAGGGAAGCAGGCAGGCGGAACAGAGTTCCACAGGCGTGCAGTTCTAAGAAAGAAGCTTTGCCCAATGAAATCCGCGTTTTGATTAAGGCACAGAATATAGAGTGGGGAAAATTTTTCACAGTGGACTCAGCTAGACGGGTGTTTTTCGTGAAAGATTGGCGAGGGGGGGACCAGGGATTGAAGTTCAGACGAGCACCTGCCATGAAAATAACGATAAAACAAGGATAGGCTCGCAACGTCTCTTCTGTGGGTGAGAGGTTGCAGGGTAGAGAAAAGGGCATCCCCCACTAAACCACGAAGTCTATTTTGTACTCTGTCAAGGTATGATAGGCTGTTTTTGGCAGCTCCTGCCCAGATATGGCAACAGTATTCCATCCTTGGCCGTACTTGGCTTTTATATAGATAGAGAATTGCATCAGTAGTGAGATATCTTCTGGAGCGGTAGAAGGATCCCACCATCTTTCCAGCGACCTTGGCAACAGACTTGATGTACGTGTTCCATTTCAGATCAGGAGTAAAGGTAAAACCCAGAAGCTTGTCAAAACACGGGGCCTCACCCAGACGAGAGCCATCCATCACAATTGATGCGAGCTGGGGATCAGAGCGTTGATGATGTAAGGATAGGAGTTTGGTTTTGGATGCATTAAAGGTAACTAGCCACATCTTCCCCCACTGAACCACGCACTCGAGATCAGAGGAGAGAAAATCCGAGAGAACCTCGTCATTTACAGCCTTTGATGTGTTGCCGTAGATGGTCGTGTCATCAGCATAGATGTCAACGAATGATTTAAGTATGTGTTTAGGGAGGTCATTGATGTAGATCAGGAAGAGAGTTGGGCCCAGTATTGACCCCTGAGGGACTCCAGCATTTATATTGCAGGCCTCCGATTTTTGTCCATCTACCACTACTCTTATGAGCCTATCGGAGAGAAATGATTTAATGATTGAGAAAACATTTCCAGTTATACCGTAGCTGGAAATCTTGTGAAGTAGACCCTTATGCCATACTTTGTCGAAGGCCTTTGATATGTCAAGAGCAATTGCCCTAGAAAGGAAGCCTTTGTCAAGAGATTCACTAATCCTGTGGGATATAACCGTCAGCACATCTGCGGTAGATCTTGCAGAGCGGAAACCATATTGTGTGTCACTAAGAAGGTTATTCCTGCTGAGGTGGTTGACTATTTCTCTATTTAATATTGATTCCAGCAACTTACTCATAATACAGAGAAGACTTATTGGTCTGTACTGAGAGGGAGATGACTTATCACCTGAATTCTTAAATACAGGGCAAACTGATGAGGTCTTCCAGGGGGTCGGAAAGCACTTCTCCTTAAGGCAACGCTTAAATAGTTTCGTAAGTATAGGAGCAAGTTCTGGTTGAAGCTTTTTTAACACTATAATTGGGATGCCATCAGGGCCAGTTGCTTTACTGGAATCTAGGTTTTTTATTAGCTTGGCGACCTCATGCACGGATATTTGTATGTTACCTAGCTTGTTCTGTGTTATAGGAGGAAATATGGGGAGTTGATGGCCTTTGTCGCATGGGGTAGAATTAGCTGCAAAGTTCTTTGCAAATAGTTTGGCCTTGTCTGACGCTGACGAGATAACCTCTGGTCCATTGAAAGTTTCATTTATGTGGGCCAAAACTTCAGATAGGAGCTAGGTAGAGATCTTCCTCGCACAGTTGGACAGGACCACAAAAACAAAACACCCCCTCCCCAGCATATTACAATATCAGTACATTTTTTACAGATCCGTTTGGTTTGCAATAACAAACGGTTATTATTAGGTCAATATCGTATTTTTATGTTCATATACTCTTCAGAAAAACTAGAAATTCTTTGCTTACGTAGAAACAATGTATGACAATATAATATTGTAAGAAGAAAAGAGGTGCACAGAATACATCTTATCGTGTGTTTGTTTCGGCAGCCATCTTTTCATATTGTAATATATGCTATACAGAGTTTATTCAACGGATAATTATAAGTGTTTTGATTTTTTTTGCCGGAAGAGCTGCTTTGCATGAAAAATAAATATTTGGATTTGAGAATGACACTTTTACTCTTTTATATATGCTCTGTTGTTATGTTTGAATTACGTTGAGCTTTTAAACAAAACTGATTGGTATACACAAAAAGTGAAATATAATTTTAACTGATTTTATCAAAACAATATATATATAGTCTTTGAAGTTTTCAACCTTTAAAACTATACAAAAATAATTTTTATGATTCGTTAGAAAACCATCTAGTCAGTAAGTTATTTAATCACCTGCAATCACTGCATCAACTCGCTCTCGAATTTACTATAGTACCAATAATTTACTTTTCAAGGGATCATCAATTGTTTACCATGAAACACTGTTTCGGGGATTTTTAAAACGGTAACAAAAAAACAGTAAAACAGTAAAACATTATGGCTCCCCAGCAGTGTTGATCAAACACCACCACCCTTAATCTTAGGAAGAAGACATGTTACAAACATTTGATCTAATTTCCTATTCTTAATTGCAGTTACTAACCTTTTCATACTATAAAAATGAATTTCTTACCTGTGTGATTAATCAATTTCCACATTTAAAATGGATACATTTTTTAATTTATCAGTCTTGTATTTATAAGCTTACGGATTAATCCATTTAACTACTTATCACACCCACGATGATTAGTATTTAGTATATTTACATTCTTATTTATTTAAAATTAGATATATAAAGGTTAAAAATATTTTTACATATATACATTTTTATATATATATATATATATATATATATATATATATATATATACATTAATGTATAAGAGAGGCAGAAAGAGCAGATTGTAGAAAAACTGATATATCTGTTTTATAAATTTTATATTAACTTCATAATAGAATCAATTTAATATTGAGGCATAAATTCCAATGGATATATGTATCGGATACTGATAAAACTAAACGATGATATTGAAGAATTTTATTATCATTTGGATTTTATTGGATTTTTATGCAATCGACATTTTTATTGTTTGCAAAAGAACAAGTTTTCAGCAAATGTTTTTCATAAACTTATTCATTCAAAAATATTTAAGCAATTTATTATTAAAAAGACAAACTATTTAGGCTTTGTATTAAAAGCGTTTATTCGTTTTTTTCATCTACAAAAGTATTTTCACAAATAACTACCGAGATATTTTCCAAGAAATCTATTCAGCTACGTATGGCCAGCACCAATATCTCCAGTCCATAAAGCTCAATATTCAAACACCTTATGCAAATATTTACAGGCAAATTGAGTTTGAATAAATAAATAAATAGAAAAGACTGCAAAGTCTACTTTGAAGAAGAAATTCCTCTGACAGACTAAATCTTTATCATACTTGCCAGGATCCTATAAATTTATAAAACCATCACATTATTCATACGCTTAGAGTATTATATAACATCTAGCCGAGCCAAACGGAGGCAAAAATGTGTGCAGGACGATTAGTGGTAACCTAAAATCGACCAACTGTTAATCTGTTTACAGAATGTCGAAATCGCACCGCATTAGATTCATCCAGTAGTGATAGCGAAGGCAGAGTGTGACAAGCAGTGCAACGACAATCGCGTACCCTTTATGTAGACATGAAGAGCTTCAGCAGCGACTACGATTCCGTTAGAGCCTTTTCATCGTCGCCTGCATTGGTGAAATGAGTAAGGTAAAGAGGGCAAAGTATCGAAAAGAAAATCTCCCATCAGGATCTGAACTCGCCGAATAAGTGGGTAACACGCCACAATCTGCACAAAAAGAGCTTTGTACAGGTCGCATTTCTTATATAGTTGAGTCGGCATTGTCAACCAACATTGTCTATGTAATCTCCGCTGTGTCGCATTCTTGTGCAACTTTGGCGTGTACTTTAACGGAATATTTTTTAATAACATTACTTCACGCATAACTTCTTTATGTAAACTTTATATTCGTCACTTCATAACAAAATCAATTTAATATTGAGTTTGAATAAATTTGATATTTTAAAATTTATAATAAAATCAATTTAATACTGATTCATAAATTCCAATGGATACATTTATCGGATACTGAGAAAACTAAACGTAGCATTATATGCACCCCATATTGAAGTATTTTATCATAATTTTGATTCAGTTGGATTTTTATGTAACTCGACATTTTTATTGTTTGCTAAAGAAAACTTTTTCAGTATATAATTTATTTTTTGCGCCTATTTCCATAAAATTATTTATTCAATTTTTTCTACATTTTCACCCATATCTAGGCACATTGCAACTTTGATGTAGAAGACTACTAACAGGGACATAAATAGTAGAGATTCTATGTGGGGAGTTGAGCAGCAAGATGTCTGTTCATATCACACTTGAACTTCTGCATGTCAGTACAGTTGGGGAATCAGGAACCCAGAAGGAATCCTAAAGTGTATCAGTCGTGAGGAAGACATTATTAGATTGAAGCAATTTATTATTAAAAATGTTTTAAAAGCGTTTATTTATTTTTTTCATTTGCAAAAATATTTTCAGAAACAACAACCAAGACACCTTTCATAGAAAACTTTTCAACCTCGTATGGCCAGGGCCGATATCTCCCTTGCCTAAAGTTCAATATGGAAACACTTTAGGTAATATTCACAGGCAATTCGAGTAAGAATAAATACACAGAGGAAACTGCCAAGTTTACTGTGAAAAATATAAAATGACTCGGACAAACTGGAAACTTTATCATAACTGCCAGGATCTTATACATCTATACAAACACAAGTTGTCTATGTTTGGAGTATTAAAGCTGTTCTATCGTGGAATACGTTAGATCAATATAACATAAAATATCTTACCGCAGGGAGTCCAGCCTTCACGTTTGGTACACAGCAGCTCATAAGGAAAGAACATGACACTTTACAACAAATAAGGAAACATTTCACTGTTACATAACGATATACGTTTATTTAGAGACACGCACATACACACACGTGACTACAATTCAAAACATAATAGATGAAAGTTAGAAGTCCAAATATTATAAATGGAAGAACGGGAAATAATGTTCATCTCGCCATTTTCAAAGTCTCTCTGTTTTCACGCCACTCTCCACTTCTGGTCGTTGATCTCGCGAGAAATCGCGAGAAATTGACGTTTTAGGACTACGGTCAAAGGGAGTTGACTTTGCCCAAAGAAGCAAAGAGTTACTCCCCTTTGCATTATGAATTTGTCTGATCCCAACAATAGCCATATCTGGACTGGTATATCATGACTAGTTTGACAGACAAAAATCATTTCTAATATAAGGTCAGCGTTGTCTACCTGCAACCCCCTTCTCTAAATACCACTCTTTCACTGTAAATTTTAAGATGTCCAAAGTCTTTCTATTCAAATCGTTTCTATTTTGCTGCTTGCATTCCTTTGACTGTAATAAAACGCGAACATGTAAATGTAATGCGAAAAAAAGATCTTTCTTTACCACTTTCTACTTAGGATCACACCTTTTAATTTAGCATCTTACTAGAGCCAACCTTTACTTCTCAATAAGAATATGCTTTGTGTGGGTTTTTATAAAAGTTTAAGAATAATCATTCCATCTATAGGGTATGATATTTACGATAGATTTCGAAGAAAATCATTGAGACAATCCCTAAAAACACATATAACAGCATTCCAATATTAGGACAAAATAGGAAACAATCTATATTATATTTCTCTTAGTCTTTCTGTCTGTCTGTCTGTTTAAAATTGTCGCAGAAACTAGTTTCAATCTAGCTAAAATTTTGTTAGGACCTTAGTAATGATAAAGTGCATCGAATTAAGTATTATGATATTCGTTTGATGCAAACTTAAGCATTAATCTGGATTAGCCGCCACAATATCACATTTATTCCAAAAGTCTTCCCGAAAACTACTGGGCTGATCTGACTAAGATTTTGTTTAGTCATTTTCTATGATACAGTGCAGTGGACTAAGTGTTATGGTATCCTTTAGATGCACAGTTTAGAGATAAATAAGGATTAGTATTTAATGTAAGCATTTTACTTTAACCGGCAATTTGGCATAAAGGAATAATTATAAGTTGACGATGTATAACCGTTGTTGGTCTTTAACTTTCGAAAAACTTTGTTATATTTAAGTAAAAACTTTGTTATATTTAAGTAAAATAATTCCAATCTTAGAATCTTGTGTTTTGTAATTCTTAATTACAGTTGAGCAATGAGTATTTTACATTACTATTTGTAATCTCGAGTGTCATTGGCTTTTTAAATAGTTCTTCTCGGTAGCCTTTACATTTTTTGGAACGTCAGTCTTTTCCATTCCCAGACTCTTCTCTCTCTGCTAGTCGCCCATTTTTATATAACCGGCTGTTCCATTGTATATTAAAAATTGACAATTAGGCCATCCCTTGGCGTCCAAGATCTGATGATTTATTATTATTATTATTATTATTATTATTATTATTGTTATTGTTGTTGTTGTTGTTGTTGTCCCTTAAATTCTTAATTTGCTTTTCATGTTTCAAATTCATCATCATTAGCTGTTTAAAATGCATATTTACCTAGTTAATCTTACTCGCTTTCTACTGCAAAGCCACAGTGGATTTATAACTGTTATTTCGTTTCGCAACTCTTATTATTCAATCGTTATGCAATCCCGCCAATTCTATTTTAGTAGTATTCACACAAAACAAGACAAATTGCCATAGATACGTAATGGATTCTAGGATCAAGAACAATGCAACAAGGACACGTTAAGTCGGGAGCTGAACAGAGAAATGCGTGTGAAATCCGAGGAAAAAACGTTTGAGAAGACTTTTCAGTGAAGGCGAAGGATTTTACAGAAGATTTGGGTATCGAGTTCTCCAGTGCACATTCCATTAACAAGCAGAGGGATACAAAGTTACCGCGATGGGAAAATGGGTTAACAGGTCGGGGTTTTTCGGATTTGCAAATGAAATTAATTGAAACAAGTAAAACATGCATGGTCCCTCGTGGGTACACAGTGAACGAGGCATAAAAAATGACTAAGTTCAGCATCCCCCCATTTAGCCCCCAAAGTCCCCAGAGGGCGTCAAATCCTAGTGAAAATGAACAAACGGTGCAGTTTTAGGCCTTAATTTATGTAAATTTGAGTTCCCCACCATGCAAAAAAAGTTCATCATTTGCCCCTTCATTAAGCCCCCAAAGTCCCCAAGGCCTAAACATA
This sequence comes from Euprymna scolopes, assembly GCF_053919585.1. Taxonomy (NCBI): domain Eukaryota; kingdom Metazoa; phylum Mollusca; class Cephalopoda; order Sepiida; family Sepiolidae; genus Euprymna; species Euprymna scolopes. The sequence continues at coordinate 157,659,737 of NC_136491.1, forward strand.
TTTAAATTTCAGTTCAGCACCATGCAAAACTACTAAATAGACATAAACAGAAAATTTTGGGTAAATATGGTAAAATAGTCGCAAAAATGGAATATTTATATCAGCCCTAAAAGAGCCCCTGGGGCACACCCAAGAGTTATCGCAAAGTATAGACAAACAAAATTATATAGAAATCAGTTAGTAACAATTTTTCAGAAAGTTTTATAAAAATCCAAGGCATCAATTTTTTTTTAATAAGCACAAAAGTGTCAATTTTAGCCATTTTAACCCGAAAATCCGTTCTGTTACTTTTTTACTCATCATGTTTAATGTTTGTGCAAAATTTCGAAAAATTCTAAGGCGTAGTTATTGAGAAAAGTGCGGACAGATGAACGGACAAGGGTAATTATACAGGTCATCTCCCTTTTTTCGGTAGACCAAAAAGGCTTATAATCTTCCACAGTCAATATTTATTATATTTAAACTATGTACTACAGACGGCATAATCTAATAAAATATATAAAATAATAAAATAATATAACCGAAAAAAAAAACTTAATCTACTGCAATGAATATCGTCAGAAAATATACTAAAGTCAACACTGCACGAATAGCACAAATTTCATCCCTTGTCTAGCTTTTGACACTTTAAGATTTTCACTTAGCTAAATTGGAACGAACTAGGTATTAAGATAACAGAAAAAAACGTATCTACTATGATTAATATCGCCAGTAAATACACTAAAGTCGACACATATAGCCCAAATAGGCATATATAACAATTTTACCAAACTTTCCAACCGAAAATCATATATATAATCAAAGTTAGCATACCAGATAAAAAACTTGCAATATTAAAAATAAATTATTAGTCCATCTTTTCCTTTTCGATTACCCATTCAGTTTCCAGAACGTTTTATGATTGTGGCTAGGACAACAGCATATTCTTTTCATTGTTTTGACTCTCTGGTGTATATCCGTTGATATCTTATATGCTTTTATATAGAGTGATGTTGTTCTTGGTTGATTAACTGTTGCTGTGTCGGATATATACTCCAGAGTCAAAACAATAAAAAAGAATATGCTGTTGTCATAGCCTTATTTTTGATTTACTTAGGTATATATGAAACGCGAAACATCGGATTGGAGTTTTCTGTTAGCGTTCTAATCACAAAAAAGAGTCCTAATTTTTTTTTATGTCCTTTAATATATTCTATTATAAAATGTCCTTTAATATATTCTATTATAAAATGTCCTTTAATATATTCTATTATAAAATGTCCTTTAATATATTCTATTATAAAAGCGAACTAAATGTACCTATGATGACACATGTGTCAAATTGCGTACGTGTATCACTGCAGCTGCACACTGATAAACGCCGCCTTTGGGAGCCGGGACTTCGCTCATTCAAAAGACATGCTTCACTTTTTGGTTCTTGTTAGGAGACACTTAGAATTGAAATGGTGCTATAAAACATTCCGAAGCCCACAGACCCTTCTTCAGCTAAGGTTGACATCTTGGTAAAAAAGGGTAACGACTGCCGAGCCAAAGGTTAAATCAATATTATCTCACCTAAGACGACAAGCGAACTTGAGAATAGCTTTTTATCTTTATTTTTAATATGTATCGGTATCCTCTTTTTTCTTTTCTCTCGCTTTCGTCATCTTGAATGAAAAGTTATTTTCTGTTGAAACTTAGACTCTGTTCACGGACCCTCGATCTTAAATTCATCTAAATTTTGTGCTTTGATTGTGCGTTTGTTTGGATGATGAAATGTGAAAGTAAATTATACATTTTTATTAAAAAAAAATACGGTTTATCAGATCATTGTTATTATAAATGTCCAAATTTCACCTGATGATCCAAGCTAAGATAATTAGTCCTTTGGAAAGAATTAATGATGGGGAAATATCTACCAGTCAATGACGTCGAAAATCGGTAAAACTCGTCAATCGGCTATAACTCGGATATAACTCTTGAATTGAAGCCCGTGTTCCTATCATTTACCCCCCTCCCTACAGGAAGTTAGTAATGCTGTTCCCAGCACGTAACAAATTTTCAAGAAAGGTCCCCACGCAGAGACAAACTGAGAAGCTCTCTAGCAAACGATAGAGTAACATTACGATATAATTAGATATTTTTCTCTGACATAGTCTTTAAATTTACATCGAAATGTAGTCTCACCGCCCACATGACACTTAATAACCTCACACTCGAGTGGTGTTTGGGCCTTAATAAGTAAAATATGTTTAGCATGCAATAAGGATTGAACCTTCATCATCTAGCAAGTTGTTATTTAGAACTTAGTGCCTTATAGAGATAAATAGGTTTCATGTAAACAATTTTAGCAAAATTTTTTAGCTACAGCTTATGTTTTTTTCAAAAGTATTATTAGTTATTACATTATATATTTATACATAGTTTAGAATACGTATACGTTTATTATGTATTCCTCTGTATATATTATACGTTGTTTTCATGGCAAGTGTTCGACTGAACTGCAATCTATGGTTCCCCTTGCAAAACTTTCACAAAAACACTCGATTAGCTACAACCACTATATACGATTTCCCCTATTCTCTATCTGTGCCTAAATGTAAACCCAGATTTCATGAACAAAGTTTCTTTTCCATAACTGCTTGTCTGTGGAACACGGTTCCGTTAGCCTACTTCCCGGTTGAATGCAACATGGTAGCATTCAAATCCAGTTTAAAGAAGCACTTGTTGAGTCGTCCCAATAAATAATCAAATTCTTCCCAATTTACACCATTAGCGATTATTACACTACCACCTTACATTCATTAACCCTTATCCTCGAGTAGCCTTCGGGCGTTGATAAGTAGTGACTTTAAAGTAGAAAAGTTGATGCTTCATGACGCTAAACATTTATCAAAATCTACGTAAATGATATGAACATTAACTTTCTCAGAAGCTATTTATAGTTACTTTAAAAGGAATTTACATTCTAAGAATATTTTTGGTATTTACTAAAACTTCCTACGTGCGTGGATATTTAAACTTGGCATCAGTAACCATATTGGAAAACGTTTAATAATGAAAGAGATGACGATAAGTAATTCAGTTTGTCATAGACCAAACATAAAACTTTCGCATCTCACCTGGGAGGAAGAAAGGAATGCGTCTCTGCAGACACATCCGTTATACTTTTAGAATATCATTCGTGACATTTGCCTGACATTGGCACCATGAAATAATGTATTTGTCAGGGAAGGCTGACCGGGTGGCCATTCACTTTGAGATGTTTCTAATCATTTCTTATTTCTATTCAAAACTTGGTTCCTCTGTAATATACAACCTGTCAAATTTGACTAGAATTCAGGTAGGAGCGCACTAGTAACCAAGGCAGGAAATCCTTTGGCAACCGATGGAAACAGAAGATCTAGGGAATATATATTGATCAATAATGAAGATTTGCCAACAAGGAAATGCGTGTTATACTGAATTACAAAGAATGCTAGAGAGTTACAGAATAATGTGCAGCACCTACCGATTGCTAGAATGATTGATGCCGGATAAAAGATTCTTTGATTATATAACGACGACTCCCAGAGAGGGACGCAAGAAAAAGGGAAATGGGTTCAACAAAATATGAATAATTCTGATTTTTTTTAGATGAGGGTTGATTGTTTATATAACTTGTTTGGATCAAACTAGTATTCTCATCGTGCGTGTTATTTGTAAAATGTTTCGGTCGGAGTTCGTCAGCTATGCCAGTCGCTAGCTTGAAATCATATCCATGTATGGAGTATTGCTGCCACATCTGGGCTGGTGCATCTGCTACTAGTCTCTCGCTCCTTGACAAGGTTCAAAAGAGAGTCGCAAACCTGATAGGCCCTGAACTGGCATCTAAGCTTCAGCCTCTGTCCCATCGACGAAATGTTGCATCCCTCTGCCTTTTCTACAAGTATTTTAGTGGTGAATGCTCTGATGAACTGCAATCACTTGTGCCCTCACGACGTGTGCACCCTCGACAAACCCGACAGGCTGCTAAATCCCACCCCACACTGTAGAGATCCCTAGATGTAAAAGATCTGTTTACTCCAATAGTTTCTTCCCCAGAACCGCTAGACTCTGGAATTCCATTCCAGGTCCCTGCTTCCCCAACAGTACTGACGTGCAGAAGTTCAAGTGTAACGTGAACCAACACCTTGCTGCCCAAATCCCTACATAGTACCCCAGTAGTTGTTGCCCCTGATAGTAGCCCCCCACACCAAAGTGGCAATTTGCCTTGTTTGGGGTGAAAATGTAATTAAAAAAAAAAAAAACGACGGCGAAAATAAAAATAGCAAAAAACAACTCCAAGAATATGAAACCATCTACCAGTGTTACTCGCACTGCGTTGAAAATGTCAATTATACTAAGTTTATTATTTTTATTTTCACCCCCATAAATGTACAGAACAACTCTGATTTGGGGAGGGCGACTATCAGGGTTATAAGTTGCAGCGATACTATACACTTAGAACTTCTGTAGCTCAGTACATTTGGGGAAGCAGGACACCGGAAGAGAGTTCCAAAGTCTAGCAGTTCCGGAGAAGAAAATATTACAGTAGAAGACGTTCTTACATCTAGGGATCTTTACTGTGTAAGGGCGGGATTTTGCTGCTTGTCAGATTTGTCGGGGAAAATTACGTCGAGGGGATACGAGGTCTTGTAGTTTGTCGGAGCATCCACAATTAAAATACTTACAAAACAGGCATAGGGATGCAACATTTAATTGATGGGACAAAAGTTGAAGCTAAGATGACAGTTCAAGATCTATCAGGTTGGCGACTCTCTTTTGAACTCCGTCCAGGAGTGGGAGATCAGCAGCAGATGCACCAGCCCAAATGTGACAACAGTACTCCATACATGGGCGGATGGTGGCCTTGTATAGGTAGAGGATACTTTCAGGCGTAAGTGACTTTCTAGCACGGTAGCCTTGGCAATGCTCACAATGTATCTGTTCTAACTTATGTTTCCTGTGAACGTCAAGCAGAGGAGTTTAAACGAACAACTTTCAGGTAATGTATCTTTAGTCATAGCTATTAGTGATTGAGAAGGTTTCTTATCATTATTAAAGGAAACGAGCTTAATCTTGCCAGCATTGAACGCTACCATCCATTTTTGTCCCCATTTCACTGCATACTGAAAGTTTTCCTCTAGGATTTCCGCCATTGCTTTGGATATGCGTTTATTCGTTTCCCCCTCGTGCCTGATATAGAGCATGGTGTCGTTAGCAAATATACCCATCTCAGATACTATTTTATCAAGGAGGTCATTTATGAATATCAGGAATGATAAAGTTCCAAGAATCGACCCATGAGGTACTCCCGCATTAATATCATATTGTTTAGACCTGCGACAATCGAGAACAATCTGGATTTTTCTCTTATCTAAGAAGGACTTAATTATGTTGAGTATGTGTCTAGTAATAGCATAGGATCTGATTTTCATGAGAAGACCATCATGCCATACCCTGTCAAAAGCCTTAGATATATCTAGAGCTACTGCTCTTTCATCTCCGGCCTTATTCAGTGCTTTTTATATACGTTCAGAGATTATAGTTAGAATATCTGTAGTAGAACGGACTTTCCTAAATACACATTGATGGTCAAACATTTTAAATATGCAGGCAACCAACTAAATGCATGTACCTTTTATTTATTTAATGTAACATTTATTTATTTAAACAAAATGCTTTTAGCCAATAAATCCATTGAGATTTTTTTTTACATCGTAGTCACCACATATCAAGGCCCGGAAGCTGCTCGAGGATAAGGGTTATTGCGTGTACTGTAATCAATGGGATAGTATCGTAGTAATTGTTAGTATTGGAGATTTGATAAAGTGTCTTACTTAAGGAGGCTGTTCATAAGGATTTTGTTTATGTTGGACTTAAAGACATCCAAGTTGTAGTCAGGTGGGAAACAGGCAAACGGAACAGAGTTCCACAGGCGTGCACTTCTAAGAAAGAAGCTTTGTTCATGGAATCTACGTTTTGATTTTGGCACAGATAAAGAGTGAGGAAAATTATTGGCAGTGGTTTCAGCTAGACGGGTGTTTATCGTGTAAGATTGGCGAGGGGAGACCAGAGATTGGAGCTCAGACGAGCACTTGCCATGGAAATAACGATAAAACAAAGACAGACTCGCAACGTCTCTTTTGTGGGAGAGAGGTTGCAGGGAAGAAAAAAGCCACGAAGTCTATTTTGTACTCTGTCAAGGCAGGATAGGCTGTTTTTAGCAGCTCCTGTCCATAATGTGGCAGCAGTACTCTTTTATATAGATAGAGAGTAGATGAGTAATTTGTGTATTTATTTTATTTATTTGCGAACTGTTATCCCAATCTTTATAGTTGTTGTTGTTGTTTCACCACATTTCGGCAAACTTATCCTCCAGCCTTCTTCAAGTGATTATCCGTCACTGGATAGGATTGAAATCTTCAGACAATGTTCACCTAGAATAGTAGAAACTCAACGCCTCTATCCACAGCACCAGTTGCCCTGTTGGTTGAGTTGGCTGAAATCTGGTGACACAACAGTAACTATCAAGGTAAGAACAACAGTCCGCAAATAAATAAGATAAATGACGGCCAATACGCGAATCTACTAGACCTTTTTCTCACAACTTGCCCTGAAACTATGTTCAGTTTCTGTTCAGTCTCCTCTTGGATCTTCCGACCACTCTGTTGTATCAATTAAGATAAAAATGAAATATAATAAGTCCCCAGACGTACTTCTCCATCGTATAGTATATCGATACACTATGGCTGACTGAGATAGCTTCCGTACATTTATATCGGATCTACCTCTGCGTTCCATGTTTAAAAAGGATGTGTCCTCTATAGTATCAGACCTGACGGAATGGTTAATTGTAGGTATAGACTGTTTCATACCTCGAAAAAGTTCCAGCAAAAACCTAACAGCCAGACATGGTTTTCTCCAGAATGTGCTGCTGCCATTGCGCACAGAAATCACTTTTTCCACCGCTTCCAACGTAACAGATGTATGGAAACTAAAGCCGCTTTCAGGACTTCCAGCAACCATTGTAAGAAAGTAATAAAGAACGCAAGAAAGTTGTATGCTCAGTCCGTCAAGTCCATAGTAGATGAGCAGCGGCTTGGTTCCCACCAGTTTTTGCAAACAACAAACAGAATCCTGAAAAGAAGCGTGTGCTCTATCCCAACTTTCATAAATGGACCTGAGGTAATCTCGTCAGCATCAGACAAAGCCAAACTCTTTGCCAAGAACTTAGCAGCTAATTCTACCCTTTGCGACCAAGGCCGCCAACCCCAATATTTCCTCCTGTATCAGAAAACACGCTATGTGATATACATATATCTTTACGTGATGTTGCCAAGCTAATCAAAAATCTTGATTCCAGTAAAGCAACCGGCCCTAACAGTATTCCAATTATAGTACTCAAGAAACTTCAACCAGAACTAACACCCATACTTACAAAACTGTTTAAATGTTGTCTTAAGGAGAATTGCTTCCCATCACCCTGGAAAATCTCATCAGTATGGCCTGTATTTAAGAATTCTGGTGATCGCTCAACCCCTCGCAGTACAGGCCAATAAGTTCGTCATGAGTAAGTTGCTAGAATCTGTGTTAAATAGAGAAGTAATCAACCATCTCAACAAAAATAACCTTCTTAGTGACACTCAATATGGTTTCCATTCTGCTAGATCTACAGCAGATGTGCTTACAGTTATATCTCACAGGATTAGTGAATCTCTCGACGGAGGCAACCTTTCTAGGGCAATTGCTCTTGACATATCAAAGGCCTTTGATAGAGTATGGCATGAAGGTTTATTTCACAAGATCTCCAGCTGTGGTATAGCTGGAAACGTCTTCTCAATTATTAAATCATTTCTTTCTGACGGGGTAATAAGAGTAGTAGTTGATGGGCAAAAATCAGAAGCTCACAGTATTAATGCTGGAGTCCCTCAAGGGTTCATCCTGGGCCCAACTCTTTTCCTGATCTACATTAATGATCTTCCAAATTACATCCTTACATCATTCGTAGACATTTATACTGATAACCATACCATCTATGGTAGCACATCTAAGTCAGTAAACGACCAAGTTCTCTCCAATTATCTCTCCTCTGATCTTGAGCACGTTGTACAATGCGGAAAGGAGTGGCTGGTTACTTTTAATGCATCTAAAACCAAGCTTCTCTCTTTACATCATCAACGTTCTGATCCCCATCTAGCATCAGTTGAAATGAATGGCTCTCGTCTTGAGGAGACCTCAAGTTTTGACAAACTTCTGGGCTTGACATTTACTCCTGATCTTAAATGAAACAGATACATAAAATCTGTTGGCAAGGCCGCTGAAAAAATGGTGGGATCCTTCTATCGATCCAGTAGATATCTCACTGCTGATGCAATTCTCTATCTATATAAGAGCCAGATACGTTCAAGGATTGGATGCTGTTGCCACACCTGGGCAGGAGCTGCTAGAAAGGACTTGTCCTGCCTTGATAAAGTTCAAAATAGACTTCGTAGCATCATAGGAGATATCCTTTTCTCTTCCCTGCAACCTCTTTCTCACAGAAGAGATGTTGCGAGTTTGTGTCTGCTGTATTATTATTTTCATGGAAAGTGTTCGACTGAGCTTCAGTCTATAGTCCCCCCTCGCCAAGCTTTCACAAGAAACACTCGTCTAGCTGAAAACACTATCAATATTTCCCCCCCACTTGTTATCCTTCCCTAAACCTAAACGTAGATTCCATGAACAAAGCTTCTTTCTTAGAATTGCACGCCTCTGAAATTGTCTTCCGTTTTCCTGCTTTCCAGCTGACTATGCAATATGGTTGTCTTCAAGTCTAACGTAAACAAGTTCTTGATGAGCCATTCCACTTGTTACCAAATTTACTAAATTTCCATTACTAACAATTTCTGCTGTCCACTCTTTAACCCTTATCCTCGAGTAGCCTCAATGCCTTGATAAGAGGTGATGCCTATGTAAAAAGATATGCAAATTGTATTGTATAATCACTGAACCCATGCACACATGACCTTAAATGTTCATCTCTTTGTTGTAGATATTGACAGTGTGAGATTCTAAGAAAGCAACGTCTGTAACAGACATGTGTTAAAAATAAAAAAAATGGGTCGTTGAATTCCTGGAAAAAATGCATTAAGAATAGTGCTGAATATGTAAAAAAAAAAAAGTCTTAATAATAGCCCTAAACTTTTTTTGAGGATGTCCTTTTGGAACGACCCTCGTATGACAACGTGCACGTCGGACGCCCATGCACAGCCATCGTTCATTGCTGGCAAAAGTGCGTTGAGAATCGTATTGACTATGCAGAAAAACAAATTCTGCAACACAAAATGGCGCCTATTTTAATGGATCTCTTCAACTCTTTGAGTAAAAATAGTACGTTTTACTCGCATAACAATCAAGTTTTAAACGAATATTTTATATTTTTTTGATGATTCTAACTTGCGAATATCATCTACAAAAGATGAGAACAGTAATGATAATAATCCAGATAACACAAATTATTGATACCATTAAGCTTATATATATATATATATATATATATATATATATATATATATATATATATATTTATTTTTTTAAATAATAGGCGGAAGTTTCTCGAGAGCTCTTTCGGCTATCATCTCGTCAGGAGAAAATCGATAGCAAACAAAATAATATTGTGTCGAAAAATAAAGAGTTCTAATGGGGAACTTATTAAATTCTCCTATTTAATAAGTTCCCCATTAGAACTCTTTATTTTTCGACACAATATTATTTTGTTTACTATCGATTTTCTCCTGACGAGATGATAGCCGAAAGAGCTCTCGAGAAACTTCCGCCTATTATTTTTAAAACTATATATACATTCTGTACCTCCAAACATTTATCTATATATCTATATATCTATATATCTATATATATATATATATATATATATATATATATATATATATATACATAACTACTTCATTTACTCACATAAATTTAATATACGAAAGTATAGATTTGTGCGTAAACTTTAAGTATTTACTTCAAAAGTGCTCAGTACGTAGGTAGAGCTAGTTAGTAATTTATAAAATATATATGGCGATTAAGCTACACTGAATATTCTGCGTTTCATCCACTATAGGATTCGTCAGGCTTAGGCGCGAATTCTGTGGTTGCTTCTTGTTTTTATATATGTTGAGGATTTCTAGTTAGCCAATCAGCTTCCTAGTATCCACCGCACCCCTTCCTATCAGCCAATGGGCATGCATTTTATCGAACAAAGGATCTGTTTTAGAACTAGGTTAGTGGTTTAGGTAGATCTTTTCCTTCCTTTTTTATATATATATATAAATATACCTATGTGTACACACACATACATGCACACACATATATATACATATATATATATACATATATATGTGATCGTTTACGTATATTCATGTTTATTTTATTTTTTTGTTTGTTTTATATTGTTATTGTTAGTTTTAAAGCTATTTTGTATCACTATCCTAGAGTAAGTTTTATTTTGTGAACACAGTTGTTTGCTATTTCTCGTCTACAGTTTAATAGATTTTGAGGTTCTTTAAAGTACAGGATAGCAAATTTTTCATGGAGGCATAATTTACATGCGTCGTCTAAATGTCTGAACGTGGTAGCTTGTCTCATTATTTTCCATTCGACTACCGGCGAATGTCCGCTTTCTTTGAGTTCCCAGTATTTAATCGCTAGTGTTGTTTTTATTCGGTGTTTTTTTTTATTTTTGAATGTACTTTTGTGGTCATAGTATCGGGTTTTGAAATCTAAGGAAGTCATGCCTATGTAATATTTCTTGTTATTCGGGTTTTCTATCGCAAATATTGTTGCTTGATAAACTACACTTTTTGTTAGGCATTTATTTTGGACTGGGCAAAGTCTACAATTGCATTTATCTTGTTCGTTATTAGTATTTTTTATTTATGGTATGTTTATTCCGTTCCTTATTTGTGAACATACACCAGATATGTTGTTTTGTGTCATTTCTAAAGCTAAGTGATTGCATGTATAAAAATATATATATGAAGAATAGACACACGTTCAATAAAACACTTGTTACGTGTATATAACGGGAACACAACAATTCCATCAAACCAATAAGAATAAAGAAGTATAATAAAATAATCTAACAATAAAACAATGGATTCACGACATTCGAACAACTCTTTATCTTCTGACGTGTTCTTTCTGTTGCTAAACACTCGAACTCACTCTTCTCCTGAATTCGTTCTTAGCCATTCTATTCATATGCAAATTAATGCATTTCAAACCACACCTATCGCAGTGAAATGAAAATTTATCAGCAAAAACACAGTTTGAATGGACGCATCTTATATTAGTTACGCCCGAACATGTTTATAAAAAGCCCCGTCTGTTTGTCTGTCACGCTGTATTTTGAAATACCAATTTCTTCAATTTCTCGCCCGCATAAGTAGTAAGCAACACTTTAATGTCAATAAAAGCTTTGTTGCTATTCTTTCGCTTTGCAAAGAATAAATTAACCGATACAAAAGAAGGCGTAGTAAAAAGATAAAGATGGATGCCCGTGGATGATTCACGCACGTTCCTTCAATACAAAGAAAGTCATCTTCGGCAATTGTATAACCAAATGAAGGCTGCTAATCCTATTAATGCCGTCTTTGAGATTGGAGAATCTTCAGAAAAACTGTAACTCAGCAGAATAAAACGCCCCAGGACTATATATACTTATATTTCTTTAGTTTCCTTCCTACGTCTACTCGGCTTCCCAGATTTGCGTTTTGTCTATTTTATATCAACACGCAAGTTTTTTATACGTTTGCATATAAAACAAAAAAAATATTTCTACCCTTTACACGTAAGGATTACGTTTACATGGAAATGAATTCAGAAAGTTTTACACGGAATTGCATTCCAGTAGAAACCTGTTTAAATTTTTTTGTGATAGAATTGTTACAGATCGTTAACAGCTGTATGCTAATGACCGAGCCGAGTGGGAGATTATGACACAGTCAGGAAAAATGCCAAAAAGATTACCAAAAACATGTGCGCAAATCGAGGATCAGTTTAGAGAGAGACAGAAAAAAAGATTCCTTTTGAGCCACGTGGGAGACGTCATAACCTATACGAGAAGTCACGCGTGGCCGGAGAAAGTAAATAAACGTCCGTTGTTCAAAACTGAAACAACGAGTTGAATTTCTTTTCTCTTCCTTTCTTATGTTCATTGCGACAGAGGCTGCAACGTGTTGGGTCCACATGTTAACACCTGCGTAACGTTACACAATGATAAGTACTGAATGATTTCTTAATTTTATGTTACATTCGTCTACTTTTTCGTTCAAGGGACGCTAATTAGAACATTACTGTATTATCTCCCTTACATAATATAATCATCTTTCTTTAATATTTCATGAATGTTAATTGTACTAATACAAGGTTATTATCTACTAATTAAATACATTTAATTTATTTATATATTTTTTGTTGATTTATTTAATAATTTAAATTTATTTATTATATAATTTATTTAAACCGGTATATTGTACTTAAATTTCAATGTAAACTAATCCATATATATATATATATATATATATATATATATATATATATATGTTTTTATTAATTTATTATATTCAACTCAATTATTACCTGATATATCTATTAAATTGGACAATTGCAATTTGCTTCAATAATAAAATTTATTTTGTTTTTCCTTATTTTTTAATATTCAAATCATGCCAAATAAATTTACTTATTTTAATTTATATTATGGATGCATACTGTTTTAAGTAAATTTTTAATACCAATTATGCTATTATTATATTAGAATTATTTATTTTTGCTCATACTAACATTTACTTTAACTCATCCCCATCATATTTATATTTATTTTATTCGTATTTATATTAAAACAAAAGGAAAAATTAAGCCTAATTCAGTGTGAGCTATTAAATATTTATTTCCGTATCTATTTTTAAAATATTTAATTTAGTTATTTATAACAATTTCATGTCATAAATTTTAAATTTATTGAATTACTAAAATTATATATATATATATATATATATATATATGATTATTTGAAAAGGAAAACCGAGAATTCATAAAATAATGTAAATCAACGTTTCGTCCCTATTTCAGGGGACATCATTAGGATTTTCGAGATAAAAATGCAAAAATGATCATAAATAGCATGCGAGTGAACGTGAAAAAGGTCCTAAAATCCTTCCCGTTCTGGGCAGAATTTACACGTGCTGGTCGAGAGAGGTTGAATTAATCTATGCATTTATATATATATACACTAAAACATTAATCATATACATATGTACCTTTTTTTCGATATCCTGTCTACTTCGTAAAAATTATATGATATACTAATTTATACAGGATCTGTATTTATATTTTCTTCTTTGATTATTATATTTCCTATAATAGGGGCTAAATAATAGGAACCTTTTCTTTGCAGAAGGTGCTTGTATTTGCAATAAGTACTGATTCTAGACGTATTCGTTTAGCTCTATCTACAACGAAGACTTCTAGAATCAGCACTTATTGCAAATACAAGCACCTTCTGCAAAGAAAAGGTTTATTGCAAATACTAGCGCCATCACGCAAAGAAAGGGGTTCTATAATTTAACCCCTATTATAGGAAATTTTAAAGATTTAAAATTTCCTACTTCTCATTCAGACATGATCTATGCAGGTACTCAGGCATATTCATCGACAAAAAACGCTGATTGAATCGATGCGTTTTTGTTATGTAATGTATTTTCATTATACTTGTTTTCAGCTACGCAGTTTTTTTTTATTATTATTCGTGTGTTCGTGGATAGCTGTGAAAATAATGTCTTTCAGTGAAGCAGTTATTTTGAAGTAGAAGACGTGCATGAGTTTTACAGTTGCAGTTTTTCGCTTCATTACTTATTTGTATTTAAGTGATCACTGCTAGGCTTGGAGACAATGGTCATGCTATTGTAACTCTTTTTGTTTTTAGTATTGTTATTATATTCATCACCTTTTCTAAGGGTTTTGTTATTTTTTCTCTATAAGTATCGTTTATCTATCTTGCTGAATTTTATTATAATTTTATTAAGTTTTTAGTAAGTTTTAATTTAATAATCAATACTCAAATAATCGGGTATGGAGTAGAAACTTTAGTGTTCGATATGGACCGTATTTTGTGTGTAGATTCAATATTTCCACACACACACACACAGATATATATATATATATATATATATATATATGTATATATATATATATATACCAGCCATTTGACCAGGAGAAATTCAACCATTGGTCAATGAGAACTTTAAAGCGTGAAGGCGTAATAGGAACGAACATGATTGTATAGTAAACATTACTGAACACTATTAAGATATAACATCAATCACTGGCATAAAATCCGCGTATGATTTCCTGCTGGAATAAAACATGGATAGCTCTGTATATCTAGCTGTAGATATATTTTCACACTCTCACTAGTCTTTCATTACTCTATCGTTAGTTCCACGAGAATTTTTTCCAAAAGTATCCGTTTGTGGAACATAATACCGCGGGGTGTTTCCCGGTTGACTAGTACATGATCGTTTCCAAGTCCAATGTAAATAAATTTTTGTTGAGCCGTTTTCTTAAATTATCGTATCTCTCAAACTTACCATAATTACCAATCATCATAGTGTTTTTTTTTCATAATTCACTAAAACTTATTCTCGAGTAGCCTTTGGGACTTGATAATTTGTGACTCTTAGTAAAAGAAATGGAAGTTTTATATATAGAGAGACATCTGGAAACGTTGAATATATAAAAACACATACAGTTCATATAGAAAACCAAATGATCGATTTGATATATTGTTCTTATATTATTCAATTCTGATTTGTGTATCTGATTTTAAGCAATTACAAAGGACATTTATTTGTTTGTTCCCCGAACTATTACTTTATCACTTAAGGCACAGATAATCGTAAATTACATTGCTGTAAGTCTAAAGGTAGATCTATTTTCTAAGATATTCTGGCAATTACAAAAACTAGTTATCACTTTGTTCACGTTTTTTTTTTTTTACTTCTAAACTTTTCCAAATATAAGAAACAAATATGGCGGCTTCGCAGAAAAGTGTAGCAAAGAAAACTGTGCAATAATATAAAGGATGTGTGATGTTTTCGGGGCCAAAAAACTAATTTCAACTCTTTCATCTCATATAATCTATCTAGATTTTTATCATAGGAATTTTTATATGAAAATGTCTAATACAGCTACATTTTATTATATATATATATATATATATATATATATATATATATATATATATATATATATATATATATATATACCATACGAGGGGCGTTCCATAAGTAATACCTCCTATTTTTTATTGCGTTTTAATGAATTCAACGGATTGCAAATTGCATTGTTATGGTGGTTGAACTTATGCATTCATGACATAAACTTTTCATCTATCTGTTGCAGATATTGATTCTAAGAAAGCAATCCTTTCCATACAGGCGAATCTGAAGCTGCGATGAGCTTCATTGACTTCCTGGCAAAAGTACATTGGGAATGGCGGTGACTATGTAAAGAAATAAATTATGGGACATAAAAGGTCGCTCGTTTTAATGTTACCACAACCATTTTCGTAGCTTGTCATCTTGTTGAAGTAAAAATAGACGGCTTTACGTTTGGAACGAACATCGTATATAATGAAAAGTAAGTTGGATTGCCAAAGTGATATTGCTATATCGTTACATTGGAACAAGCGATATTTGATTCTGTTTAACCACTGAATTACATAAAGTTTCAATCTATATGCTTAAAGCAAAAAAATAGAATTCCAATTCGTTGCATTGTTTACATATTATATTCGATTGGATATTTCATGCTGGCGATTATTTTTATTAGCTATTAATGAACATTATATGAACTATCAATGAATAATATAATCCAATAAAATCGCTCTATTCGCTAACTGAAAATGTGGTCTTAATTTAATAACACGATGTTTAATCGAACCGTCCATTTCATTTATATCATGCTTTTGGTTTAGCGTATAAATTCAAACACATATTATACCTAAGCTCATTTCATTGATATACAAATACTCATTAAACAGAAGTACATAGAAGCTAGAAATAACGTTAAGAAAGAAATAGCGACAGCCAAGAGAGAATTTACTGAAACCACTAAAAAAACGCATCGAAGCAGAAAAATTGGGAAATCGTGACTTCTGGAAAATCTACAACAGTGTAGTAAATAATGGGCAATCAACAATTCCCCCACTAACCAACAATCACGAGGTTGTTTGCTCAGCAACCGACAAAGCTAATATGCTTGCCAGCTGGTTTGCCTCGAACTCCACACTGGACCCTTCCAACCACCCCCTGTCTGACTTTCCTTTGCGGACAGACACCACGCTAGACGATCTAAAAATCACCCCTGCTCAGGTACATGCTATCATAAAAAAAATCTTGACACTTCAAAAACATGTGGACCTGATCTCATCCCAGCTGTGCTATTAAAAAAGTGCTCAGCCGAAGTAGCTCCAGTTCTCGCCAACTCTACAACAAATGCCTTAATGAATCCTGCTTTCCGGGCTGTTGGAAAACCGCTTCTGTGGTACCAATATTCAAGAATTCTGGCGAAAGAACTGACCCATCAAATTATCGCCTCATTAGCCTCCTCTCAATTTTCGCCAAAATATTTGAGACCATAATTAACCATGCTCTACTCCGGCACCTTACAGATGCTAAACTTCTGACTGACAAACAATATGGATTTAGACAAGCCCGTTCCACAGCTGACATCCTCACTGTAATCTCTGAACGTATATACCATTCACTGGACAAAGCGGGGGAGGGCAGAGCGGTAGCTCTAGATATATCTAAGGCTTTTGACAGGGTATGGCACAAGGGTCTGCTCAGGAAAATTAAATCATACGGTATCACTGGTAGAATACTTAGCATAATTAAATCCTTCTTAGATAAGAGAAAAAATCCAGGTTGTCCTCGACGGTCGAACATCTAAACAGTGTGATATAAATGCGGGAGTGCCTCAGGGATCTATTCTTGGACCTCTATTGTTCCTGATATTTATTAATGACCTCCCCGACAAAACTGCCTCTGAGATGGGTATATATGCTGATGACGCTACACTCTATAACAGTCATGACAGGAAAACAAATGAACACATATATAATGAAATGGCAAAAACACTAGAGGATGACCTCCAATCTGTAGTGAAATGGGGACATAAATGGATGGTCACATTCAATGCTGCCAAGACTAAACTGGTTTCTTTCAATAACTACAAGAAATCTTCCCTGCCACCAATAGCAATGGCCAATGACTCCCTGTCTGAGAGTACATCTTTCAAACTGCTTGGCCTAACGTTCACAGGAAACATGAGCTGGAACAATTATATTGAAAACATTGCCAGGGCCGCTGAAAAAAAGTAGGCTCTCTCTACCGTGCTAGAAAACTACTGACACCTGAAAGTATCCTGTATCTCTATAAGGCTACCATTCGCCCATGTATGGAGTATTGTTGTCACATTTGGGCTGGTGCGTCTACTACTAGTCTCTCGCTCCTAGACAAGGTTAAAAAAAGAGTCGCCAATCTGATAGGCCCTGAACTGGCATCTAAGCTTCAGCCTCTGTCCCATCGACGAAACGTTGCGTCCCACTGCCTTTTCTACAAGTATTTTAATGGTGAATGCTCTAACGAACTGCAGACACTTGTGCCCCCACGACGTAGACACCCTCGACAAACCCGACAGACAGCTAAATCCCACCCCCACACAGTAGAGATCCCTAGATGTAAAAGATATTTCTACTCCGGTAGTTTCTTCCCCAGAACCGCTAGACTCTGGAATTCCATTCCAGGATCCTGCTTCCCTAACTGTACTGACATGCAGAAGTTCAAGTGCAACGTGAACCGACATCTTGCTGCCCAAATCCCTACATAGTACCCCAGTAGTTGCTGACCCTGATAGTAGCCCCCTATACCAAAGTGGCAATGTGCCTTGTTTGGGGTGAAAATGTAATAAAAAAAAATTATAAAAAGCACAAACAAATAATTTAGGATAAGAAACGACGCCATTAACATCTTTCCTGTCATTCACTAAGTCTAACAAAATAATAAAATAAAAATGTCATGCCTTTTTCCGTGTTTATTGCATATTATTATAAAAATACCATAAAACATTTGTTTCTCTATATAATATAGTGAGAAATTAATGAAAGCAATGTGTACGTACTTCAACAATTAATATACTTTAAAGGACTTTTGACAAAGGAATTTCTACATTTCGTTATGGTGCTTCAATGAACCAGAGATAAAAGCAAAGTAATTCGTTCACACATAAGAACTAATAATTATCCACCTAATTGTGCACATCACGTTCAGAGGTTCTTTGTACGTTTATAAAAATTACGAAAACTGAACCACTAAAAGCAAACATCATGTATCCTTTGAATGTAATCTATTTGTGAAACGAAAATATCAATAGTAATAATTTATTTTGGTCGAGGATTCCAATCATAGTTAAATTTTAATTATTTTGAAAAAAAAAAACATGTTTGAATGACCAGACTTTGTCAAATGTATGAGGAAACATTAGTATCTTTTTCGGTATCAATCAGAAACATTTCTGTCTTTGATTATCAAACAAAATAGCAGAAACCATTGAATTTCACGACCAATTAAAGAGAATATGTTTTGATTTAGTTTTCTGTGTATGATATAGATTTTATTCATTTTGGAAATTAAAAAAAAAGATATGATATACTCTCTAACGTTGACAGTGTATCTTTTAGAGGATGTTTTTACCAGATACACTTCACTAGAAGAAGCCACCCCGAGCGTGACAAACTCTAAACGTCTTGGACCAAGCGAAACCCGGAGTACATGATTTTCATGATATTCTTCGTTAAACGCTGGAACAACTGATTTTTAATGTTGCAGATCGTACGATTGTAGTCTTTCCTAAGTGCGTCTTACACATTCTTATTGTGTGTGAGGTAGCAATTAGACGATTTTAGTGCCAGATGTTGTAAATGGTGCATTACAATAAATTTTCAGATAGTCGAAGGTGTTACACCGAGCTAATTTCTGCAGCTACAATAATGTTTTTCATTGAACTTTCCACCTCGACATTTCGTTAGAACACAAACATAAACCATTAGAATTTAAGAGAAATTTGTCTTAATCATATACAGAACGTCTACGCACTGTACTTGTTTTCACGTAATGCAAAACTATGGTATCATGGCTATATGGGGAGTTGATCATGTTGGAAAAAAGTCTTGGCTTTCATAAGGTAGATTATTTGTTCTTTACGTTAAGTAATTGATGCTTGCGACAGCGTTTTATAAGGAATAAATGTGATAGCATTTTTTTTATCGTTGCTCATTCGAAGTCCATCTTTTTTCCTTGATCTTGCCGCGCGTTTTTGTTTGTAATCTCTTGATGAATTTCGCTGTGCGAAGTCTGTATGCCTGCTATGTTTTATCTTGCTCTCTCATCTCCGTCGCAATTATCTAGCGATCTCATTATCCAAAGATAATTGATCTGCAAATAATTTATGATTTTCTAAAATCTTCCACGAATTAACTTAAAAGCACTCTCTTCCAATATTCAGACTCTTTCAATATCGGTCGTCAATGGTTTTCAACTTTCATAACCAATTGTAAAAGTAATATTTATACCTCGATATTTGCCGCTATCATCCACTTCAAATAATTCTGAACTAAAAATGTATCAACGAATTTTCAAATGTTTCTAAAATAAAAGACTATCAAAGAATTTTAAAATAGTACTGAAATATCTGTCATGAATTTGTTTAATTGGCCACACAGAAAACACAACACGGGAATAAAGTTATAACATTTATTAACAAGAACTTACAAAAGTGTGGGTTGTTCGTCCAGTCGATGAACAACCTTGGTTGGTCTACCGGATATTCATTCCCGCGATACGGCGTTATCTTCGTGTATTCTTTATACATGGATTAGTTCATTCGTAGGTAACACAGGTAGTCCACCGCAACAATATCAAAGAATATGAAAATATTTCTTAAGTAAAACATAATTTTCACATTGTTCTGAAAAAAAAAATCATAGTGATATGCTTAACATCATAACAATATGTATAAAATCAATCATATTGGCTTAAAAATGTCTACAAATTGACAAAATCCTTTACACAGACTTAATACTTATTTGATAGGGATTTCTGAAGGGACAATATTTATAACCTATAAAAGATGAGTTTGTGAAAATGCACTACGTTTTTACAGTGAAAATGTTCATGTAAATTGCCCGAGTAAACCTTCATGTGATGTAAATAAGAATCCCGAAGCAACCCGCAATCTAAGGATTACATTCAATGCCACAATTAAACAAATACGGCATAATCACGTTGACACACCGGTTCCCGTCAGATCACCGAAGTTAAGCAACGTTGGGCCTGGTCATTGCTAAAATGGGTGACCAATTTGGCAATTCCAGGTGCTGTATGTAGGAGGACGTCGACACCTCCCTGCAAAAGTTGCAAAAACCTAACGTCATCATCTCCCCTAACGGGGATATGCATGCGACTGGGGACCGCTTGTGAATTTCATACTCCCATGAAACTTCCTCCTTAGGAGGAAGCCGGTTAAACACGATTCGGGTTGTGCTGACTCCACACACAATTAAACAACTGTAGATCAATCAAGAAAAATGGAAGGAAAAATATTCGAGACATAATGTTTAAGATATTTTTTACTGTTGCTGAACATCCACCTTTCAATTCGTATGGATTAAATAATACAATTGTTGGCATTCGTTTCCCCGATATCTTTCTAGCAAGAATTTCTAGAAAGATATCGAATACTTACGCCAGAGACCACAGGAAGGTTGCCAACATCCCTAAGTGAAAGCGTTTCTGTGAGACAATTTTTGTAAACCTTGGTTACCTGTCGGCGTGATTAACCACTTAGTCACCGTTACATACCTTGGTCGTAATGGTTGTAGGGATGAATCATATAATATTCTGCTTGTTCCTTCCGTAGTAAGTCTGTTCGTTAGGCTCTTAAAAATGTCAAATACTGTATGTGAAAACTAAACTGCTTCAAAAAATGCCTAATTCACGAAATTTGGCTTTCATTAGGCTAATCTGGTAAACCTGGACAAGAATTTGAGCGTGACATCGCTTAACTCTAGCCTTGTTTTCAAATACCATTATAATATTATATGATTATTGTTGTAATTGCGTGAGAAATAAACTCGTATTTCGACGTGCAGCAGTTCTACACCGCAGAAACGTTTCGTAAAAAACGAACATTCGAAAGAAATAAAGTAAAAAAAAGGAACATTATCTGCCAAGAGGTACTGGACTGAAGGAGTAAATCAAAGATTGTTTCTTACAATGTGATTTTATTATTTGTATTGAACTATGTAGCACAATATTACTGAGTATTTATTAGTACTTATTAATTTATCTCATTTGGTCAAGTGTAGAACAATGAGGCAATAAAACCATGAAACGATAGGTACACCTCCTTTGTTAATTTCCGTGGTGTAACAATGAGCCATGACCTACGCATCTCTTATCTCGACTATGCTGATGATGTAGCTATCTTAGGCGAAACATTAATGACATTCAAGCAGCCATTACTCAGATGCAGATTTTTGGTTCAAAGATAGGAATTAAGATAACCGCAACAAAGACAAAATTACTAGCGGCTGGATTTTTCCCAAACGATTCACAATCAATTATTCTCGACGGAGAAATTTTGAAGAGATCCAAAGTTTCAAATACCTGAGCTCTATTACCACCGTAACAGGAACAGGTGAAGAGGATATTTACAACAGTATCGACAATGCCATTGTCGCCTTCTGCCGCTTTCACGCCCGAGTCTGGTTCAGAAATGAAATCAGACTCGATACAAAAATTTGAATATACTAAGCTCTAGTCCGCACCTATACGGATGCGAAACCTGGTCAGTACGAGTTTGTGATCTGCGCAGACTGGAAGTTTTTGATTAACAATGTCTACGTCGCATCCTTTGGGTTAACTGGCACTACTTCGTTCGCGCTGCTAGACACCATCTCTCAAAGAGATCCCACTTACGAGACTCTGCACTGGCAGCCAGATTACTTCATCCATGCTACCATTATCCCAACCTCATTCAAAGGTTGGAAAAAACGACGTGATGGTTAGCTGAAAACCTGGCTGAGCACAGTGAAGCAAGATACCAATTTGATCCTGTTGTCTCCTCTACGGAGTGCGCCGCTGGAACCGCGAATGGCTGGACATGATATCGACCGTTGCTTACAACCAACGTGCCTGGGCGGCATCTATACGAGATTCAGAGAATTATGATGGAGGAGCCGGCTCAACCGACCGACGCTGAACGCTGACACAATCACAAAAAGCATCCCCCTACATCAAGGGGTTGATATGACGGTTATGCATCGGCTAGTGTGGATCTGATTGTCTTTACAGGTAGCTTTCCCTACGTCGTAAATGACAGGTAGAAATCTCTGCTTCTGAAAATTGAACGCTTCATAAAATAGCGAACAAAGAAAGGCAGAAGGATGCAACATTTTGTCAGTGGGAGAGAGGCAACCTTTCTTTGAACGCTGTCCAAGAGTGAGAGACTAGTAGCAGATGCACCAGCCATCAATACAACAATATTCTATTCTGTTCTCTTGTTTTTCAAATTTATAGAGATGAACAAGCTGTAAAAACCCTCGACAAGCTTGACAAGCAGCCAAATCCCACCCCTACACAGTAGAAATCCCTACATGTAAGAACGCCTTCTACTCTAATAGTTTCTTCCTCAGAACGGATATATTTTGAAATTCCTTCCTGGGTTTATTTTTTCCCAACTGTACTGGCATGCAGAAGTTCAGATGTAATCTGAAGAGATATCTTGCTGTTCGACTCTCTACATAGTATCCCTGCAACTACTGTCCTCGATAGTAGCCATCTACATCAAAGTGGCACTGTGTCTTCTTAGGAGTGAAAATGGAATTTAAAAAAAAATATCGAAAATATTCCGACACAAAACCTTTCTAAGAGCACCGCCAGACACATAAAGTACTTTCGTGTGAAATTTCATAAAAGTCCACACACTAAGTTCTCATAAATCTAATTCTTGCGAAATTAGTTGAGTAAAAATCGCGAAATATAATTTCGTAATATTTCCTTAAAGATGACTTTTTGCGGCCTTTATCATTTTAAACTTGACTATCAGAATATATAACACGTTATATAAATTTAAAAAAAACATGTAAAACCTCTTTTCTCTAACTTAACGCTGATCAGCAATTTTTTTTTTTTTTATTCAATTTTCACCCCAAACAAGGCACAGTGCCACTTTGAAGCAGGGGTCTACTATTAGGGACTTAATTAGCGGGGTCATTATGAAGGGAGATGAGTAGAAAGATCTTTGTTAACATTACACTTGAACTTCTGCATATCATTGCAGTTGGGAAAGCAGAATCCCGGAAGGGAGTTCCAAAGACGGGGAAGAAACTATTGGAGTAAAAGGCTTTCTTGCACCTAGGGATCTCTACTGTAAAGGGATGAGACTTAGTAGCTTGTCGGGTTTGTCGGGGGTAGTTACGTCGGGGAGGTACAAGTGTTTGCAGTTCGTCAGAGCATTAACCATTAAAGTATTTGTAGAACAGGCAGAGGGATGCAACATCTCGTCGATGGGACAGAGGCTGAAGCCTAGATGACAGTTCAGGACCTATCAGGTTGGCGACTCTCTTTTGAACCCTGTCCAGGAGCGAGAGACAAGCAGCAGATGCACCAGCCCAGATGTGACAATTACGTCAGTAAACTCGAAATACACACGATTATTTAAAGTATTGTACTTCAAGTAGATAAAATGTTAGTGTTTTAATGTTTTCTAGCGGCAGTGTAAAGTTTATTGATTAATTACAGACAATATTTTTTAAATTGTACCACTTACGGGAGGGACCCTGTGTATGTTGCCATTTTCCGTAAGTAAGAATGTTTTTATGGAACTACCTTAACAAACCCAATTTGTCAGTTTGCGTCCTTAACCACTTAACTTCCGTCACCTCCCCGGTGGTAGTGGTGGTGCGTATTATGGTGTCACTTCACAAACATTGAAACCTCTTGAAAACTTAAGTCTAGAATCCTTATTCTAATTTTAATCAAAATCCATTGCATATTTTTTATTGTAGAGTATTTCTAAAATTGTATGCTGAAACTTAAGGTGTAGTAACAAACTAAGAATTTTACTTATTTTTGCATAATTTAATGCAAATCTGAAATATTTGAATCATCATCGCAGTGCATCAGTCCACCTCAAGATCCATCGTCGGGCAGTGTCTGATGCATCCCTGTGCCCATCGGAGCATTCCTTCCTTAGGGGACAATCTGTGAGAATGTTTACGATAGTCCAGAGAAAGAGTTCTTTCCATTCTGCTCGAAACTATTTGCATGTTATCCAAAATAATTCTATTACTTTTTGGACTTTTGTTTTTATGTGTAGCAATTTCAGTCTTGAAAAGTGCCAAGAACAGAGCAAACAATTAACATAAATGTAGTTAAATTGGCGAATGACAAAGATGATAAAAGCGAAATAAATGCATGAATGTTGCGAATGGGTCACCAGTTAGTAAGAGCAAACTCTACAACGTATTTCTTGAATGAAAGCAAAATAAAAAATAAAACATCAACGAAGAAAATCAACTGAAGCACTGGATAATCAGGATAGTTCTTTCGATTCTGCTTGGGACCATATCCAATGGGTTGAGCATCGAGTAGAAAACATAAGATCTTTAATAGTTTAACCATACTTTTGACGAGAGCCAATTAGATTAGTATTAGCATTAATTAGTGTTGGGCCAAATAATCGGAATCAGAAATCGTAGAAATCGACAAAAAAGCGGAAGAGATATCGAAATCGAGAAAAATTTTCGATGCCAAAACGATTCTTTTAATTGTCTTTTTTTATTTGATTTTGTTTGAAGCAGAATCTTCCATTGCTGTTAATAATAATAAAATAATAAATATTTATTGATTTTAAAATATCAGTTTAACTAAAATCGATAGATCATCCTCCACAAGTGTTTTTCGACGTTTCGGAAAATATCTGCATATTTAACTTGTGTTTTTTTTTTTACAGAATTCGAAGAAAATAACAACTCAAATAACAATTAGTTAAATATTTAGAAATTTATAAAGAATCGGAATTGGAATCTGTAATTGTATCGGAATCGGAAATTTAGTACGGAATCAGCAATTTTATCGGAATTGGGGAAAATATGCCTTCCTTAGGGGACAATCTGTGAGAATGTTTACGATAGTCCACCCGTTGCTGCTGCAGGGACACCAAAGTCCTGTACTTGTGCAGGTTGATCCGTGTTTTGCCAACCTTCGCCCAGACCCGGTTGAGTTCAAAGCCTGCTAGGAAGTCTTCTTTCGGTGCCGGAATAACCTCGTTGTTGTCTTTGACTGATTCATTTCACCAATGCAGTCGAAAGGACGCTGGTGTTATTCATTCGGAGCTTCCGACGGTGGCAAATCTTTTTCATGTATGTAGTCGCTGCGGCACCTCTTGGTGTCCCAATAGGGAATGTGTTGGATATTTAGCACTTGCCACCGGTAAGACCTCAAAGAAAACTCGGTCAGATTCTGGATCAAGGTTCCTCGGAAATCAAAGTGGTCAAACAGGTTGATTAAAATAAACAAAATATTTTATAACCAGCTGTGTGCTTTTTATTTCGCTTCTAAACAATGACAAGTTAATTTATAAGAATTATATAGGCTGTAAACCATATTGGACGATCGGCCGCTGCGGATATATGTCGTGATGATTGTTGTTGCTCTTCTTGTGCTGCTCTGCCTTCACTATCGCTTCTCGACGGATTTTCGGCGGAGCGATTCAAAACATTCTGTAGACAAATTGCAGCTTGGTTGATGTCAGGTTGCCGGCAATCATCTTGCATGCATTGTGGAGTACGACGTCGACTTTTGCAGCATGAACCATGCCGCTGCACAGTATTTCTCGTTCGAATAGTACAGCACTAAAGTTGACAAGCGTAGCGTCTTGCCTCTACTCCCCACGAGCTGTCGGGACAAGTAGTAAGATTTCCCGTGGCGTTCCCGTTAGTCTTTCGAGAGGTCGATTGCTGCATTACATCCATCTCAACAATTCACAAATAAAATGTTCTGGCTATATTATGCCCCTTAAATACTTTAATATACTCCATAGAAAAAGAAAATATGGAAACATATACTAATTACTGTCTAATATCTACTGTTAATATTTCACAAACGTCAGACGCATCTGAATTTTCACGAACGGCTTCCATACTATATTTTACTATTTTCTATAAATCTCAATGTAACATATAGCCTGCCATCAAACTCTTTAGCGTTCAAAATTCATAATAATCGGTTAATTAGTTTACGAGTTAATTCTGTACATACAGATATATATAATCATACAAGCATACCTAATTTTATATATAAATATTGAACATATACAATTATTGTATTTTTATTTCAAGAAACCCTCAAGTAAAAAAATCAGTAATCCATGGTTTACTTAATGTAATAAAATTTTATATAATCGCTGTTGGTTTCAAAGAACAGAGTAAAATGACAACTAAATAAAAAGAAAACCCTATAACTTGTAGAAATTTACATGAAAATGATTTTAAAACCAGAAAGTAATAAAAAATTAATATTGTTCTTGAAATTATTAATGTTATTATTTTTTTAAAAATTAATATATTTTGTCGGTGTTAAGGTCGACATAGTATCTGTGATATTTTTTAATTTACATTTTAAAATTGGCACATTTATAATACATATTGTGCGTTTAATATTGTGTCTAGTTTTGTATTTATTTTAAGTTAATATTATTCGGTCCGACATTAAGTGATCAATACCTTCTAGATTTTAATAATATTAACATTTAGAATCACTAATATGTTACTTAGGCGTTGATCTTATGCAAGACGAACAACCCTAATTTGTAAATTTTAATTAATACACTTTGCTACTTTATTCCCGTGCCCTATTTTCTTCGTAGCCCTTTTTATAACATTAGCCATGGGCCTCAAAACCAACAGAGATTAGACTATTGTTGTTATGACCTTTTTCTGTCGATTACGGTGTAATAATAATAATCATGTGTAGTTCTAGGAGGCCCATCTTACAAGGTCTTGGTTTATTTCTTTGAGAAGAATTTAATTTATTGCTCACCGCACGAGGCGCCTCTTCAGGGGAATACCGATGGGGCTGCCCAAGCATTTTTTGTCGGGTCAGAGTTCCCCTCCGTGAGACGCTAACTTTTCAATCTCACTTTCCGACCCTAATATCACATCTCTAACGGAGAGAAAAAAATAAATACCCTTTATGTCGTTTACGGTAATAAATTGGCCCTCCCTACATTATCTAACCCTAACCCTAACCCTGACACTCTTATATGAGGGCTAGATATAATCGTGGTTCAGTTTTTTTTTCGTCCCTACATTATCTTTCTCTTGGTTTTATCATTCCGCACAGTTTTGGTAGGCTGTTGAAGAATCCTGCTGAATGCTTGCTATGTTATATCCTGCTAGGCACTGCTTAACGATATCCGCCGCTCCGACTTTTATCTACCGGCTTTTACATTCACTGAGTTGGAGATAATTTCCGATTTTTTTAAAAATCCGTGACAGAATTAACTTGATTAAAATCACTTTCTTTCAATATCCTTGATTTTTTTTTGTCGTCAATAGTTTTCAATTCCCTAACCAATTCTAAAAATTACAGCTATGCATCGATGTTTACGGCTATAATTAATTTCAAATGTTCCTGAAATAAAAGAAATATCAAAGACTATTCTAATGCTTCCGAAATATCAAAGAATATCAAAAGATTTCCAAATGTATGGAAAGTACAAATGCATACAGCGTATTGGTTTTATTCAAATAAATCTAAACAGACTGGACATTTGTATCGTTGCGAAACCTCAAGTGAAAACAAGAAATGGACATTACAGATCAATAAAACAGATTTAAATATTTTTATACTTAAACAAATTCAAATAAAACACATTTACATAATCGAATTCTCTTAATCAACTCACATAGTAATGTTTTTAGTTTTGTAAAGAAATTCTCATGATCAAAGAAATTAGCGAATTTTATATAAACATCATATGTAACGTAATCAACCTAGACGTCCAACCTCTGTAAGAAATAAAACAATAAACACACCCAAAAAAGAGTCTAGTTTATACTTCGGTAGCGACTTTTGTATATTTTTATGTGTTTGAATAATAGAGATTTCTAAAGGGAAACTAGTCATAACCTATAAACATTCTCATTGTAAAAATATACCACATTAAGAGTTTTAAAGATGAAAATACTGATTTTTTACGCGGCATGTTGTTATTTAGCCGTGCGTATTTTTCTGTTCTTTTTTAAAGATTTATATATTTTGATGCTTGGGTTACGTGCCTTGGTGTGTACGTGTGAGCAAATAATATTATAAGTACATCTGCTACATTCATTTTTACAATGAAAATGTGGATGTCAATTGCCAGGCTAAACATTCCTATAATGTAAATAAGTGGCACATATGTAACAGGACGCGTAAAAGTATCAGTAGTAGCCATGGGATGGATGATTAGCGAAAGTGTTTGCGCGGGCTTGCATGGCAAGAAAAAGAACTAAAGGACAACACGTGGTCGACTAGAAGAAAACTGGGCGGGATGGACGTGTGATCACGTGGTGGCGGCGAGAGATTTTAAGCTGGTGTCGAAATGGCGGGGTTTTTATAATCTCATGGCAGACAAAATCAACAGCAATAAAAAAAATGCCTTGTTTGGAAAGTACTGGTAATAAATACATTTTACTAAAAAAAATGTCGAGTCGGATTTATATTATTTTGTTTGTTCCCTTGCGACGGTACAGAATGGTGAGGGCGAAAGAGGTTTGACGTGTGACGAACACGATTTGAAATGTAACGAATACGGTTACACACATATGAAAATTATTTTAAAGGTAAAGAAATCATGTCAATTTTAGCTCATTGATTTCTTAATATCTAATAAAAAAAATTCTCGAAAAACCCCGGATTTTATAAATGGAGTATGGAAACTATTCATGAAAATTCAAATACATCTGGTTTTCATCCCCCAAAAGACATTGCCACTTGGCCATAAGGCATTACGATTTGGAATCGTGTTTAACAGGGGACTATGAAAAATCGAGCAGTTGTCCGTTCACATTTCATTAACCTTGTGTAGAGTAAAACAACCAGGGAAGTAGGAAACAGGAAAGGAATTTCAGAGTATAGCAATCGGAGAAGAGTAGCTTGTAGAGTAGAAGACTTTCCAGTATCTAGAGATCTCTACAGAGAAGAGGTCGGATTTTGTCACTTTTCGTGTTTGTCCGGGGTATGTACTTCGATGGGGCACAAGTGCTATGAGTTCATCAGAACAGATTCAATAAAAGTACTTGTAAAACAGGCAGAAGTCCAACATTGTGAATATAGGACAGTTGTTGGGGCTTGGCCGACAGTTCGAGACCTATTGGATGGGAGACTATTCTTTGGACCCTATCTAAAAGTGAGTGACTAATGATAGATGTCCAAGCCAAGATGTAGCAACAATACTCCAAGCATGAGCGAATCATGGCTTTGTAAAGAAATAGGATATTTCTAGTGTGAGAAAATTTCTAGCAGTTAGATGAAGCCCACATTCTTTGCATCAGCTAAGGCAATGTCCCTAGTGTACCTGTTTTATTTTATGTTAGCTGTGAATGTTAAGCTGATGAGTTTGAAGAATGCGCAGTCAGATTGTGATATGTCATGGTAATTGCGGTGGAAGAGGTCTTTTGGTAGTTGTAAAAGAACTGATGTTTAGTCTAAGTGCTACCATTCCATTTTGTATAAAGCTAAATTTAACTGAATATAGCCCACCTTCGAACATCTAATGTATCAAAATTTATATCAATCGCTTCATTAGTTTACTAGTGAATAATGTACATTTAAATATATAATTATACAACCATCCCTAACTTTGTATCTATAAATATATAAACATATACAATTAGTATATTTTACAAGTACCCTCGAGTAAAAAAGAATCACTAATTTATGGCTTACTTAGCTTACTTATTTAAGCCCAATAGATGTAATGAAATTTGTATGTGATTGCCGTCGGCTTCAAAGAACGACAACTAAATTATAACAACTATAACTTGTAGAAATATACATGCGAATGATGTTATAATGAAAAAACTAGGCCTAAAAGCAAACGTATCAGCTAACATAAAAATAACAAACTTCCTGGGCGTCACGTTAAATTTAGATAAAAAACACATATGAACCCTACTTAAAAGATAAAGCTACTCCAATATACGTAAACCCCAAGTCCAATTACCCACCATCAATTATAAAACACATTCCTAACTCGATCGTAAGTAGACTCAGTAATAATCAAGCGATGAAAATGCATTTAACAGGTCAACCAATATCTACGAAACAGCCCTAAAAATAGTGGATACAAAAATATCGATATCAAATATAAGCAACAAAACATCAATAACTATAATAAAATTAAAAATAGAAGAAAAAGAACTATAATTTGGTATACGGCCCCATACAATCAAATGTTAAAAACAAAACTTGGCAAGACATTTCTAGATCTTATTGAAAAACACTTTCCCGTAACCAACCCCTTACACAAAATATTCAATAAAAATACCTTAAAGTTATCCTACAGTTGTTGCGAAAATTTAGAGATGATAATTAAAGCACAAAATAACAAAATATTAAATAAAAACAATGTAAACAACAACAAAATAAACAATAAAAAGTAGACACCATGACAAAAATAAAACTAACACAAGCAGAAATAATAATAATAATAATAATAATAATAATAATAATAATAATAATAATAATAATAATAATAATAAACCAACCCCGGACAAGAACAACCATACTATAAATAAAAATACTAATAACGAACAAGATAAATGCAACTGTAGACACGGCACACTTTGCCCACTTCAAAATAAATGTCTAACCAAAAGCGTAGTTTACCAGGCCACAATATTTGCGAAGGAAAACCCGAATAACAAGAAATATTACGTAGGTATGACTTCCTTGGATTTCAAAACCCGATACTATGACCACAAAAGTACATTCAACAATAAAAA
This sequence comes from Euprymna scolopes, assembly GCF_053919585.1. Taxonomy (NCBI): domain Eukaryota; kingdom Metazoa; phylum Mollusca; class Cephalopoda; order Sepiida; family Sepiolidae; genus Euprymna; species Euprymna scolopes. The sequence goes on from NC_136491.1 coordinate 157,690,899, forward strand.
ACACCGTATGAAAAAACACTAGCGAATAAATACTGGGAACTCAAAGAAAGCGGACATTCGCCGGTAGTTGAATGGAAAATAATAAGACAAGTTACCACGTGTAGGGACGTAGACGAACCATGTAGATTATGCCTTCATGAAAGATTTGCTATCCTGTACTTTAAAGAACCCCAGCATCTATTAAACTGTAGAAGAGAAATAGCAAACGACTGTGTTCACAAGACAAAATTTACTCTAGGATAGCGATACAAAATAGTTTTAAAACTAACAAAAACAATAGAAAATAAACAAATAAATAAGTTCAATAAACATGAATATACATAAACGATCACACATATATGTATGTATGTATATATATGTATATATATGTGCCAATATGTATGTACACATATGTATATTTATATATAAACTAATATAAAAAAAACACTAACCTAGTTTTAAAACAGATCAAGAAACTAAATAGAGCACACACAAAGGAACAGGGCAACCAGAGGCCAAATAGGCCTTTGTCCGATAAATGCATGCCCATTGGCTGATAGGAAGGGCGCGGTGGATACTAGAAAGCTAACTAAAATCTCAATAGAAGAGGAGCATATAAAAACGATAAACAACCACAGAATTCGCGCATAAGCCTGAAGAGTCCTAGAGTGGATGAAACGCGGAATATTCAGTATAGCTTAATCGCCATATATATTTTATAAATTACTATATATATATATATATATATATATACAATATATATATATATATATATATATATATATATATATATATATATATATATAATGGTTGTATCATAGTATTTTCCGGGTCTAAAAACACAGAAATTCTGGTGTTTATCAAAAAGTATTGAATGACAAGCAGAACATTATTATAGTATGTTTATTCATCCAAACATATATTTTTTTTTTCTGCATCTAATTTTAGAGAGAAAAAGAGCTTCTTCGGGCCTTTTCTCATTTTCAACGTCGGAAGTTGTAATAAAGGAAATAAAAATAAATGGAAACAGAATTCTCTAAAATAAGTTGCAACAGAAACATGTATGCATACATGTAACCAACAATGTTTGCATACATCTCTTCAATGTTGGTTCATTACATATGGACATGGATCATGTAAGTTTGTCTATATCAATAAAAATATACATGCATAACTAAAAATATATATACATATACACTAACACACACACACACACACACACACACAAACATATATATATATATATGTATTTAATTTTTTTAATGATTTTTATACAGAGAACAAAAATTGATTAAATTCATCGAAAAATTCTAATGTATAAGAATTAAAATAAAGTTTTAATTTTCAATAGTTTGATGAATATACATTCACAAATAAAACATAATCAAATAGCCACTCCACTAAGAGTAATTTTGTTGCAAAGTCTTCTTTGGATGCTGAGGATTTACGCGAAGTTTGTTCCAAGGGTACTCACAGAATCCATCCTTATCACAGACTATTTGACTAGGATGGGCACGAGGACACTTCTTCACCCTCTCTATAGTCCAGACCTTGCTCCCTGTGACTGTTGGTTATTTCTCTAAGCTCAAGAAAAACTTTATATGCTGTCGTTATGAGACAATTAATGAGATGACTAGGGTTATTGACACGCTCACACAAGAGAACTTCCGTGGAGCTTTCAAGAAGTTTTCAGAATGGGACAAGTGCATTGCATCCGGAGGAGGTTACTTCGAAAAGAACTAGAGTTTCCTATGTGTACTATCACTGCGCAAAGAAAAAAGTCTCGAAACTTATTGAACGCACCTCGTACTTTGTCTATATCTTACATTTAGTGTTAGAATGTTCGCAGTATATTTATTTTATCCTTGCTGCCGGGTCGATGGTAAATAGATTCATGGTTAAACTATGTATTTATTTCTTTATTAGCTCTTATTCACATTAAAGAATGCATATTGCTACTTGGACATAAGGGGCTTCTATTTGGGACTATATCTACAAGGATACTATGTAGGGAATGGATTTTATTGTCTGCATATAAGACACTGAGGGCAGCAAGAGATTGGGATGGAATTTCAAAGACTAGCAGTTCGAAGGAAGAAAATATTAGAGTAGAAGATTTTTCGGCATCTAATGACCTCTAAAAAACGGGGTGATATTCAGATGCTTGTCAGATGAGTAGGGATATTTGACTAATGGGGTACAAGTGATAGGAGTTAGTCCGAACAGCTTCCATTAAAATACTTGTAAAACAGACACAGGCATGCAACATTGTGGCGATGGGACAGGGGTTGGAACTTGGTTGATAGTGCGGAATCTATCGCTTTTGTCTTTGTCTAAGAGAGAAAGATTTGTGGAACAAATGCAACAGCCAAGATTTGATGACAATATTTTATGCATGTGCAAATCGTGGATTCGTAGAGTTACAGGATACTGTCAGGTGTAATTTTCTAACAGGATAGAGGGAGCCCAACTTCTTTGCAGCAGCTTTGAGAGAGTTTTCAATATATTTGTTACACCACATGTTATCTGAGCATGTTAAGCCAAGGTGTTAAAGAAAAGAGCTCTCAGGTAGCGTATTATTAGTCATGACATCGATGATTTAGAAAGTCCCTTGTAATTGATAAAAGAAAGAAGTATCTGTTATAGAGCGTGGTTTCGTCAGTAAATATACTTACCCCGAAGACAATTTTATTAGGGAGGTCGTTTATCAAATGCATGAATAATAATGGCCTAAAATTCAAACCCTGAATTCGTGAACATCGGCACCAGAAAATCAATTTCTAGCTGTCAATGAAGCACGATTCGTAAGGCATTTGAAGGGAACACGGTCTAGCTAAGTTGTACATTTCATTAATATTATAACACGCTTTTCGTTATTTTTGTATGGGATCATCAATATTTCGGACAGCAGAAATATTTAGTAAACCATAGTATTAACTTTCCATTGAGCTGTACTTAATCTCTCTATAGAGTTGCTAATTTTTGGCATATCAAAATTACATATAGACAATAATTTATCTTCTGTCTTCCCTAAATTATCAAAAGATTTTATAGACAGACAAATATAATCAAACAGGAGTCCCTCATAATACCACATAATCTGAACGCTAAAAAAGAAACTACTTTGGTAGAAATGTTGGAAAGAATAACGAAAAAATTAATATAAATAATATATTAAACAGAAAATACAGAAATGATGTTAGTTGTATGAGAACTCTGCTCAACTTAATGACAAAGTAGTTAGGACTGTCTCTCTCTGAGACTTGCTTCAGACTGCTGAAGAGCAGAACCTGCTCACCGGAAGTACCTTTAGGAATAGTCCATTGTCAGAATCTGTAGGGGTGCAACCCCTTCAAGAACCACCTATACATTGACCGATTTAAAATTATTTATTTCATATTTTGTAAATATCTGGCAGATATTTACCTCTAATCAACGTATTTTCTTTTGTAACTTTTCGATGGTGAGAGTCTGTTTAGCGACAGAAAACAACGCAAACCTCAAAATAACGAAAACACAAGAGAATTTTATTAAAAGATTATTTGTTTACATGAAAATAATTCTTTAAAATCCACTAGAGGCTCGATTATCATCGCTGTCAAGTGAAAGTATCGGTCGACTGAATTCTTGAGTTGAAAGGACAAAAGTTTTTGAAAATGTGTTTTCAAATGAAATCTTAGAAACAACTTTTGCAAGGATTAACAAAATCGCCTTCAATTCTTTTCCTCTCGCACATATGTATGGTTAACTTTCTCTAAAAGGAATTCTCCCTTGTACAAACACGTTCACGATTTTTTTCTTAAATATATGCACACACCATACCATACGATTTTTCTCACATACTTCTCTCTCTCTAACCAACACGCATTTAAGTATAAACTGTTCTTCTAGTTTGTCTTCTTTTTTCTCTGCATCTTCTGTTTTATCTTCGTCCTATTCTCTTATGAGATATACTATATCTCAAGTATTCTTTGTCTTGTGTCACAATCTTTCTCACATTTCTTATCAAACATGTATAATCTTATACGTTTTCTCTCTTTAACACATACATACGTACATATATATATATATATATATATATATATGTATATATATATGTGTCGTGTAGTTATAAAATATATATATGGCGATTAAGCTACACTGAATATTCCGCGTTTCCGCAGAATTTTATATTTTTGTCGTGGTGTCCACTTTTTATTGTTTTATTTTTGTCGCGGTGTCCACTTTTTATTAATTATTTTGTTGTTGTTTTCATTACTTTTATTTAATATTTCGTTATCACAGGATAAAACTAACACAAAGAACACATATGTAACTAGTAGAAATAATAATAATAATAATAATAATAATAATAAACAACCAACGGACAACGACAACCATACTAGACATAAAAACCAAAAATACTAATAACGAACAAGATAAATGCAACTGCAAGTACAGCACACGTTACCTGCTTCAAAATAAATGTCTAATCAAAAATAATAGTTTACCAGGCCACAATATTTATGAAAGAAAACCCGAATAACAAGAAATATTACGTAGGTATGGCTTCCTTAGATTTCAAAACCCTATATTATGACCACAAAAGTACGTTAAAAATACAAAAACACCAAATGAAAACAACTCTAGCGAACAAATACTGGGAACTCAAAGAAAGCGGACGTTCGCCGGTAGTCGAATGGAAAATAGTAAGACAAGCAAACACATGTAGAAACCTAGACGATCCATGTAGATTATGCCTTCATGAAAAGTTTGTGATCCTACACTTTAAAGAACCCCAATGCCTATTAAACTATTAGGAGAGAAATAGCGAACAACTGTATTCACCTGGATAAACTTTACCCTAGGATAGCGATGCAATAACAATAAAAAATAAACAAATAAATAAACATACATATACATAAATTATCATATATGTATATATATACATACACATGTATATATGTGTGTATATATATGTATATGAGTGTATATATATATACATATATATATATATGTAAATATATATATAAAAATAACATTTAAAAAAATTAACCTAAGCCTAAAAATAGGTCAGGACGTTCCCTATTAAAATAGCACACACAAAGGAACAGGTGAACCGGAGATCAGCTGGGCCTTTGTCCTGTAAGTGCCTGCTCATTGGCTGATTAGAAAGGGTGCGGTAGAAACTAGAAAACTGATTTGCTAACAAAAAACTCAACAGAATGTGCGTATACAAAAAATCCTCTCATAAGCCTGATGAATCCTAGCGTGGATGAAACGTGGAATATTCTGTGTAGCTTAATCGCCATATATATTTTATGACTTACTACTAATATATATATATATATATATATATATATATATATATATATATATATATATAAACGGATATGGAGGTGAAAGGACCTGCATACTTAACGTTTTGCACGATTTATGCGGGCTTTTCCAAGAGGGATGGTCATTGAAAAAGCCTCATAAATCGGGCGAAACGTTTAGTACTCAGGTCTATCCACCTCCATTCTATTTTCATATCGTCGGATTTAATCCTTAACTTAACAATCTTATATATATATATACATATATATATATATATATATATATATATATATATATATATATCACTAAAATATAATGACATAGTTGATAATTTAATATTATATTGTTAAAGAGTTAAAATACTATACCATTTTTATACATTTGAGTAGCTTACGTAGCTTACGTTCATTTGAAATGGTCAGGCTGTGATTGAAAGAAATAAACGTACAATGTATAAATAAATCACACAAATATTTTCCAGTCTTTAGCGAGATAGTATTTCAAATTTAGTCGCACTCAGTCGACCACGCCTCTTACAGATATCAGCTATAAAAATATTCACATGGTTGCTGAGTTTCCAGACCACTGAGTCGCATTGAATAGATCTTACATTAAAACTCGTTTGAATAGATCTCGAAAGGTGGAAAATCTCACGCCAAATTTATACTGTGTGAGGAAATTCCTTTTAAATTACAGAAGTCGATTTTCCTCGCGCGGAAATGTTACGCCCCACTGGCTTTGCGGTGTTAAAGTCAATCATCGGCTCTGACTTCTTTCACACTGTTTCTGGCCCGATCGAATGTCGATATCATTATATTTCGGTATCGGTAAGCGTCAGAATTAAACTAAAAACACGCATTGATTCGAACCATTTTGATTAATCAGCTTGCATACGATGTCAAAGTTCGAAACGTGAACTTGTCGTCTTCGACCATAGAAAGTCGATCAACAGCGGATATTGCTGGGGTTTCAGAATGCTCCTAATAATATGATCAACTGTTCAATTTATTTATTCATATAGTATTTTGATGGATGCATTCATCGAGTTTTTCTTTTTTATGTATCATATTATATTTATTTGAGCGTTTCTTTTAAACTTCTTCTTAATAAGAATACTTTTATTCTCTTTTTTCAATTGTATTTAAAACTAGCCTTGGTTCCCGGCGTTGCCCGGGTGTTTGGAAGTGTTTGTTGAGCAAAAAAAAAAAAGTAATAGTAGGCAGGCAGGCTCGAACCGTACCGTGAAGGAGGATAAGAACATGAAAAAAAAACGTGACGTCTTTGCCGTTGCGTCCATCGCCAAACCAGATGTGGCAAAGGTTTAAATTAAGGCTAGTCAATCGACAAAAAGAGGATGACTTTGGCTTTTGAAAATATTAGCAAAAAAGCGACCGCTCCCTGTTGAGTGCCCAGTTGAGGGTGAAGGAATTAATGTTTTTATATAATGTTTTAATTAATGTTTTTATATAATTTTAAGATATTTTCCGTCCGGAGGGTCGTTCTTCAAAACGATAGCGATCTTGTGCAAATCCGTCGCCTCTGTTGAAAGTATTAGGCAGAGAAATATACATATACATACATACATACATACATACGTACATACATTTAAACAGACAGATGAAATTTATATTATAGACGTTTTATTCTTGTTTTTATTAAAAATCTCTTTTAAAAAATATCCCACGTAAATGTGAGTCAGTTTTCACTCAGCATGAAACATTAATTAAATTTTAATCAAATCATTAAATAATACATAGTGTACTTTATGCATTTCATTTTATCTATTTTTGTCATTTTTTTTTTTTTTTGGTGTCAGCTCGAACGCTTTTCTCTCTTTCACGCGCAATATACAGCATCGATTTTCACTTTCCTTAAATACTAACATGTGTGAGTTCTCTATTCCACCTCACACATCTCTGAACAGTTTTCCTCTCGCCAATTACGCACATTTATTATTATTATTATTATTATTATTATTATTATTACTATTATTATTATTATTATTATTATTATTATTATTATTATTATTATTGCCTCACATGGAGCTTTCACACAACAAACGATCTGATTGGAAACCTGTGGTGTTCTCTGGAAGGGAAGTAACAACAAGTCTCCCTAGACGTCCAGCTCTCTCCACCTTCTTCGATACCATTTGCAAATGAATTTGCGTCATGGCAACAGCCTCTTACCATTGATTTCTCAATTTTTTATATTAGAATTTGGGTGTCACTAAGCCTCCCCAAGATCCCAGTTCTCTTCGCGCTTTACCAGCCGAGGTCTGGCCAGCGCTCTCTCCTCGGTCTTTCAATCCTTCTTGACCCTTCTCGGCTCTTTGGTATCACTTTCCTATTGGGAAGAACGGTGATAGGACAATGGGAGGGGGATGCATAATGGGGATGTAGAACTTGTAGATATGTAGCTTCGGTTAGCTTCTTCGTTATATTGTCTTTATTATTATTATTATTATTATTATTATTATTATTATTATTATTATTATTATTATTATTTAGGAGTAATCAGGCAGGCCATCATCGAAGATTTCTCTTTGAGAAAGACTTGAGGTGTTTTCTCGAGTCTGAGTGGAAACGAGTCTCCCCAAATTCCCAGTACCCTCCACCTCTTTCGATAACCTTTGCAGGTTAATTTGCATTATTGCTACAGCTACTTACCATTGATTTCTCGTAAGCAGCGACTTTTCGTCTTCACTGGAATTATTATTATTATTATTTGTTACTTAGTACCGACACTGCCGTTGCTATGAAAACGAATAAACGAAATACACATGTGTTAATATGTACGTGTTTATCTTTTAGCAATAATATATATATATATATATATATATTATATATATATATATATATACACACACACATATTAATACTTTATTTTAATACATACATTTTTCTTAACAAATTCTTTTATCACATACATTTGCTTCTTCCTTTTTCCTTTTTCTCAAACAAAATGGATTTAAATTTAATTATGTAGAAATATCTAAAGAGAGTACTTTTAGTTACGTGACTAATGTAAGATTCTATGCTTGTATCTTCGAATTCTGAATCATTTAATTGAGTACCATTATCAAAAAGAATTGTATCAGAAATACCGAAACCTCCGACCATTCGCTTCCGAAAGTCTATAGTGCTTTTGTATATTTATTTGACAACGATCCTTCCACAATGAAGTATCGTACTTCCTTTCATAGTCTCGCATAGTCAACAGGTAGTCTTAAGCGTTATATTTCTCTTTTTGTTCATGAGTTTATGCAACATAATCGCGCCAGCATTTAGGGGCGTGTCCTTAAGCGTGACGTCACGATCTGAAATGCATATATAGGTATTAAGATCGGAAGGAAAGAGGAGGAGTAAAAAGAAAGAGAAGCCTGGGAAGTTATGCTCGGTAAGCACGCAACAACTCTTCCTTTTACCCTGTCGATTGAGAGCAAGCTATGCCTGTTTACATGTATTGTGAGACAGCTTTGTCTGGTGCCCTGTATTGTGAAACAGTTGTGTTTGGTGCCCTCTATTGGGAGACAGCTGTGTCTAGTGCAGTATAATGACAGTCGGCTAACGTAGCGGCCAGAAAAGAAGAACATACTGAGTGTTAAATACGTGTTTAACAAAAAGATAAATAACTTTATCTTGCACCTAGAATGTTTGTGGTCAAGTCTTCAATTCCTATACGTTAGGTGTGTTAGAAACTTCGTGAAAAATATAGAATAATTCGACCCCCTGTCTTTCCAAGCTTATAACTACTCGAAAAATGTAATTCAAACCCTAATTTTTTTTTCAATTAAAGGAGCAAGGATCAAGGTTTCATTAAAAAAATACAAACAACGTGGTTAAAAACGGTTTTAAACTTCGGACTTTACAGGTAAATTTAAAAAAAAATGTTCTTTTTTGCTTTAAATTAGAATATATTATTTATTAATCTTTTATCCTCAATTATGGAGAGTAGATAATACAGTGGATGTGTTATCGGCAGCTCCAGTAACTCTCGCTTCTCCTTTTTTGTCCCTCAGTCCTCATTCAATGAGTGATTTTTCTGACAAAGGGTGAAGAAAAAGCTGCTTAAAGGTCGGTAGTACTTGGTGAACAGTAGTCTGAGATGGAAATTTTTCTGTCTCTGTCTGTCCTTGTGGCCATGAAACTAGTAAGGGTGCTGGAGGTAAACGTTTTGTCTGGGCTGACGTTATCCGCCTGATAGTCAGGGACCCGAACCTTGGATTAACCACTAAGGAGGCTGTCCTATCAGCAGGCGCAAAGTACTGGGACTGCTGTATTGCCATTTGGTGAGTGAATCTGGACCATGCAGTAGTCTCTGGTGGGGCCTCTCGATGCCATACTACTGGGTAATTGTTACGGCTTTACCTTTTCGTGTGCTACAGAGAAAAAATACATTTTCCTGTCTTTTTCTCTCTTACTTTCCCTCTCGGTACTGCTCTAACCAAGTAGGCCGACCTATTCCACAAATCCCAAAACCTCAACATGAAATATCTCCAGAATAAAAGTCGATTAAACCTAGAACCCCATCTTCCAACGTAGACCCCTACTACCAGGTCTCCTTCTCCAACATCAGGGGTATACGTTCCAACCTTCCAGAGGTTGAAATCCAATTACAGGAGACGAAACCGGACATATTATTTCTAAGCGAAACTGGAATAGGGCTGACTACTTCCCTAGATGAGTTCATAATTAACGGATACTCTAACTGAACAGCTAAATCTGACCCCCAAGATCGCCATGGGCATGGAATATGTACCTACATTAAAGATGGCTATCCGTGTGGCAGGGATATCTCTAGAGAAGATCCTAATTTACCCTATATGTGCTTCAGGGTTGCACTTGCTAACACCACTGCATTTATATTTGCCCTCTATCGGCCCCACAACAGCGGAGTTACTATCTTTAAGAGCATATCTGAGAAAATAGATCACATACTGTCTGCACATCCCTCGGCTGACATCCGCATCTGTGGTGACTTCAACGTCCATAACGTGGAATGGCTGACCCATTTAAATAAGACAGGCGATGAGGGGAGGTTTTGTAATGATTTTGCCATTGCTTATGACCTCACTCAGATTGTTCGCGAACCCACCCGTGTACCCGATACACCCGGTCAATATGCAAGCCTCCTAGACCTTTTTCTCTCAACTTCCCCTGAGCTATGTTCCTGTTCCGTTCATTCTCCTCTAGGATCCTCCGACCACTCCGTCGTATCAGTTAAGATAAAAACGAAATGTAATAAGTCCCCAGACGTACCACTCCACCGTACTGTATACCGATACTCTATGGCTGACTGGGATAGCTTCCGTACATTCATATCTGATTTACCTCTGCACTCCATGTTTAAAAAGGAAGTGTCCTCTATAGTATCAGATCCGACCGAATGGTTAATTGTAGGCATAGACCAATTCATACCATCTAAAAATTCCAACAAAAACCTAACAGCCAGCCATGGTTATCCCCAGAATGTGCTGCTGCTATCGCGCACAGAAATCACTTTTTCCATAGCTACAAACGTAATAGATGCACTAAGACTAAAGCTGCTTTCAGGACTGCCGGCAACCACTGTAAAAGAGTAATAAAAAATGCAAGAGACCTATATGCCCAGTCTGTTAAATCCAAGGTAGCTGATCAACGGCTTGGTTCCCACCAGTTTTGGCAAATAACAAATAGGATCCTGAACAGAAGTGTGCGTTCTATCACAACCATTATCAATGGACCAGAGGTCATCTCGTCAGCGTCAGACAAGGCTAAACTATTTGCAAAGAACTTTGCAGCTAATTCTACCCCATGCGACGAAGGCCATCAACTCCCCATATTTCCTCCTATAACACAGAACAAGCTAGGTAACATACAAATATCCGTGCATGAGGTCGCCAAGCTAATCGAGAACCTTGATTCCAGTAAAGCAACTGGCCCTGAATGCATCCCAATTATAGTGTTAAAAAAGCTTCAACCAGAACTCACTCCCATACTTACGAAACTATTTAAGCGCTGCCTTAAGGAGAAGTGCTTTCCGACTCTCTGGAAGACCTCATCAGTTTGTCCTGTATTTAAGAATTCAGGTGATAAGTCATCTCCCTCTCAGTACAGACCAATAAGTCTCCGTTGTGTTATGAGTGAGTTGCTGGAATCCATATTAAATAGAGAAATAGTCAACCACCTCAGCAGGAACAACCTTCTTAGTGACACACAATATGATTTCCGCTCTGCAAGATCTACCGTAGATGTGCTGACGGTTATATCTCACAGGATTAGTGAATCTCTTGACAAAGGCTTCCTTTTTAGGGCAATTGCTCTTGACATATCAAAGGCCTTCGACAAGGTATGGCATAAGGGTCTACTTCACAAGATTTCAAACTACGGTGTAACTGGAAATGTTTTCTCAATCATTAAATCATTTCTCTCCGATAGGCTCATAAGAGTAGTGGTCGATGGACAAAAATCGGAGGCCTGCAATATAAATGCTGGAGTCCCTCACGGGTCAATCCTAGGCCCAACTCTCTTCCTGATCTACATCAATGACCTCTCTAAACACATACTTAAATAATTCGTTGACATCTATGCTTATGACACGACCATCTACGGCAACACATCAAAGGCTGTAAATGACAAAGTTCTCTCTGATTCTCTCTCCTCTGATCTCGCGCGCGTGGTTCAGTGGGGGAAGACGTGGCTGGTTACCTTTAATGCATCCAAAACCAAACTCCTATCCTTACATCATCAACGCTCTGATCCACATCTGGAATCAATTGGGATGGATGGCTCTCGTCTGGGAGAATCCCCGTGTTTTGACAAGCTTCTGGGTTTGACCTTTACTCCTGATCTGAAATGGAACACGTATATCAAGTCTGTTGCCAAGGTCGCTGGAAAGATGGTTGGATCCTTCTACCGCTCGAGAAGATATCTCACTACTGATGCAGTTCTCTATCTATATAAAAGCCAAGTACGTCCAAGGATGGAATACTGCTGCCATATCTGGGCAGGAGCTGCTAAAAACAGCCTATCCTGCCTTGACAGAGTACAAAATAGACTTCGTGGCTTAGTGGGGGATGCTCTTTTCTCTTCCCTGTAACCTCTCTCCCACAGAAGAGACATTGCGAGCCTATCTTTGTTTTATCGCTATTTCCATGGCAGGTGCTCGTCTGAACTCCAATCTCTGGTACCCCCTCGCCAATCTTTCACGAAAAACACCCGTCTAGCTAAATCCACTGTGAAAAATTTCCCCCACTCTTTATCTGCGCCTAAATCAAAACGTGGATTCCATAAACAAAGCTTCTTACTTAGAACTGCACGCCTGTGGAACTCTGTTCCGTCTGCCTGCTTCCCACCGGACTACAACTTGGATGTGTTCAATTCCAACGTTAACAAATTCCTAATGAACCGCCCACTTAAGTAAACACTTCATCAAATCTCCACACTAACGTAATGTACTTGCAATAACCCTTATCCCTGAGTGGCTTCCGGGCCTTGATAAGTTGTGATCACTATGTAAAAAAAAAAAAATTTGATATATAAAACTTTGGCACATAAATTAATTATTTACTTTTTAATAGACAAAATAGGGGGGGGGCGTGAATTAAAAAAAAATGTTTGTCTAAAATATTATATTTGATTTATTGGAAAGAGCATAAAATTTCTACATTGATCCTGAAAATATCGTAAAAATAGAATCAATAGAAAAATGTTGATAGATTTTTAAAGTTTAAAAATTGAAAAATACTAAACTCGTAAAATTCAATTAATTTCATTACTGTATTTAAAAAAAATATTTCTATTACTTTTTATACAACTTTAATAGTTTGTTTTAATCCGTAAAGAAAATAAACAACCCACTTTTAAAAGAGAAATTACGAGGTTTTTTTTAATATTTTATTCGCAGTTTCGTGTTAGGGGTGTCAAAAATTCCTACAAAAATTCTGATACACCTACCTATACGGCTATCTCTACATGCAAAGTGTAGGTTTGTAGGAGTGAACACGAACGTTGTATTTATATTTTGTGGTGATACGTTAGTTGGCATTGTACATAATCTGAACATTTCAAAAGATTTCGATTTCTTTATTTACGACGTAAAACTTCACACACGCGTATTTTCTAAGTGATTCTAAGATGTCCCACATGAAAATCGTCCAATCTGTTATTTACTGATGCCAGTATAAAAACACGTTCACCGTATAAAAAAAATTATCATAAGAAGAAATTATTTTGTATTATATTAACGCTCGCGGAAATCGCCAAGTCATCGATGTGACTATAATTATTATCGTTGTTATTGAAATATAGATGTTTTTGAATACGAAATCGGCAGAGAGAATGTTCAGTAGCAAAAAGGAATTTGGAAATCGTTTTGTTATGTTGGAGTCATAATGGAATTCGCTATTAAGAAAGATAAACAACTTAGGAATTTAGTTTCATAAATAACGTTAAACTGGCGTTAAGCAGGTTAGATTTTTTGTGAACTTCCTTCGTTATAAAAGAGGGACTATCTGAGAGCCATTAACAGATTGGCTGACAAAGAAAAAGGATTGGATTCTTATAAAGGAAGTTAAGTGTTCTCTCAACGGTACGTGCGTAGTTTCACAAACAACTCAATGAGAAAAGAACGTTTTACAAAAGCAACTAAAGGATGACGGGTTAATGACATTGCAAGGTAAATGATGAATAACAGCATGAGAAGATTTAATCAACAAATTCTTATTCCGTAAAAAAATTGACTCGACAATAATTTTCTGATAGAGGACTTGACACCGACCATATTATAGTCAGCACGGAAGTAGTACTCTAGTAATATATCGTACACATAGGAGGTTCGTCGACAGAATCGCTGTTCTCCGTAGTTAAGTTGGTTTAAGGTACACATAAAGAAAAAGAAAGGTTTGCAGTACTAACAAATAGTCGAGTTCTTGCTGTGAATATTTGGGGAAGCAGAAATTAGAGCGTAGTCGAACATTACTCAAAGACATACAAATAACGAGAAGAATAATTATTATAATGTCATGGATCTGATAGGATTCGATCACTGCACGCTAGGTTTAAACTTACCGTCATCACTGACGCCGATCCTTAAGAAAACAAAATCACCAGTTTTTAAAATTCAATATATTTATGTGGACTAAAAGCATAAAGACATTCTTCCATACATAATGATCACTTAATACAATTCCAAGGAAGGGAACGAGAAAGATAAGCGATGGAGTGGAGTTGTCCAAATTCATTATGTGGAGATAATTCCCAGAGGATATGATATTTCCATTTTAGACAAATAAACTCGTCAATCATTATCGCTAACAAATCACTTTTTATACATACTGGCAGGCCGGCCAGCATTGCCCAGTCGTAAAATATGCATAAATATTATATTTTAATTAATCCACAAGTTTATTTAATTATAAACTGATGTACCATAGTTATTATACGTAACTTAAAAGTCCTTAAAACATGAAGTAAAATAAAATGAGAAAAAATCGAGACAGGTGCATACAGGTATTATGTTTTTTCTAAACAGTTCACTTCTTGAAAATAAAAATATACTCGAGCTGAGATCGAAACCAAAACCTAAAGACAGCAAGTAAATTACAATTACCAGTAAGCCAGCTTGAAATAATCTAGCAAGAGTGTTTTCAAACATAATTATTTATAACATAAGTAATCTGTTATGTGAATGATTCACGCATGCGTATTCGTGAAACAGTTGAAAAATAGATAAGACTTCGATGACGCCCATGTATCCATCTTTCAATTTTGGAACTTTAGCAATTTTTTTTTTAGATGAAAACCGATTAAAGAGTGTTCCGCAAGTCTGAATACCCTATATATCAAATTTTAAGTCTTTAGACTAAAATATAATGTTAAGAATTGCCCTAACACACATTCTCACTTTTATAGATATATATTTAATGCAACACACACACACACACATATATATATATATATATATATATATATATAATGCTGAATGTCTGTGCGTGTGTGTGCATGGTCACGAATAGGCTCCTATATAGTTGACTATTATATATAATGATGGAAGATGTATCGAGACACAGAAATGAATATGTTTGATCTGGCAGAATGGTGGTTCATTAAAATTGTGGGGTCTGCGTTCCCGCCGGGTCGGCAAATTATGGAAATAAAAAATAAAAAATTAAAAAAAAAACGTTTACAAGTGTTTTTGATATAGATGTACATAAGAATACTTTGATAAGTATGTTTTAACTTAAATAGGGATGGTATGATAAAATTGTGAGGTCTGCGTTCGCGCCTGGCGTTCATAGAATGAAAATATGCACAAACCTTAATAAAGACTTGTCATATCTCTTTACGTAAGTATATTTTGATAATTATGTTTCAGTTTGAAGAAATATGGTATAATAAAATTATTGGGTGTTCGTTCGCGCCTGACCTCCATAGAATGGAAATATGTCACAACGTTTAACAATGTTTTTTTAATATAGATCCACAGAATATTGTGATAAGTGTTTCAGTGTGAACAGGTATGGTATAATAAATTATGTGGTTTATCTATTTTATTTTTACTTTCATCATATTTTGCTTTGGTTTTAATACCCCCAAATTCGAAGCTATCTCTTTACAACCCTTCATTTTCCTAACCTATCATACTTTCATAAATCAGAGTTCATTATCTGTAGGCTGTTTTTGAACCCAGTCAACGACGGGTACTTTTGCTAGTATATATATATATATATATATATATATATATATATATATATATATATATATATGTATATATATATATATATATTAATGCGTGTGCGTGCATATACAGATACGTTATTTTTTACATTTCCATACGTGACAATGTCGGTCAGTTTTGTTTGTGTTTCATTATCTAAAAAAAATTCTGATGCTCTATGTATTGTTTCGACCAATATCTGGCTGTCTCTGCCGCGTGTCAATTTCGTCTTGAGTATTAAAAGTATGAGGTAATAGCGTGACTGGTTGATTGCAAATAGAAAGCTGAAACAAAATTGCGGTGGTTGGAAATGAAATTCATTTAACACCATATTTAGCCACTTTGCTTGAAGACGTAAAGACACACGCATTCTTTCTCTTTCTCCCTCTTTCTTTCTCTCTCTCTCTCTCTCTCTCTCTCTTTCGTCTCACACATATAGAAACAAACGCAAACACACACAGATACACATACACACGTTCAGACATTTATTTATTTGCAAACTGTTATACTAATCTTCATAGTTGTTGTTGTTTCACCACGTTTAAGCCAATTATTCCTCTGCCCTTCTCCATGTGGTTAAGGAATGCTGAGTAACAACTGTATTCTCAGTTTATATTTGTTGTTGTTCTGGCCTGCTTTGGGTAGGACCGAAACTGCCATCCGCAGACAATCCTGACTTGGAAGGGTAGAGACTCATGCCTCTATCCATTACGCCACGGGCCCCAAAGGATACAGTTTACAGACTCAGCATTTCTATCCCGTCGCGGTTAACCATCTGAAGAAGGCCTGAGGAATAGTTAGCCAAAACGCTGTGAAACAACAACAACCCATGAGGTAGAGGATAACAGCCTGGAAATAAATAACTATACAAATTACTCACCTCAAATGATCTCAATAAAAATAAATTGACGGGAATTCACGAGAATTCCGGTCAAATTATGCAAGAGTAAAAAAATTATATACATATTAAAAAATAGGAGGCATTACTTCTGGAACACCCTCATATATATATATATATATATATATATATATATATATATATATATATATGTGTGTGTGTGTGTGTGTGTGTTTAAATATTTTATGAGTGTATTTTACTATGCTGCTACGAATAGATTCATATTTATTGCTGTGTAAGTGGTTTTCATCGATACATACTCTTAAATACTAATGATTTAATGACCAATAATAGTTAAAGATAAAAGATTATCTGATCAAGGTAATGAAAATAAATTTTGTTGCCAGAGATACGAGTATTTGCGTGTTTTATTTCAATTTTCCTATCAGTTTTTTCAAAGTAGACATGGTACATTCTACCGGATGCCAGACGTTGACCCGCTAGCTCATATATTCCAATAGAAAGGCCTTTTTATGATTCTAACCATCACTTTAAGTGACATTGTTTCAATCTCTCTTACACATGGTTCATCGCGTATATTTGTCAGGTAGTTTTTGACATTTTATTTCATGAGTCCAGTTGGTTCCCATAATAATTTAAATGATAGAAAATTTTCTAAGATTACAGTTCCTTTTCATGTCGTATATAAGAACTTGGTATTTCATTATGTTTTACCCTCATTTCTGTTTAACCCAAACTCATCGAAGACACTAACTTCTATTAAGGTTGCTTTTCCCCCGTTCTTGAACCTATATGACTATGTCAGGTTTTATAGCGCCGTTTTCAAGGTACCAAGCTGTAGCAATTGCATATTGATGATGGATGGGTATGATTTATTTCTTACTGTTCTTTCCGGTATATGTCCCCAGGACTTGCTGCATTAAAAATTCAACTCCATTGTGTCACATTTGTAGAGTAGCCATCTCTCAGCAGAATACTAAACCTTGTGGTTCACACTCTCTACTTCTGTGTGACAGAACCTGCACTTGTTATTGATGGGACCACTCAAATATGCCTATATATATATATATATATATATATATATATATATATATATATATATATACCAAGTTAAAGTTATTCAAGAGAGAAAACTCATGAATTTAACGATGTTATTAGGAGTGATCAATAAAAAAAGAGCAAGATATATTTTTATTGATACATGATTATTTATGATACAGACAAATTCCACTACATTGGATATGCTAACGCTTCGCAACATTAGCATATCAAGTTTCGCGACCATGTAAATTTGTATGTATCAATAATATATATATATATATATATATATATATATATATATATCGATAATATACATTTAAAAATCACAGATTTATTTATTTCACACTCATATTGTTTTGTTACTAATATTTTGCGTCTTACACGTGTTTCATTGAATGATAGAAATCACAAAACAAACCTGCAGAGACATATATATTATTTTTAAAAAGTTTCCGTTCTCTTTTTCATCACTTATCTTTTTTAATCCAACAAGAAATTTTCCGAGGAATTTATATATTTCTCCAAAAATTTATCCCAACACATTCCATCCCTTAAACTGGACACTTAGGAGTGCTTGAATGCCGTAATGTCAGTGCACGTAGATTGGGTTGACCATCGTCTGATGGGTTGAGGGTACCGGATAGACAGTTCCTGGCTGCTGTTGCCAACTGCTAGTACAGGATCCCTAACTCTTTGGTACCGCTTAAAGCGGCTGCTCCATCAACAGTTGTATAATATCAGGTTGTCTGTAGTGCCATGTCGTGCATGGAAAGGAACCCTGCACTCACCCCCGGTGGGCTATCCCGAGGCTACAATCCTAGTAGATGGAAGGATACCTGATGGTCTGCTTGTGTTACATGTCTGGTATTCTGCATAACTACTTATTCAGCACCCCTTACCTAAACTGAAACTCTAAAAAAATAATGATGTCAGTACAATAAAGAATTAGTCTAAAACCAGGCCTAAACTCAAACAAAACACACCCGCCTTGTCCTTTGAGGCTTGCATTCACGAACATCCGGGGATTAGAATTAATTTAAATGATGTTGAAGGATTTCTAACAAACACGGGATATCTTAGCACTAAGTGAGACTAACCTACACTCCTCCATCCCCTCTAAGTACTTTAACATGCCTGGATATCTCCCACTCCACCGTAGGGACTCTGACATACATATGCACGGGCTTGGAGTCTATATTCGAAACACCCTCCCCTTGACAACTTCACTAGAATCGGACGATCAAGCCTTTATGTGCTTTAGACTTAACATACAACATAACATTAGCTACTTTTATTTTCTCTACCGCTCCCCCTCGACCCAGGACTGTACCCCAATAAACAAAGTCTCTGAGAGCATGTATTTGGTGACTTCAATGTCCACCACAGCAACTGGCTTAGATTTTCTACTTACACAGACGCAGCTGGTATCACAACACATAACTTCTGCATATCTCATTCCCTATCACAGATGGTTACGTTTTCAACCCGTTTCCCAGACCAGCAAGAACAACACGCATCACTTCTAGATCTGTTTCTGATCACAGTTCCCGATGACTGTGTGACTAATGCTCACAGCCCACTTGGGATGGCGATCATGCAGTGGTAATGGTTGAAATAGCCCTACACTTTAGAGCCAAAACCGAAGAGCCACTGCTCAAAACAACGAGATATTATAAAAAGGCTGACTGGGAAGCCATCAGGGATCTCATCAGGGACGCTCCATGGCAAAATATCTTTTCATTTCCTGCTGAACATTGCGCAAATGAGGCCACTGAATGGTTCAAAACGGCAATCGAAGCACATGTTCCCACGCACAAATTTTATAGCAAGCCCCACTCTCCCCAATGGTTTACTTCTACTTGTTCAGCTCCAATAGCGCAAAGGCAGCATGCGTGCCGCAAATTTAACCGACATAAATCCAATTCAAACAGACAGATTTATATAGAAGCCAGAAGTAACTGTAAGAAAGAAATAGACAGCTAAAAGAAAATTTGCTGAAACCACTAAAAAACGCATTAAAGCACAGAAATTAGGAACCCGCGACTTCTGGAAAATGTAGGAAATAATGGACAATCAACAATTCCCCCACTATCCAACAATCACGAGGTTGTTTGCTCAGCAACTGAGAATGCTAATATGCTTGCCAGTCGGTTTGCCTTCAACTCCACACTGGACCCTGCCAACCACCCCCTCCCTGACTTTCCATTGCGGACAGACGCCACACTAGACGATCTGAAAATCACCCCTTCTCAGGTACATGCTATCATAAGACATTTTGACACTGCAAAAGCATGTGGACCTGATCTCATCCCAGCTGTGTTATTAAAAAGTGCTCAGCCGAAGTAGCTCCAGTTCTCTCCAAACTCTACAACAAATGCCTTAATGAATCTTGCTTTCCTGCCTGCTGGAAAACTGCTTCTGTAGTACCAGTTTTCAAGAATTCTGGCGAATGAACTGACCCAGTAAATTATCTTCCGATTAGCCTCCTCCCACTTTTCGCCAAAATATTTGAGTCCATAATTAACCAAGCTCTAGTCCATCACCTTACACATGCTAAACTTCTGACTGACCAACAATATGGATTTAGGCAAGCCCGTTCCACAGGAGACATCCTAATTGTAAGCTCAGAATGTATATACCATTCACTGGACAAAGCGGGGGAGGGTACAGTGTTAACTCTAGATATATCTAAGGCTTTTGACAAGGTATGGACATGAAGGTCTTCTCAAGAAAATCAGATCATACGGTATCACTGGAAGAATACTTAACATAATCAAATCCTTCTTAGATAAGAGAAAAATCCAGATTGTCCTCGATGGTCTTATATCTAAACAATATGATATAAATGCGAGAGTGCCTCAAGGGTCTATCCTAGGACCTCTATTATTCCTAATATTCATAAATGACCACCCTGACAAAATTGTCTGAGATGGGTATATATGCTGATGACACCACACTCTATAACAGACACCACAGGAAAACAAATAAACACATATCTAAGGAAATGGCAGAAACACTAGAGGATGACCTCCGATCTGTAGTGGAATGGGGACATAAATGGATGTTCACATTCAATGCTGCCAAGACTTAACTCGTTTCTTTCAATAATTACAAGAACCTTCTCTACCACCAATAGCAATGGCCAATGAATATTTATCTAAAAGTACATCTTTTAAACTCCTCGGCCTAACGATCACAGGAAACATGAGTTGGAACAATTACATTGAGAGCATTGCTAGAACCGATGCGCAGAAGGTAGGCTTTCTTTACCATGCTAGAAAACTACTAACACCCGAAAGTATCCTGTACCTCTATAAGGCCACCATTCGCCCATGTATGGAGTATTGTTGTCATATTTGGGCTTGTGCATTTGCTACTAGTCTCTCGCTCCTAGACAAGGTTCAAAAGAGAGTCACCAATCTGATAGGTCCTGAACTGTTATTTAAGCTTCAGCCTCTCTCCCATCAACGAAATGTTGCATCCCTCTGCCTTTTCTACAAGTACTTTAACAGTGAATGCTCTGACGAACTACAAGCACTTATGCTCCTCGACGTAAATATCCCAGACAAACCCGACAAGCAGCTAAATCCCACCCCTTCACAGTAGAGATCCCTAGATGTAAGAGAGACTTATACTCCAGTAGTTTCTTCCCCAGAACAGCTAGACTTTGGAATTCCCTTCCGGGTCCCTGCTTCCTCAACTGTACTGACATGCAGAAGTTCAAGTGCAACGTGAACCGACATCTTGCTGCCCAACTCCCTACACGGTACCCCTGATGCCTATGTCCCTGATAGTAGCCCCCTACAACAAAGTGGCAATGTGCCTTGTTTGGAGTGAAAATGTAATAATAAACAAAAATTATTCGCCCCAAATTTCTACCATTTAATAAAACACGTGTAAATCGCAATACATTAGCAATAAAACAATATGAAAGTATGTGAAATAAATACATATGTGGCTTTCGAATACTTAATGTCGATATATTTGTTCTGAAAGTGTAAATCCATTTCTATTATTATACAAAATCTATTGAATATACACATTAAAAGTATATATATATATATATATATATATATATATATATATATATATATATATATATATATATATATATACAATATAAAGCTGAACGTCTGTGTGTGTGTGTGTGTGTGTGTGTGTGTGTGTGTGTGTGGTCACGACTAGGCTCCTATATGGTTGACTATTTTAAAAAACTGATTACATATAATGATAGATGTATCTAGGATCAGTTAATGGTATGTTTGATCTGGCATTATAATGATTAATTAAAATTGTTGGATCTGCGTTCGCGCCTGGCCCCAAAGTATGGAAATAAAAAATGAAAAAAAAAAAAACGTTTACAAGTGTTTTTGATATAGATGTACATAAGAATACTTTGATAAGTATGTTTTAACTTAAATAGGAATGGTATAATAAAATTGTGGGGTCTGCGTTCGCGCCTTTACTCCATGGAAATATGGCGCGAACTTTAATGAAGACTTTTCATATCTATTTTCGTACACTTGTACCTCCATGACGTTACTACCCCCGACAAACCCGACAAGCTACTAAGTCTCATCCCTTTACAGTAGAGATCCCTAGGTGCAAGAAAGCCTTTTACTCCAATAGTTTCTTCCCCAGAACTGCGGGTCTTTGGAACTCCCTTCCGGGATTCTGCTTTCCCAACTGCAATGATATGCAGAAGTTCAAGTGTAATGTTAACAAACATCTTTCTACTCATCTCCCTTCATAATGACCCCGCTAATTAAGTCCCTGATAGTAGCCCCCTGCTTCAAAGTGGCACTGTGCCTTGTTTGGGGTGAAAATTGAATATAAAAAAAAAAGTATACTTTGATAATTATGTTTCAGTTTGAAGAAATATGTTATAATAAAATTATTGGGTGTTCGTTCGCGCCTGACCTCCATAGAATGGAAATATGTCACAAAGTTTAACAAGGTTTTTTAAAAGGGGTGAGGGTCCACAATAACACCTTAACTTTAATCTTAATTCACGTTAGCTTTTATTTATTTTTTTGAGTTGAATAATATTGTGTCGAATAAATTCACCTCATAAATTCATGTTTTATTAAAGTGAAAGCAAAAAAAAAAAAAAGTCGGAACATTAGACAATTCTCGACACAAATTTTGCATAACTCTGTTTTTTCCTTCTCCACTTGCATGTGGCACTCTTTCGAAAATAGATAAATAGATAAATAATAAAAAATAAGAACGTTACTTGTTATCGTGTCAAAAGAATGAAAAATCTTGCTCACGTGATTACGTGTCTTTTTAAAAACATTTACATAACCTTTTTATTTTTATTCATATATGTTTAAGCTTTTTTGTCAGCATACTAGAACGAATTCAGTTGATTACAACTCTTTCTGCGTGTTCTTTACATTACAATAGTACAACTCTGAATCCGACGGCGCAATACTACACCGTTCAGTACTGTAAAACGAAGCTGTTCTGCTTGAAAAGGGCTCCATTTTCTTTTTATTCATACTTATATCAATTCTTTGCTTTAAAAAACTAAAGTAATAACGTGTTTAATTTTTTGATATCCCATTTTGATGTTTTGGATTATTTTACTAAAGTAAGTAAAGCTTCATTATTTTTCCAAACTGTTTTTGTTTCTTTGTTTTTCGATATTTCGTCGATATTATTAGCAAGAGTGTTTAGCAGAAAAGCAAACAAACGACTACCCGAAAAAATAAATATACAAGAAATAAATGTTACCATAGTCAATAAAAGTTCAGTTCATGTTTTTTTTTTGTCTTGAAATAGTTTTTAATGCTGTTTACTTGAAATAATTTCAGTGAACCGAAATTAAAACGAAATTTGAGGCGATAACTATTTAAATGAATTTTTTATATAAACTGCACATGTTATAATCGAATATTCCTCAAGCACAAAATAACAGAAAACATTAAAATATGTTTATAAATATTCCTTACGTTGACGGAACGCTCTTAAATTGTTAACACAGAATGCCCAGGTGCCCCTCCTTCAAATTGAAAACGGGGCTCTCCATTTCAAAGTCGCTCCCATTTTGATTTTTTTAAAACCGGTTCGTGAATTAAAAAAAAATATTTTTACAAACTACTTAAAAATACAAACCAATGAACTTTTCTACACTAAAAGTAACGTTTATTGACTATGGTAACATTTCTTTCTTGTATATTTATATTATTATATATATAACATTTTCTCTTTGTATGGTGACATTTATTTCTTGTATATTTATATTATTATATATATAACATTTTATCTTTGTATGGTGACATTTATTTCTTATATATTTATATTATTATATATATAACATTTTATCTTTGTATGGTGACATTTATTTCTTATATATTTATATTATTATATATATAACATTTTATCTTTGTATGGTAACATTCATTTCTTGTATATTTATATTATTATATATATAACATTTTCTCTTTGTAAGGAAACATCATTTTGTGGGTCACTCTTGGCTACGAATGGAAACAAAGTTGATATAAAACAATATATTTTCGCGAAAACTATCTCTAATTTCATCATATTTTGCTTAGGGTAAAATTTTTAAGTATCAAAACCTATCTCTTTACAACCCCCTCCTTTTCATAACCTATCATACTTTCATCAATGACAGTCCATTTTCTGTAGGCTGTTCTTAAGCCCAGTCAACGACGGGTTTTGAACCATCTTCCAATTACGTGATTTCCTTGGATTTTACTTGTGCAAATGGAAACTCAATTAACTTTCTTGGAGTTATATTTTTGGATTATACCGTCATTGGATAATTTACCTTTCACCAGACTATCCATTCACGTGTAATCACCTTTTTCTTCACCATATACCCTCTGCTCCACTTTTTGTTATCAAGTAAGATCTTTGACTTACTTGTTGTTTCATCAAATACTTTTGTATGGAAAATCTGATCCCGCATTTTGCTAATTCCTACCCTCTGATGAGAAGGAAAGTATTTCTTCGAAATTCCGCGGATTAAGGACTATCCACTTATTAAGTGTTTCCTTTTCAGATTAAATATGTTTTTAACTCTTTTTCAAAGTGTTTTTAACATGTTTTATTAACTGTTTGCTCCTATATATATATATATATATATATATATATATTACTGTCGAATATATATATATATATATATATATATATATATATATATATATATATGCGTGTGTGTGTGTGCACGTGCGTGTATTTATATGGTGATGTATATACTCATCTACGTGCTTATGTGTTTGTATTTGGATATTCGTATAAATACGCATAAGTATATTAAAAGGTGGTGTACAGGCATAGGTGTGTATACCTATGCGCAGCTATGTATAATCGTGTTTTTATTATGTCTTTACTTTACTCTTAATTTATACAACATTTTACAATACTATTTTCTATTTTTATTTATTATGATATTTTTACATCTAATTATTTTATGTACATATTTACTCGTTCTATCATTATATATTCTCAATATAGATTATGATGTATATGAATTGTCTATTCATTGTATATGAATAAATTCGACTATCGATTTATACAAGACGCTTTCACATTAAATTTCAATTAAGTTCAAATATGTATAATTAGAGGGAATTGCCGCCGTGCGATATCTTTATGCCAGTAGCGCCTGGTGCGTTTAAAATAAAATATGTGGCTAATGTGAAATAAGTATTGGCATAGATGAGTAGGAATGGGGTACAGGAATGGGGTATAGGAAAAAGAAAATGATCAATTAAGAAGAAAGATATATCTATAAAAGTGAGAATGTGTGTGTGAGAGGACACTTCTCAACCTATATACTCGACGAATGTTTGATCTACAGACTTGAAAATCGATATATACGATTTTCAGATATGTGGAAAAATTTTAATCCATTTTCATCCGGAAAAATGAGCTGCTAAGGGGCCCAAAATGTAGAAATTAGTACGCGAGAGTGATTTGTTGTTTATCTGTTTGCTAACTGTTTCACGAATGCGCATGCGTGAATAATTCACATTAAAGATTACTTACGTTAGGAATAAGTACTTTGATAATGCATTTTAATGATTGTGTCACGTTAGTGTAATGCTTGGCTCACTTATTTAGGTTTTAGTTTCAATCTCGGCTCGAGTTCTTTTTTCTTTCTTTTTTTTTTTTTTTTTACAAAAATGATACTCGCATGCACGTGTTTCGTTTTTTTTTTTTTACTTCATTTTTTAAAGAGTTTTACGTTACGTTTAATCTATAAGGTATTTCTATTTATAATAAATTGGAATTCTGCAGTGATTAAATATAATATTTGTACGTATTTGACAACCTAGCAACGCCGGCAGCCTGCTAGTATATATGTAAAAGTGACCATGTCGATGTGTAAGTGAAAGGTCTCTACCACACTCCTCTCTGAATATTGGTCTGTAGGATCCAAATTTGATATATGGGGTATTTAGACCCTAGAACAATTTTCTATTTGGTTTTTAGTCTGTAAAAATAGTTCCTACAATGTCTGAATTAAAAGAATAAGTCAGGTAAGTTCACTAACTGCTGAGCATTCGTAAATGTCTATATTTATCATAAACTCGCTTATTTTTAATCTTTCTATCGATAGTCACTGTAATGACCAAAACTGAAATACTAAAAAAACACTAAGACTGGAAAGCTGAATATTTTGGGTTCGGTCTTAATTGATGGCACCAAAGTCATTTTTTTAATACTTTTATAATTATTACTAAACTAGCATTTCAGCCCGGCGTTGCCCGGGTGCTTGAAGGTGTACGCGTAGCAAAAAAAAAGGTCAATTTTTTAACTTTGACCCCTATTATGACCCCTTAACATGTATTATTTTGGGCTCAAATCAAGTTATTAAGTTAGATCCATGTCCAAGAAACCTATATTTAAAATTTCAAGTGTTTAGACCCAAAATTGTCGGAGGAGTTTGGTAGAGTTCTCAAAAGTCAAATCGTTGAACTTTGACCCCTTAACAGCCAAATTTCTGGCCGAAAACGGATCGCATCGATTTTCTCAAATCTCAGTACCCTGTATATCAAATTTCGAGTCTGTAGACTAAAAATTGACAGAGTTATTGCGTAGGGAAATGTACACAGACACACAGACAGACACACAGACACGTTCGCTTTTATAGATATATAGATACATAAATATATATGGAAACAATATTGTGTGTCCTGTAAACTTTTTACGCAAATATTATGCAAGTATAAATCATGTAGAATATCTGCATGAATATAATTACACATAATAGTTAACTAAAGATGGTCATCCCATAAGAAAACCAAAAAAACTAATAAGGAATTAATAAAAATGAATGTATAAAAGGATATGCAAATTAGCTAGATCTTTTGCGTATGAATTAAATTCCATGACCCATATATAAGAAAATTGTATTTTCTTTATAAATAAATAGAAAAGAGGGCTTTTAATATGAATATCGATACACACAAAAGAAAAACGAATTTATAGGAATATAGAAGATATATTATGTACCAAATAATATTCAACAGAGATTTTGCTCTATAATAAACATGAATTCTGCATGAATTAAAATATCATATTCAGGAAGACCAGCATCTACTGTAAAATATTAATAATTAACGCGAGTCCATCAAATCCAAAGTAGCTGAACAGCAGTTGGTTCTCACCAGTTTTGGCATATAACAAACAGGGTTGTGAATAGAAGTGTGTGCTCTATCCCAATCATCGTCAATAAACGAGGTAATCTTGCCAGCATCGGCCAAAGCCTATTTGCGAAGAACTTTGCAGCTTATTATATCGTATGCGACAAAACCGCCAACTTTCTCCGTATTTCCTCCGATGTTTGAAAACACGCTATGCAACACACAAATATCTGTGCGTAAAGTTGCTAAGCTAATTAAAAATCTCGATTTCAGAGTTGTCTTAAGGGAAATTGATGGAAAACCTCATCATTATGGCCCCTATTAAAAAAAATATCAAGGTGTTCGGTTATCTCCATCTCAATAGAGACCAATCAGTCTCCTGTGCGTCATGAGTAAGTTGCTGAAATCTGTGTTAAATAAAGAAATAAGCAACCACTCCAGCAAAAATAACCTTCTTAGTGACATGCAATATCGTTTTTGTTCTGCTAGAGCTACAGCAGATGTAGTATATCTAAAGGGATTAGTGAATATCTCGACGGAGGTTTCCTTTGTAGGTCAATTGCTCTTGACATATCAAAGGCCTTTGATAGGGTATGGCATAAAGGTCTACTCCACAAAATCTTCAGTTACGGTATAGCTCAAAATATGTGTCCAATTATTAAATCATTTCTCTCTGATAGGTTCATAAGAATTATGGTTGATGGGCAGAAATCAGTAGCTCACAGTATCAATGCTGTAGTCCCTCACGGGTATGTCAATGATCTCCTCAAGCCAATTCTAAGATCATTCTTATACATTTATGCTGACGACACTACCATCTATGGCAACACTTCAAAGGCCCTCAACGAATAAGTACTCTCTCTCCTCTGAGCGTGAGTACGTGTTGCAATGGGGAAAAGGGTGGCTGTTAGTGATAATGCATCTAAAACCAAGTTTCTATCTTTACATCATCAACGCTCTGATCCCCGCCTGGCATCAATGAATGACTCTCGTCTTGGGAAGGCTCCATGTTTTGACAAGCTTTTGGATCTGACCTTTACTCCTGATCTGAGATGGAACACGTACATCAAATCCGTTGCTAAGGCTGCTGGAAAAATGGTAGGGTCTTTCTACCGCTCCAGTAGATATCTCACTGCTGTATTAGAGCTATGTATTTCCAAAAATGAAGTACTATTGCCACATCTGGGCAGGAGCTGCTAGAATCTTATCTTACCATGACAGAGTTCAAGATGGACTTCGTAGTCTAGTGGGGGATGCCCTTTTCTCTTCCCTTCAACCTCTTTCTCCTAGCAGAGACGTTTCAAGCCTGTCTGTTTTATCGTTATATTCCTGGGTATGCTCGTCTGAGCTCCAATCTATGGTCTCCTCGCCAAGCGTTCACAAGAAATACTCGTCAAACTGAAAACACTTTCAATAATTTCACCCTTTATTTATTCTTGAACCTAAATGTAGATTCCACGAAAAAAGCGTTTAACTTAGAACTGCACGTCTGCTTTCCAACTGACTAAATATGATCGTTTTCAACGTTAACAAGTTTTGATGAGGGGACCTTAAGTAATCCAATTTACCAAATTTTCACTAGTAACGATTGCTACAATATTTTCTCATCCTCGCGTAGCGTCTGATATTTGATAAGTGGTGACTCATTTGTAATAAAAATTAAAGTGTATTTTCGATTGGTCAACTGTAGGATTCGTCAGGCTTATGCGCGAATTTTGTGGTTGCTTCTTGTTTTTATATATGTTGAGGATTTCTAGTTAGCCAATCAGCTTTCTAGTATCCACCGCGCCCCCTCCTATCAGCCAATGGGTATGCATTTTATCGAACAAAGAATCTGTTTTAGAACTAGGTTAGTGGTTTAAGGTGGATCTTTCCCTCCTTTTTTTATATATATATGAATATACCTATGTGTATTTTTTATATATGAATATACCTATGTGTACACACACACATGCACACATATATACACATATATATATATGTATACATATATGTGTGATCGTTTATGTATATTCATGTTTATTTAATTTATTTATTTGT